>NC_062279.1:165545952-165860743 GCF_902655055.1 Lutra lutra | reverse complement strand
AATATATGTAAGTATGTACATATTCTTGAGCATTTACTCTATACCAAAGGGCTGGGGATTTTTCTTTCTAAGAACTTGTATTCTAGTTGGTAGAGAGACACTTTTAAATAAAAGGCAATAAGTAAGGTAATTTCAGAATATGAAGAAATACCAGTTAGGAATTATTGGGCAGTAGGATAGTGAGTGTCTTGAGAAAATTTTCTACTTTAGAATATGTTTCCTGAATGGCTTCTCTTAAGGTTCCATTTTTAATCTGAGATGTTACTAATAAACAGTCAGCCATGACCATAAGGGAAGGACACTACAGGCTTAGAGGAAATATTGCACAAATTTCAAGAGGATAATGGCTTGAAGTTTTCAAAGGATTGAAGGAAGAAAGAAAGAAAGAAAGAAAGAAAGAAAGAAAGAAAGAAAGAAAAGAAGGAAGGAAGAAAGAAAGGAAGGAAGGAAAAAGAAAGAAAGAAAAAATGAGAGGGGGAGGGAGGAGGGAAGGCAAGGAAGGAAGAAAGCAGGAAGGCAGAAAAAGAAGAGGAAAATATTAATGGGACTGCAGAAAACAATGAAGGGTTATATGGGAGACAGTGAGGAGGAGGGAATGATATGGGCTCAACTTGTCCATGAGAAGGAAGAGTCTGGGTTTTCTTCTAACCTCAACTGGTGGCCAGTGGAGCATCTTCTCAAAGGCAGTGATATTACCTGCCAGATAATTTCTACCCACATACACACTAGTCAGTATCCTACATCTTAAGGAAAAGTTTAACATAGTGTCTGGACACAGAGATATGACACTAAGTCCCTCTTGGGGTCAGAGAAAGATGTAGATGAATCAATGTGGGAACTGAATTTTGGGAGCTTTAATGAGATAAAGGAGTGGAAAAGAGGTAGTTCCATTCCAAATGAGCAAGGGGGAAAAAAAATCACTGAAGCATGGGATTCTTGTTACAAGGACACAGATTTTAATGATTTGCAATCATTTAATTGCTACGCTGAAGTAGTATCTTCTTAGAGTCAGTGACCAATCCTTTTATCTCTTTACCATTACATCTGGCCTACTTTAACCATTGTCTCTGTAACTGAGAGGGTGTAGAACAATCTTTCATTCACTTTCTAGGAGTATTTACAACATGTCTGGCAAAAACAGAGTGTACACTGAGATGAAAAATTAATGTGAGTAGTTTATGCTTAAAGATTGAATTAAAAATATACCAAATTATGGGCGCCTGGGTGGCTCAGTGGTTAAGGCCTCTGCCTTGGGCTCTGGTCGTGATCTCGGGGTCCTGGGATCCTCCTCCTCCTCCTGTCTCTCTCTGCCTGCCTCTCTGCCTACTTGTGATCTGTCAAATAAATTAAAAAATATATATATATACCAAATTAATCTATAATTTAAAGTTTCCTAAGATCAGATGCTATAATATTAAAATTAGAGACATATCAATACGTATCAAGTATTCTTAATAGCTCTATACACTGCAACTCTTGGCTTCATTTCCTTCATCATGCTATGAAAGGAATTATTAAATAGTTACCATGTGAATCATAAAAGTAGTTTGTGTTGTTATCAATAATACTGATTAGCCTTTTAATTATTTTTATTTGTTGATTCAACCTTACCTTAATGTTTTTAAATTCTTGATATTGCCACAAATATATAAATATGAGTAAAATGAAACCAAAATTCATTAGTATCTCTGTAGTTTTGTTCTGGGTTTTTTGTTGTTGTTTTTCTGAAGACTTTATTTGTTCATTTTACAGAGAGAGAAATCACAAGTAGAGATAGAGAAAGGCAGAAAGAGAGGGGGAAACAGGCTCCCTGCAGAGCAGAGAGCCCAATACAGGGATTGATCCAGGATCCTGAGATCATGACCTAAGCCAAAGGCAGAGGCTTAACCCACTGAGCCATTCAGGCACCACAGCATCTCTGTACTTTTAAACAAAGCTATAGTTGCTTAAAGAAAACACCTGAGCTACTGATTTTCTTATGTATCTACCAGGCATATATTTTATTATCCACATATATAAAAATATCATGTATACTAGAGATAGCATAGAAGGTGGTTCACCAGTTTACAGTTTACAGAAAAATATTAGTGTATATGTGTAAATCATCTACCATTTATTGGACTATTGTACTATTCAGTACTTTAATTTTCAAGAAAATAAAATTTGACATTGACAGGTAGCTTTTATCATGTCCAATTTACTGTTGAAGAAAATGAGTATCAGGCATTTAAACCTTTGAGTCTTGGTTTTGGCTCAGGTCATGATTTCAGGGTCATGAGATGGAGCCCCAAGTCAGGGTCTGCACTCAATGTGGAGTCTGCTTGGGATTCTTTCCCTCCCCCTCTGCCCCTCTCATCATTATTTCTCTTTCTCTTTCTCTCAAATAAAATACATTTTATAAATCTTAAAAAAAAAAAGTAAAGAAAGAAAGAAATGAATAACATTGATTACCCAGCTCATCTCAGATGGTAAATGTGGGGTAGGGACAAATCTGAGCTCAAGTCCAGCTAATTATGTTGTATTCCCCAAATTTAAACCATGGCTAATTTTAGAGCATGCTTGAGGGTCCAGGAACAGAATATAAGTTATTCTTATAGCAACTTACTCTGGAAAGGGTAAAAGCAAATAAAACTATGAAAGAAGGGGAAAGAAAATTCAGACATGGCCACTTTGTTATTTTTATATACTACCCTATGCCATTCTTCTTCTCTTAATCCTCTTTTTTACTGTCCTTTGCTTGTTTGTTTGTTTGTTTTTTAAGGTTTTATTAGTATTTGACAGACAGAGATCACAAGTAGGCAGAGAGGCAGGCAGAGAGAGTGGGGGAAGCAGGCTGCTCGCTGAGCAGAGAGCCCGATGTGGGGCTCGATGACCTGAGCCACAGGCAGAGGCTTAACCCACTGAGCCACCCAGGTGCCCCTGTCCTACCCAGGTGCCCCTGTCCTTTGTTTTAATGATATGTCTTTCTCTTTGATCCACAGCCTTGTAACTCTAGCACTTTTCTAAATACATCTTCAAGAGAAAAGTGTATAATATATGATTGTAGAATAGCAAACAATATGTCTATAATTTTATACATTTTAGTCATTTTAAAACTTATCAGCTTAAAAATAGTATGCCTACAAATATGCAGATACCACACACAAAATGATGTCATTCTGATTTTTTGTTTATCTTAAAAGCTATGGAAATAAGCCAGAAGCAAAGTGCTTATAATTGGTGACATGGCAGAAAGTTATGTAGTTAACATAGCCTCAGAGCCTCAGTTGTCTACATATGGACCAAAAACATTTTTTTCAAAGATCCTGGGCATATTAATTCAACTACAATTCCCTCTAAAAGGAAACAAATCTATAGATGACTGTTAAAATAAGCTATGTAAGAGTACATAGTAAAATATTTATTTAATTTCATAAAAAGAAATTCTACCATCAGAAAACAATCAAGGACTGGGGGGTAGGGGTTAATGGAGGGAAAAAAAATAAGTATAGAAAAGATCAGTAGTCAATTCCCCAAGAAACAAGAAAAGAAACACTTTTCCAGGGTTTGCATCTAATTGTGCCTGCTTTTCAAAGAAATTAATTTATAAACATTGTACAATCTTAAATTATAAACTCCATAGCTCCAACATTCCAAGGTCTGCTAAAATTAAGGGTATTTTTCCATCTGAAAAACACCAAGTTTAATTAGTTTTAACTGCAAAATGAGTGAAATAAAAAAACAACTGTGTTAAATCACAAATGGCTAAGTATTTTCTTGCCTCTCATCACCTATCAAGAGATGAAATCTGTACCTGAATTTGTTGAAACTCGGCTTGTCTGTGACTTGCTTTGACCAAGAGAATCAGACAAAGTAATTTGGATATTTTTACCTTTGGATTCAAGACATCTTGAAGATTTCTATTCTTGCATGTAAACAAACATTAGCTGAATTGTTGAATAATTAGAGATGTGTGCCCATTTGTTCCTGTCCATCCAACTTAGAGCCAGCTAACCCCCAAAGAGGAACTAGCTGACCTGCAAAAGACCAGAAATGAGTGACCCTCATGTATAAATGAGTCCCACTGACACCACTAGAAAAATCATGCCGCTGAGTGCAGCCGAAATATTCAACCCACAGAAACTGAGCTAAATAAATGTTATCCTTTCATTAAATTTCTGGGTGGATCTTTTATCTCAGCTCAAAATAAATAACACCAATAAATAGGGATTGGACATAATTTTTTCAATATGCTTTCTCTAACAAAATAAAAATCAAGTAATATGTGGGTATTGATTTCAATATCTGTGCCCTCTGCCTGAATGTGGATTTCTTCACTTGTCTGGAAATTTTGGAGACCCAGAGTTGTAGTTAACTTCTGTCGACATGCAGATGGATGAAAGTGGATTAGCTTGCTTGTGGACCTGGCTCTCTATCAGGAGCATGTGGAGGTGGCTGACTCCTGTCTAGGTAGGATTATGTATGGTTCCTATTTATTATTTTCTCTAAGGCAGAAACTTGGAACCTATGGTGACAGGTGATCACATTTCTTAAGCATCATTAGGCTCCATGAAGGATATACAATCACAGTCTTTTAAATAGATGTAAAATGTAAATATATGCACGACTTGTTAACAAAGGAGAATCCTTAACAGGCACTGATCTCCTAGCTTCAAAGACGAAACAAAGAGATATTAGAGGAGGTCTTGAGAGGATTTGACCTCCAGTTGACCCTCTAGCTGGACCTAGGCAGTTAGAGGCTCTTCCCACTCTTCCCTGTCCTTGGGATGTGGATTTGTCTCACCATTCCCACAGGTAGAGCCACTCTCAAGGACACAACCTTGATAGAGTAAGGTGTTGTTGAGACTATCTGGACAGTGTATGTGACAGAAACCAGTTAAGGTGTCTACACAAATTTTTAAGATTCTGGCCAGATGGCTGTGGAAATCTACTCCTCTTGTGCCACATAAGTAAATTCCCTTACTTATTACACCTGCCATCTCTCAATCTGGAGTGACTTGTCTCATTCTTGGTTCTCTCTTTGAACCAATTTATGAGCCAACAAGAGCACATTTATTTATTTAATTATGTGTCTATTAACAGAAAACACAGATTAAATAAAGAAAATGTTACCTCAGGTCCCTGCGTGGCTGTCTGTTAACCGTCTGCCTTCTGCTCAGGTCATGATCGCAGGATCCTGGGATCAAGCCCCATTTTGAGCAGGGAGCCTACTTCTCTCTCTCCCTCTGCCTGCTGCTCTCCCTGCTTGTGCTCTGTCTCTCTGTCAAATCAATAAATAAAATCTTAAAAAAAAAAAAGGAAAAGAAAGAAAGAAAATGTTATTACCTCCATCTTCCTTGGGGATAAGAGAAGTAGATAAAGGATAAAATTTTCTTTTTTTCTTTTTTTTTTAATATTTAGCTATTATTTATTTTTCTTGTTCACGTTTTTATTTAAATTCCAGTTAGTTTACATACAAGATAATATTAATTTCAGGTGTAGAATTTAGTGACTCCTCACTTATATCACCCAGTGCTCATCACAAGTGCCCTCCTTAATTTCCATCACCCATTTAATCCATCCATCCCCATTTCCAGCCTACCTCTTCTCTAATAACCCTCAGTTTGTTCTCTATGGTTAAGAGTCTGATTTCTGGTACTTTTTACTATATTAACTGTTTGCTGTGTCAGTTCATTAGTGATATTCAATTTTTCTCCTGCTTTCATTTATCAGTTTCATACATCGTTAGGGGGTTGGCCATTCATACAGTCCTTTTAAAACTTTAATTTAGAAAACTTGTATTCAATTTCAACACAATGAATTTACAGCTTGTCACATTAGTATAAAATTCTATTTATGCTTATTGGTTTTATTCAGGATCTGTCAGTTATTTTTAAGAATGGGTGACCTGTAAAATAAAAATACCCATGGAAACTTATTCTAATCTTTAGCATGTGGTATCTACCCCAAAGATACAGATATAGTGAAAAGAAGGGCCATCTGTACCCCAATGTTTATAGCAGCAATGGCCATGGTTGCCAAACTGTGGAAAGAACCAAGATGCCCTTCAACAGATGAATGGGTAAGGAAGATGTGGTCCATATACACTATGGAGTATTATGCCTCCATCAGAAAGGATGAATACCCAACTTTTGTAGCAACATGGACAGGACTGGAAGAGATTATGCTGAGTGAAATAAGTCAAGCAGAGAGAGTCAATTATCATATGGTTTCACTTATTTGTGGAGCCTAACAAATAATATGAAGGACAAGGGGAGATGGAGAGGAGAAGGGAGTTGATGGAAATTGGAAGGGGAGGTGAACCATGAGAGACTATGGACTCTGAAAAACAACCTGAGGGTTTTGAAGGGTTGGGGGGGTGGGAGGTTGGGGGAACCAGGTGGTGGGTATTGGAGAGGGCACAGATTGCATGGAGCACTGGGTGTGGTACAAAAACAATGAATACAGTTATGCTGAAAAGAAATAAATAATTTTTAAAAAATTTTAAAAAAAGAAGACTATAACATTAACACTTACCACATTTTTAAAAAAGTGAAAAAAGTTGTCTGTCAATACTGAATAAATTTAATGGTATGTACTGGCAATTTTGAGAGAAGATAAAAAATAAGGATAAAATTTTCTTGACTTGAGTCCCATGATTTTTTTTTTAACTGTGTTTAGTGAGCCAGCATATAGTACATCATAAGTTTTTGTTGTCGTGTTCAATGATTCATTAAATGTGTATAACACCCAGTGCTTATCCCAACACAGACCTTCCTTAATACCCATCACCTAGTTACCCCATCCCACTACACCCCTCCCTTCTGTAACCCTCAGTTTGTTTCCCCAGTCCAGAGTCTCTCATGGTTTGTCTTCTTCTCTGATTTCTTCCCATTCAGTTTTCCCTGCCTTTCCCAGTGGTCCTCCGAGTCCAGTGATTTTTGTAGGGAAGAAGGTTTGGTCACTGCTTCGTAGTGAGTTCCTGGACAGAGAAGCATAGCTTAGTTACTTTAGAGAAAGCCAGCAATTTCAGGAGGAGCTTCCAGCATGGACAATAGCCCTGGCACAGGGTAAGAAAGCATGCACTATTTCCACAAGGCTTGCAAGAGCAAGAACCTGAGGGCATATCCTTTCTAAATGGCTAGCTGGGTTGTTCAGGGAGTTTTTAAAATAGTGGTTCTCAACCTGGAGAATTTCTCTGCTGGGACATTTGGGACTACCTTGAAAAAATTTTGACCATCCTACCAGGGGTGAAGCAGTATTGGCAGCCAGGGATGTCACTAAATATCCCAAAATGTACAGGCCAGCATCCCCCTTACCCTGTAATTCCATCCAAAATTCAATAGTGTCAAGGTTGAGAAGCTCTCCTTCATTGGATTCAAGACTTCACAGAATGAGGGAAAACTCAGATACTTCTTACTTTCAGCCTTTCAAATTGTGTCCTTAAAGTCTGACAACACTTTTTTAATTGAAACAGAACTGTTGTGCTTAAATTTAAACTACTCTTTTATAACAAAATCATGCTATCCTATTTATAATTTACAGACTTAAGATTTCAAATGATTTAGGGAAGAATCTTTTATTTAAAAGGAAATCATAGGCACCAGTCACCAATGTGGGATACCATGAATCAATTTATCATAATAAACTTAACAATTTACCATAATAAATCTTCCCTGATTATACAATTTTAGTTTTATAAAAGAAACTTTTGTGCAACTTGCTATTAACAACAGCCAAAATCACCATTTATGAATTCCATCTGTTACCAAGGCCAAAAATGAATCATTTTAAGATAGTGTCAGGGGTCTTGGGTCCTACAAAGATATTTTCCTAAGTATCTTCTCTAGCACACCGTGAAAAAAATACCATTAAACATATGAAAATCAGCACAGTGTCCTTGCGTTTTGAGAAGTGTTAGAGGGAAATACTTTTCCATGAAATCCTCACTGAATATTATACTAAGATATAAATAGCTTAATTAGGATTGAGCTTAATCTGTTTTTTAATGTTTATAACTTAGATCATGTTTGTATATAATTTTTTCTGAATCTATAACATGTTTATGAAACTTACAGAATTAGAGGGACATTTTATTATATAAAATGTATTCCCTTCATTCTTTCTAAAATATAATCAAATTAAGAGTTATCATTTGAAAGTTAAAACTCAAACTATAGTTGATTATTTTGTTCCTCCTCATGCTGTTTATTCCTTTCCTTTCTCCACTGTGAATTTTCAAATATAGACAGCAGTTAACTTAGAAGTCTTTTCCATCATCTCATGGAGAGAGTAGAAAGAAATATAAGTGGGATAGGAGAAGCTGACCTAAAGCACAGATTTTGAGAGGAAATAAATGACAAACTTGTAGAAAAACTATAGTTGGATAAGTACTGCATGAAATGACAGAAAACCAATCTTTGTGGAATTTCATTATCACCAAATATATACTTTGATTTTTTAAAATTCTTGCATTTTGTTATTATTTATGGATGAAAGTTTAAAATTAAAATATGAGTGATTTTCTTTATTTTCTCTCCTGTGAAAGTCATTCTGATGGTTAGTACACTTATTACAGTGTTCCTTGATTTTTAAGTTATTTCAGGCTTCTTCATTATCTTGATTACATTATCTTATACAGTGACCCCCCAAAATGTTTTTACTTCTTCTATTTATGACTACGATGGTGAATATGCTTAACAGAATTGTGTAGAAAATAGTGTCCTGACACATAATGTATATGGAAGAGAAAAATAGTTTAATTTTTATTTATCTCGAAGTAAAGCCCAACATTTATGCTGTCATTCACAATTAAACAATGCCTTCCAAATTCTTCTAGTTATTCAACAAATACTGGATACGTAACAACATTTCAAAATGCCAAAGTGAGCTAATGATTAAAAGTGAAATGTACTTGTCTTCATAGAGCTTGCATTATAACTTGCTTATTCTAGTTTATTCTCCCTCTATTCCTTCAATTATGATGTGTCTCTTGATTACTTTTCAATCTATGCATTCATCTTATTTAACAAATATTTATAAGGCTCCTATTTGCTTGGCTTTGTGCCACACTCTTGGTACATAGTGGTGAGATAATTACCCTCTTCATGGTTCTTAAATTATAATGGGGGAATAAATATTATATAATAAAGGTAGAAATGAATACAAATTAATGAAATTTTTTTAAGTGCTAAGAAGGAGACAAATACAGTTCTCTGTAAGAAAACAGCTATGTGAAAGTGGATTCCAGTACAGATCAGGCAGGCCAGTATCACCCTTAGAGAAACAAAATTAAGCTGACAGCTGAATGAAGAGAAGGAGCTAGCTATGCCCAAGAATTCAAATTTGCGTTTTCTGATAGAATGGCATTATGCATAAGTACCGAAGTGGGTATGAGGTATAGTGTTGAATACATGAGAGAGTCCAGTGCAGCTGAAAATTCAGTGAATGAAAGGAGAAAGAAATACTTAAGCAGAGATGTCAGGTAGATAGTTGGGGATAAGTCAAACCTCAGAGGAGGCAATCAAATTGGAGTCAGACATGTAACTAGAGGAGTCTCAGGCTGCAACTGAAAGTCATAGAACCAGACTAGCCTCACTCAAGAGAGTGCAGAGAAAACAATTCCTGTCTAAATGCAACAGTAGAATTTGGGGAAAGGACTAAAATCTGGGAGCAGGTACTCTGTGTAGGAATCCGGAAGAAACAGACAAAGCTCTTCATCTTAGAGGATGAAGGCCAAGTTGGAGTGAGAAACAGGTATCTGGATAGTTACATGACAGAAGGATGTACTAGGTGCCAATGAAGTACAATGGAGCAAACATTTAAATCTGTTTGTGGGCAGTTCAGAGGAGACTGAAAGAAGGATGATGTTGAGCTTTTCTAAAATTCAAAATACTTCAGTAACAAGTGAATAGGTTATAGAGAAGATCATTCTGGGGAAGGGATATGAGATAAGAAAAAAATCAAAGCATTTGAGCAACTGTAAGTAGTTCAACTTAATTACATGGTTATAGATTCTTTTGGAATTTAAGATTTAAGTTAACCTTCACTGATGTACTTTTTCTCCTTTATTTTACATTCTTACAGTAATTAAGAAATCATATTGCTTTTGTCCTTTAATTGTCTGCATTAATATGTTCTCCCTTGACTTACCCTTAATCTACACAGGGAGAAGAAGAGAATCATTCATGTTACATAAGCTGAGCCATCAGGCAGTTCTATGCACAGAGCAATTGGTCATCAGATGTATTATTTCCTGAACGACTGGATTCTTGTCCCTCTAGCCTTGGTGGAGATGGAAATAAACCTTTTAACTACTTTGAAGACCAAAATAACTGTATTCAAAACATTAAAACATATCATTCCAACTGTCTGTGATGCCCTGATGTAAGTAAGGCAATTCAGTAACCTGAAATTAGCCTCTAATTAAAGTGTCAAGAATCATTCTGTACGATTTAGTTTTCATTAAATTCAAACACACTCAAAATTGAATCAATTAATTAAACTTACTTATTTCTGAATACCCAACAGACACAGTAATACCGACATGTAACAATTTCAGACATATAAACAGTTTCCCTATCCCACTTACTGAAGTGAGACTACCACTTCCCAGCTAGACCATGATAAACTCTAAATGCAAATTAAAAGCAAAACAAGACTTTCCAAATTTGAGAACTGCTGGCTGTTGGTTAGAACGTCTTGAAGTATTGTTCTTGATCTCTGTACAAACATACCCTTATAAAACAAGAATACAGAGTTCAGTCCGGCTATCTTGTCCTGGTTTTCCTATTGTAAAATGAGTAGAGCATTATATCAGGAATTCAGCAGTAATATCTTAACTCAAAAACAACAAAAATATCTTGTTGGCAAGACAAACAGCCAAAAAACACCAGAAAGTGATGCCTCCTCCTCTCCAATTTTGATAAACAGATTCTCTCACCTACACTTGGAGTAACTCTCCTAGAATTATGAATTATGAAAATGAATTATGCATAAAACTACTAGCATCCAAGAGTCTGGAGTTTTTCAAATGATAGTTTCATGACAACATTTAACTAAATGCAACCATTGTGTAAGTAGAAAGTAATTGTCAATATAGATAGTTCAGTAGACTATAAGTAGTCATGTTGGTTTTTTTTTTTACATTCAATCATCCATTCTCTGTTATATAAAGAAAGACTAATCTATCAATTATTTGTTAACAGTAACAATTAACGTTTGTTAGGTTTTCTGTTGTACCACTACCATAACAATAATGATTTAATGTGCTTTTATAAGGATCAAGCAACCAGTGGAATTTAATCCACAATGTATTAGAGGATCTCTTTCCCAAAACTACAGAATTCTTTGACAGGTGAAGAAAAATGCATATTGAGCACATTATATGACAAAGATCTCATGAAGTTAATATTAATAAATATCTACAAAACTATTGCAGTTCATTGCTAAATTTAATATTCAGTTGAAAGTATTTCATCGGTTACATATCTCCCTGAAGTGCTGGAAAGGATACTCAGTGACTTCTAAGAAATGATGGACAACCTGAATTAAATAGCCAATTAACTTAAAATCAAAACTATAATAAATCACATAGCTTATAAAAATAATCTGTTAAATGAGTGCTTGTCATATTAATATAATGTAGAATGAGATGGCCAAAATTGTGGGTGACTAGGGCCTAATGAGGTGATAAAACGGTCCTGCCACCTGGTAAATTAAATAAGTAACATCAGGCTTGGATAAGATAGAAGTAAGAAGAGGTGGGAGGGAGGAAGGAAGAGATGGAAAAAAAAAAAAGGGAGGAAAAACCCAAGAAGGAAAAGAGGAGTGGGAAGGAGGATTTGCAAACTGTTATATGCCAGGCATTTGACTAATTTCTTTTTCCTTTTTTCCTTAATTCTCCAATAGTGGTTCCACTAGTGTTTAGTTCCCAGAATCTAGTTTATTTTTTTTCAAGGTGAAGATACCAAAGTTGAGAAAGGTTAAATAAATTTTCCAATGAACACATAAAGAATAAAGGAAGAATCAGAATTTTAGCCATTGACATTTGATTATTGCTGGATAAGACTTCACTTAAACATAGACTGACTAAGCAAATATGTACTGTTATTTATTTTTATCATTTACCTACTTCCCTGATAAATACTATAATCACCAGGAAAGATTCAGTATGCAATGCCTCTTTACTTCTTATTTGTAATGGGAGAGATTGAAAAAAAAAATAATGTCTATACAAAATATTTTATTTGGGGATGTTTTCTACTCAGCATGCTGAATAAAAATTCAATTAATGGTAGTTAAAATTAATAAGGAAGAAATCAAATGGGACAGAGGACCTAATTGTTCCTTAAAATGTTTATTTCATAGCCTATTCTAGATGTCACTTTTTTTTTTTTCCATCACATCTTGTTGGAACATCTCTTAATAATAAACAGAGTTATTTTTTGGATATATTTTTGAAAAGCTGTGATAATATAATATAAATAGGATAATGCTATTTTTACTAACTTGCACACAGGCAAATTCTAAATCACAAACATGAGGTCAGCTTTGTTTCTCAATAACAAATTAAACTATACTAAATTAAACCATACTAAAGGGAAGTGCTTGGCTAAGGAAGTTTGCCTATCTCAATAAATGACTATCATTTATGCAGTTTGCTCATTTCCCTGCAATGCTTTTGCATGTTCAATAAAAATGGATATGAGTGAAAGGATATGAAATCCCTACCAACAGAGTAGAAAGAAAAAAAGAACACAGTAATTTAAAATATACTTCAGCGACCTGTCATGAGCAAATTAAAAAAGCCTTTAATGGAAAGAAGTACAGCACTTAGCTTGCTTCTAGAGATGATTCAGCTTTTTCAAGTCTTAAAACGGATTCAGAAATCTTCATATCTTCATATTGGAATGCTGTGTAGTTTGTAGAACTTTCTCTTGAGTTTTTCAGTTTAAAACTCTCAAAGTGAAGAGTGAGATATTCCCATATTTAAAATAGCATCTTTTGGCACAGTTTGACCTCATATTTTGCTTTTATTTATGTTGCTTTAAAATTTGAGTCATCTTTTGCAAATATTTTTGCACAGATATTTCTTGTGAATACCTAAAGTGAATCAAGCACAGGCATTGTATTTGACTTATTCAGGGTTGAGAATTGAAACGGGGCAAGTGTTAAGAAATTCTAGCATTTTGCCAGGGATTATTCTGCATGGCTGACTATAGAAGACTTTCAATTGGTTTACCCATGCAAGATTTTATCAGTAATCTGACATCTTCAACTGCCTTTATTTACTGGTTCCTGTTATTAAATATCAATAAACTCATTGACTAAATCCATGGGTTTTTAAAAGCAGCCACATAGCCAAGACCCTAAGTACTCCTACAGGGAGTATCTTTGAGAAATCAGATCAAAGATTAAGAACTTGTACTTTTGAGGGTAGGATTCATTTACATTCTTTATGTCTCCTTAGGCAAGCATAACAGATGACTGTCACATAACGACTCTGTACTCACACTCGGTGTTATTTGTTAAGAAAGTATATGCCTAATAGGAGGCTGGCAAAAATAATGACCAAAGAGGGTAAAAAATTGGTTATCTCATCACTTTAATCCAGTCAATTCTCTATTTAACCATGTATCAATTGACTGTGGGAATATTTTGAATATCTACTATGGAAATAGAATGTATTACTAGTAAGTCAAACAATAAGGATTTGCCCACCATAATAATTCATATGTACCGAGATATAGTCACATACTCTAAAATACATCCTTTTAAGGTGTGCAGTTCAGTGGTTTTTAGTATAGTCAAAAAGTTAAGCAACAATTACCAGAATGTTTTCATCACTCAAAAAGAAACCTTGTGGTCATCACTATCATACCTCCCTCCTCTTCGTCCCTGATAATCACTGTTCTGTTTTCCATCTCTATTGATTTAGCTGTTCTGGAGATTTCATAAAATGGAATAATACAATATATGGCTTTTTGTGTATGGCTTCTTTCTCTTAGTATAATGCTGTTAAGGTTTACCCACACTGTAGCATGAATTGATACTTCATTCCTTTTTATGGCTGCATAATATTTTATTCTACGGCTATGTCACATTTTGTTTATGCATTAATTAGTTGGTAGAGTTAGGTTTGTTTCCATTTTGAAGCAATATTTAAAAATAATGTTGCCAAGGGGCACCTGGGTGGCTCAGTGGGTTAAAGCCTCTGCCTTCAGCTCAGGTCATGATCCCAGAGTCCTGGGATCGAGCCCCGCATCGGGCTCTCTGCTCAGGAGGGAGCCTCCTTCCTCCTCTCTCTCTGCCTGCCTCTCTGCCTACTTGTGATCTCTGTCTGTTAAGTAAATAAATAAAATCTTAAAAAAAAATAATGTTGCCAAGAACATTTGCATATAACTTTCTGTACATATTTTTAAAGTCATCTTGGGTATATACCTAAGAATGAAATGGATGGATCGTATGGCAATGCTTTAATTTTTTGAGGAAATGTTTTACAAAATAACTTCAGCGTTTTATATTCATCCCACCACTATATGAGGGTTCCAATTTTTTAACATCTTTGCCAACAGCTGTTATTGACTTTCTTATTATAGCCATTTAGGTATTCACAATACCTTATTATAATAGGTGTGAAGTGGTATCTCAATATGAATTAATTTTCTTAGCATGTACAAATTGTGTGATATATGGATAGGTATGAAAATAGATTCATGGAGACATAATCAGATGATAGACAAAAATATGTTAAGGTATATTTATAGATATAACACAGGAAGGAAGGAATGAAGATTCCAAACAAATTACTGTAACTTTTTTTTTTTCCCCCCTGAAAACCAGCATACTCAAGGTCAGATACTCTTTTGCGGAAGTAGAGACTCCTTCAAAGTCACTAGCATTGACTGGCTTTCAAAGGGTGAGCACTATTCATAGGAAATGAGAAAAGAGAGAAAACATTTCAAACAGAGTACTTATATATTTCTGGAAGTTAAATTATACAAGGTATCATTGCAAAGCATTGAGTAGATCAATTTTGCTTGAGCATGCAGTTGAACAATAATCAATGAGATTAGGAAAATATACAACTATTATAACTGAAATAGAGAAATAGACATAATTAGGATGATTATACATACAATATTTTGAAACAATGCAAGATGATAATAGCTTTAAATGCCATAATGAGTGGTACATTGTAATTAATGAGACCATGCTCTGAAATGTCCATGAAAAGCTTCATAAAGAGATGGTATTTGAGTGAATAAGGACACTGATGTCATGTTGGTACAATGTCAGAAGGAATTAATTAAAATTAGATTAGAGTTGGGGAAATCTCTACCTCATACTTGGCTCCTGCCACAAGCTTTGTGCTGCACTGTGGTATCCCCCTGGATCCTGGCTTTCTGGGGACTCTGGAGTGGTGATTGCTTCTGGACTCTTTGTTCTTTTTTCCATTATTTTGAACCTAGCTGGACTACCAGCTACATCACATTTACTTAAAAAACAACATCAACAACAACAAAAATAAACCAAAAAAAAAAAAACCCAAACAAACCAAAAAACACATTTCACATGAAGGTATTAATTAGCTGTATGATAACCAGAATCAAATGTTATTTGTTGACTAAAGAATTAGGGATTGTAACATTGGAATCCCCATACTCTTTATGGTGACAATTTTTTTTTTTTCTTACTGAAGGAGCAAAACCCTGTCCCCAAATTCCTGTTGAAACTAAAGTTTTAAGGAAGTATCTGATGAAGATTTCCTGTAACAGGAAATCAGGAGAATAGTTAAGATGAAAGAAAATGGCAACAAGCAGACAAAATGATGAGGAAGGGATTAATGAATTCAAGGCAGAATATGTGAAAGAAAAGATAAGAATTGGGTAATTTGATCTTGGTCTCTTAGAATAATAAGCCAATAACAGAAAACAAAAGTGAGAATGTGAGTATTTCTTCTTCTAACAGCAGGAGATCACTAAAAAGGAACTCATAAGTTGGGCTTGGAATGTGGGTGTCATCATCCTTAGCATTATTGGTGATTTAATGAGATACATGGAGTTCTCTAGTGAGGGGACGCAGGGCTCAGGTCATGATGCCGAGTCCCATGTCAGGCTTCATGTTCAGTGGGAAATCTGCTTCTCTGTCTCCTTCTACCCTCTCTCCTGCTCTTGTGCTCTCTCTCTCTCAAATAAATAAAATAAAAATCTTTAAAAACTTTTAAAAAATATTCTGAAGGAACAAGATAACCCCTCTTTGTTTTACAAACTACAATTTAACCATCAAGTCTAATTGACAAGCATGCTAGAAAATCATCCTTGAACATGTAAGTGTTATTTCTACCCAGAAAGATGACAATGGACATAGGGTAAGAGATAATGCCAGAGTCTTTTTCACATCTTTGATAAAGAATCAATGTATATCCTCTTACAAACCTGGAGTTCTGTGACTCTCAACTCTTGTCTCACAGAGAAGAAAACAGTTTCCTAACAAGGAGTAGCATTTTTATTCCTGTCTTATGTTGCCTACTTCTCTTACTCTGAAAAAGTCAACGGCTCATGATAATGAGAAAGTATTTCTCAGATGTCAGATGCAAAGGTGATTTATTGTAAAGAGGTGAGATGTGTTCTATAGAAATTTCTAGCTCACCACTAGACACTGAAGGTCCTCAGGATGTTCTGTGATTATTATAAACATTTCTGGTTCCTTTGGGGCACTGTGCTTAGAGTGTGGGATATATAGTTATATTTAAATTTTAAGTATACTTACATAATGCTATTCACTGAATATTTATTGAACTAAATTTATGTCAAGAATTGTATTAATCTTAATAAATCCTTTAACAGAGAACAAATACAGAGGCTCCTGGGTGGCTCAGTTCTTTAAGCATCTGCCTTCAGCTTGGGTCCTGATCTCTGGGTCCAGGATTAGAGCCCTGTGTCAGGTTCCCTGCTCAGTGGAGAGTCTGCTTCTGCTTCTCTCTCTCTCCCTCTGTGTTCTCTCTGTCTCTCAAATAAATAAATAAAATCTTAAAAAAATATAAGAGAACAATATAGGTATAATTAATGGATGACAGCTGTATCAACAACAAGGGAATATTGCAACATGAACAGTGTCACCACACACACAAAAATGCACACACATACCACTATTGTATCACATCATATCATTTCATATCATATATAGTATTATATATTATATTGTTACATTACCTTATATGGTATTATATGTTAGAATAGAGATAAGCAATATATTCTTCCCATTTTCCAAGAGATAAATCTTTAGTAACTTGCACTTAAAGGGAATATAGAAGAAGAATAGAGAGTTGTTTGTAGAGTTAGGTTTGTTTCCATTTTGAAGCATTATTTAAAAATAATGTTGCCATTATTCTTTGTTTTGGAACAAAGAAGAGATGTAAGTAGTTTCAATCAAAAAAAATTAAGGCTTGAGAGTAACTTCTTTTAATATTCCTCAATAAGTGTAAGGATGTCTGCCGTTTTGATCACTAATGTGTACACCTTACAATGATGCACCATGGCATACTCAACTGGAGAATTATGTCCCTTGCCAGAATGACAAGTTAAGGGAGATTGTTTTTCTAGAGCATTAACAACATTTAATTTTCCCTTTCATATGTGAAAAATCGAAGCTATGCTTGTTACACGCAGCACGCTTACCAGAGTAAGGAGAGGAGCATTTCCACCCTATTAAGGAGAGCTGCAGATGGCCTGATAAAGCTGGGGAGTGTGATGTGATAGGTTGGGCATCACTCTTCTTGAAACATATACCCCAAAATGATAACATAAGCTACAATGCAACACATGTCCTTAATTATTTAGTTTGATTAAATAAAGCCTTTGGATAAATTTTGCATTGGTATAGCCTGTCAGACCTACCAGTGTTGCAGATGAAGCGAATATAAATTTGACACATTTCAATGCACCATATTAGGGTAAACGGAGCACTTTAAGATGAGAAACTGCACAATTTCAAAATTTGATATTAATCTTGAAGTGGCATGTCTGCTTTCAGGTTTTGGAACTAAATACCTAAGACTTTTGTGATTGAAACACAATTGTGGTTTCCCATTTATTGCATTTCACCATTTTCATTACTCACACACTTCTAATTTAATCAATCATTCTTTTTAGAGTTTTCTCATTTAAGAAAGGATATAAAATTACATTCTGTTGAATTACAAATGTGAGTACAATAGCTATTAATATTTCTTGAGGTCTGGTGTCCATGTGCCAGAATGAGACTGTGGCTATTTTATTAAATTCTAAAACATTTCCGTTTTCACTGCCTTCTTGGTTTTGCATATTCTTTGTTTCCAAAGTTGTTCATAAAAATTTTTTTAGGATTTGTTACCATCATCATTATTCAACAAATATTTTTACAGTAATGCACTCCTTTAATATTTTAAGAAAAAATGTGTAGTATTTCAGATAGGTTTCTAGCAATACTTATTATGCTCTAGCAATCAGAATATATGCAATTCTGCATGCTCTAAATTTCCATAAATGCTTTAGAGCTACCACAGATAATTTTGAAATGGAAGAACTAAGACTTTGAATACAATGAAATAGGTCAGATAAAAAATATATATATCCAAAATATAATATTTTGAAAAAAAAAAGTATTTTTGGCAAACCTAATCATTTAATTTTCATAACATTCTGGTACCGCAATACTACTGTGTACAATTTAGAAGTCAGAGGAATAACTGCCAAACAGGTCAATAAATTCGCTCAAAGTTACAATTTAGGGACGTGAGATCCAGGACCACCCAGTGGATCTTGTGAATCCAATCTGTTGCTCATTCTACAATACCAATTTCCATGCAGAAATAGAAATTTTCCAGACAGGTGAGGTCTGCCTCCATGGGACTCTTTTTCAAAAACAACTTCAAGTTGCTTCAAAAGCAACTTCAAGGCCAAATTAAATCAAACACCAAAACACCTATCTTTTCTTGTGTTTATTAAGAGAACAAACACCCTCTTCTTCTTCTTTTTTTTTTTTTTTAAGATTTTTATTTATTTATTTGACAGACAGATCACAAGTAGACAGAGAGGCAGGCAGAGAGAGACAGGGAGAGAGAGGAGGAAGCAGGCTCCCAGATGAGCAGAGAGCCCAATGCGGGGCTGGATTCCAGGACCCTGGGATCATGACCTGAGCCGAAGGCAGAAGCTTTAACCCACTGAGCCATCCAGGCGCCCCAAGAACAAACACCCTATTCTAACTACTGTTTTATATTTGTCCTTCATTTCATATACAAGTGCCTTTTTAAAGAAGAGCTCTTGGGCGCCAGGCTGGCTCAAAGCCTACCTAAAAAAGAAAAAAAGAAAAAAAAAATTAAATTCATTCTCTTTTGTTTAGGATTTAAACTAGATAAATTTCAAGCTTCTACCTCTACCACCAATTGAAACTGGTTAGTAAAAATGACTTTCCTAGTGGTCATATTTTAAAATACACTTTTAATCTGCTCTCTATGTGGATTGCATGATTTTTTTTTTCTTAATTTGAAATCTGCCTTTTCTAAAATCTTGCAATGGATTGAATTGTGTCCCTCTAAAATTCATATGTTGAAGACCTAATCTCAACCACTTTACTTCGAATAGGGTTGTTCTGTTCTGCTCATTCAGAACCTCATTCTGTTTTGCTAGGCTTCTAACTTGAGTGGTGTCCCTACAGAAAGGGGAAATTTAGACATACGCTAACACGGACCCAAGGGGAATGCCATGTGAAAATAAAGGAAGAGATTGGGGTGATTTTTCTATATGCTAAGGAATGCCAAGGATTGCCAGAATACCATAAGCTAGAAGAGAAACATGGAAGAGATTTTCCCTTACAGCTATCGGAAGGAACCAGCTTTGCTAACACTTGATCTCAGACTTCTAGCCTCCAGAACTAAGACAATAGATTTCCTGTTTTGTAAGCGGCTCAGTTATGGTAGCCCTGAGCCAACAAATACACACGTTTTTCTTTCCCTTTAGAAAATAAATGTTCTTGGGGAGCCTGGGTGGCTCAGTGGATTAATGCCGCTGCCTTCAGCTCAGGTCATGATCCCAGGGTTCTGGGATCGAGCCCCGCATCGGGCTCTCTGCCTGCCTCTCTGCCTACTTGTGATCTCTGTCTGTCAAATAAATAAATAAAATATTAAAAAAAAAGAAAGAAAGAAAATAAATGTTCTTTCCAGGCCTTACCATTTCTTTTTTAAGATTCCTTTGAAGTCCTTAATAATGTGGGTTTACCATCCTTTGTCAATGAGTAAAATGCTCTTCTTCTACCGTGGTCTGTTCTTATGTATTATTCTTCACACATTTTTTTTTTTAATAATATCAAAATTTGTGGTTTCAGCTATCACCCATTTATATATCCAAACCATATCTATGTTTAAAGTTCAGATACAACTTACTCAATGTATCTAAAACTAAGTTTATTACATTTGTTACATTTCTCTAGCCAATCTTTTAACTCAGTTACATAAGCAGAAAAACAACAACAACAACAACAAAACAAATGAAGGTCAATCTGTATTCATCACTTAACTTCATGGCCTACATTTAAATAGCAAATAAGTTCAGTCAATTCTATCTCTCTAATAGTTTTGAATAATTCTGTCTTTTGTAACCATTTATATGCCCTTCTAGTCAATTGCAGTAGTTTTGCAACTGTGTCTTCCTGCTTCTCACCTTGTATACTCTCCCAACTCATTCCTTGAAGACTGATAAATCCAAGACACAATCAAAACTTGCCTGAAGTGGTTGGTCTTAAAGTCCATTTTTCAGGAAAACTGTTATTTCTGGAGTGGCATTATACCACATTCTGTTCTATATCATATAGCATACTGTGACTTAAAAAAGAGTTTCTTTAACTTTGTTGAGGAATAATTGACAAATGGAATTGGGATTCTTAGTACCTGTTAATGAGATTAACAGTTATTAAATAGAGTTTCTTTATGTAATATGTCTATACTTTTAAACATCTAAGTAAGTCTATTTAACCTAAAATAATGCATTTCTATTTCTGTTCTTTTGTAATGAAGAAATGTTACAGTTTTCTGGTTTGTTTGTTTGAGAGAGAGAGAGAGAGAGAGAGTGAAAGTGGAGAGGGGTAGGGGCAGAGGGGAGAGAAAGAGTCTTCAGCAGGCTTCATGCCCAGCGAGGATCCTGGTACGGAGCTCCATCTCAGGACACTGGTAACATGACCTGAGCTAGAATCTCAAGAGTAGGAGGCTCAACAGACTAAGCCCCAAAAAGGAACCCCTAAAATGTTGTAGTGTTAAATGAATTTACATCAGCATTTATATCATCTGATAAGCTTAAAACGCCCAAAACAAAGACTCTTGGTTCTATGTCTACTTCACCTTCTAATTTGCCCCTCCCCAAACACACACATAGAGTCCTCTCTCTCTTTTTCTGTCTCTGTCTCTCTCTCTCTCTAAATAGGACCATCAATATGCCATAAATATAATGAGCATATTTCCTGATGGGTCATTTTGTGAGTCTGGATGAAGTTCTTATTTATCTTTAGGTAATTAATTAATAAGAAAAACTTTGATGTTATAGGAGAAGTGGTAGATGCTTTTTGAAAGTTTTTTGTTTTTTTTCTTAAATAACATTTCTAAAGTTGAAATGGAATTTAGACATTTTGGCATTTGGCATTTTATATCTTATACAATCATTAAGCAAGTTAACATGCTTTTGTTGCCTGGCATTTTCTATGCTATTCAAAGACGTCTGGATGGTACAAATTTTTTCCACAAAGTTCATAATGGCAGGGAGATTAGTTGTATTTTTGATATTTAGTTCTGTAACTTCTTTTGTATAATATATATATAAATATATATATATGTTTTCATATATTAGACAAAAATTTTGCCATATATATTTGCTGTTTTGTCTAATATATGTCATATATGTATATATTATTTATATGTGTACATATATAATATTTATATATGTGTGTACATATATATATTTGCATTTTTGGGGGAGAGGGGAGAACAAAAAATAATTTGTATCATTATAAATCAGATGCTATCCTCTTTTTCAATTGATTTATTAACTCTTCCATAAATTAAATTTTCTAAATTCATTGTCCACCATTAAAATCCCCAATTTTTAAAGGTTAGCAAAAATTCCTTTGGTGACTGATTCTCAGAAATTGGAAAATATATTTTCTCAGGCTTCTGAGGCTTTACTACATCAGCATATTTCTGCCATGCTTCTACAGTTATTAATCTGACAACTTTTGGGAAGATTTTAATTAATTACAAAATGTCAATTAATGAATAGATTAAAATGAGAAGAGATTACATGGAAGAGGTTTAGGTATAGGAGAGATATTAGGATATCTTTAGTCCATGCTTGATACAAAGTTACAATTTTCTTAAATCAAGAACAAAAGACACTGGACTTAGATGTCTGATGCAAATTCTGCTGCTAAGGAGATTTGGACCTAGGTCCATTTAACCCGATGCAGCATCTGTTTTCTAATAATAATAATAACAACAACAACAACAACAACAACAGGACAGAATTAGGTAATGTCTAAAATCCCTTCTTGCCTTAATACTCTATATTTCTATGCATATTAACAACATCCATCAAAATCTCTCAGACTTCGTGGTACATGTTGCCAAGGGCTAGTGATGCAGAGAATAATATTGATGATGATAATGATGACTAGTATTATTGAGAGTCATATGCTTATGATAATTACCTCACAACTCCCTAAATGTTCTAGTGGGGGAGGTGAGGTGGATGTGGAGTCAAGGGGAGCAAGAACTATCTGGAATCCACCTATGTCTTTTCATTTGTAATTCATGGCCTCTGAACAAGAGATTTCAGAGTAAAGACTCATCCTTCATTTTTACCTTCTAAAACTTTATCTTCTAAAAATTTATTTATCTTCTAAAAATTTATCTTTTGGTCCAATTTACAAAGTAAAGTACAGGACAGAGGCTTCTAGGAAACAATTCCAGATTAAACAAGTAGACAATGTGAAAAAAAAAAATGATTCTCTACGTTTTTGGTTTTTTTTTCCTGTATTTTAGTTTCCTTATTTCTAAGATGTTGATTTTGCTTCAGCAACTTAATGTTATAGTTGTGGGGATAATATGTGAATATACACTGAAAACCAAAATAATGATAAAAATTACTTTTGGGGCGCCTGGGTGGCTCAGGGGGTTAAGCTGCTGCCTTCAGCTCAGGTCATGATCTCAGGGTCCTGGGATCGAGCCCCGCGTCGGGCTCTCTGCTTAGCAGGGAGCCTGCTTCCTCCTCTCTCTCTGCCTGACTCTCTGCCTACTTGTGATTTCTCTCTGTCAGATAAATAAATAAAATCTTTAAAAAAAAAATTACTTTTGTTTCCAAAATAATTATGACTACATTTTTTTAAATGGTTCCCCTAAACAAATCAACCTATGAAAATATTTTATGCCATTTAAAAGTAGTGGCCTCTTAAAACAGTGTGTGCTTACCTTGTCAATTCTGTGTCTTTGTGTTCTATAGGCAATGATTATAGATTTCAGATTTATCTAGTACAATACACACATTTGAAAGTTCAGTAATCATCTGTTACCTAACTCCTTACTGACGATGGCTAAAACAGGGTGTCATTTATTTAATACTTATGACGTATATACAGAAAGAGATGAATAGCTCACAAATTCTATTAAATAGAACTTCAAAGTGTATATGACATCAATACAACTCAAGATGTGGCTTTGAATCTTATATAGGTAATGCTCTGATAGAATTAGTTGGGAAAAAATCAGTGCTTCGAGTTTCTAATAGTCATTGTTTTAAATATTTCTTTACTTCCATTTTAACTAACAAATACTGAAAACTAGCATTCTTTTTTTTTTTTTTTTGAAGATTTATTTATTTATTTGAGAGAGAGAGAGAGACCTGAACAGCGTTGGGGGGGGGAGTGGAGGGGAGAGAGAAAATTCTTCAAGCAGACTCCCCACTTAGCACGGAGCCTGATGCAAGGCTGAATCCCAGGGCCCAGAGAGCATGACCTGAGACAAAACCAAGAGTTGGACACTTGACTAACTGAGCCACCCAGATGTTCCTAAAAACTAACATATATTTAGACTTGTAATTTTGACTTGAGATCAAAAGCATAAAAGAAATTACTATAAAAACTAAAAATGTTATTTTGTATAGATTTTTAAAATTTTACTATATTTCTCTTGGAAGTGGAGAGAACTTTCAAAATAATTTTTCTCAGTCCCATCATATAATAGATGAAAAAAGGAAGCTATTCAGTTAAAATAAGATGAATTACATAGGTCATAAATAAAGCATCTGCATCACTTACTGAACTATTTATGTATTTATTTTATTGTGTTATTATAATTTTTTCCAGTTCAGTTGAATACTTACCCCCAATATAGCACATATTTTGCCAATTGTACATATTTCTATGATTCAAATGATAAAAATATTGATTATAGTGTGTTCAGAATCCATTGGGGGAAAAAAGTTTGCAACCCTAATCGTAGCTAAAGCAAACTGAGAAATTACAAATTCACTTTAGACAAAAATCAATGGGCACTTTGGAAGAAACTATTCCAATGAAATCTATGGGTTTATTTCAGGAAACAAGTTTTAAACAAATCTGAGTTAGGCCTTGTGATGGATGTTATACATAGACCAAGATTAAAAACATAGGTCCTGATTTTGGGAATATATGGTCTTAAGATAGTGAAAGACACATAATCAGTCATTACAGAGCAGTGTAAGAATGTGATAATGATTATTCCTAAGAAGAGGCAATGAGGGAAGCATTTTATGATTTCATCAGATATATAGAGATCAGAACAGTGACTTTGGTCCTAAACTTAAGAGATATTATAAAGCTAAAATAAATAGTGGTAAGGAGGGATAAGAGGGATATGTAGCTATAGTGTATTTGTGTGTGTGTGTGTGTGTGTGTGCGCACGCATGCATGCACTTACATTACCATGCATGTGTTGTGGGAAAGATATGTATTATTGGAAGAATTAGCTCATTTAGCTGACACTAAAAAACTGGGACATCGATCCCAAGTCACTTTGAGTTCTTTACTAATAATAACTATAGATAAAAACATTGGCAAAATGAGTTGAAGCTACAGACTTTTTCAAAGTTATTAAATCCAAAGTCTTTCTTATTTTTTCAAACCACTTTTATTCTCAATGAAGGGGAATAACAGATTCTGCTTTATACTAAAATGAAGGAATAAAGTGGATTTATTATGCGACCTTTCGTTAAAACACGAAGTTTGCCTTCCTAAGGTCCTCAAAAATGAGCTATTCTATCCTGAACAAAAATAGTCCTCTGGGCATTGACTCATATGGGATGATTTAATAGGATTTCACATTGTATAATTGAAACTGTATATTCATCTAATAATACCAGATTCATAAAAAAAAAGCAAAACTCAATCCTCAAATCTCAATCCCCTGCTATGATTATTCATACCTCTCAGCTGATTAGTGATCCCAAAATGACAACACAAATCAAAGCAAATTTTCATGTTATGTTTATGCCATTAATGCAAATCTAATTAAATATCTAATAATTAATGCAACTTCATCCAAGAGAGTTAATACAGTGGAGAATGTTCATGGAAGATAAGTGAGTGAGAATTATCTTCACTGTTCCTTTTCAGTGAGCCTGATATATGTATATTTCTGATATAGGTATATGTATATGCATATACATATATATATACACATATATGTATATATATGTAAATGTGTGGATTTTTTTTTGTAGGTACAAGAATAAGTTTCTTTTGGTTGAACATTATTATGTTGGTAGCATATATATGTGTCCTATACCATGTCACCCATCTAACCAGTCAGTAAATGTAGAATGCCTAATACATGGTCAGCACTATGCTGGAAGCCAGTGATACAAAGTGTTAATACACAGACTCTGCAGTCAAAAGATGATTTTTTAAAAATTAATCGCCATTATAATTCATTTAAGCCTCTAATTTTCAGTGGGACCTTTTGAGTAGAACTCAGAAAACATGGTTATTATGTGCTACAGTGTACATGAGAATGTTATTTGATATTTTATTTCCACATGAGGAGTACTTTTACCTTTTCCTTATCTTTGAACTTGTCACTTGCTCTGGCCAATGGCATTTCAGTAGATGCAAACAGAGGCTTGACCCGTGCGTATGCACTGGGCTCTCTCTTGCACTCTGCCTTTACCATGAAGACATGCTGAGCAGCCTGATATTACCAGAAAAATAAAAGGCACTTACAGTAGACCTCAACTGAACCCATGACTAATGGTTCCATGACTAATGGAACTAATCCTAACCAAGGCCATCAGAGGTCAACTGAGCTGGGCCAGTCTATGAGCAGTTTGAAGTGGAAAACCCAGTTTAATGAATAATTGGAAACGGAGTAAGAGTAAATACTCATCTTTTTAAGGCTCTCAGCTTGGGGGTAATGTATTATAGACCAACAATTGACAGACTCAAAGGAATTTGTGCTTTATAATGATTCTAATGCCAGATTCATTCTTTTTAGATCTAGTAGTGAAAAATATTTATTTACAACATTTTAATATGTGTTCTTTTTTAAGGAAACACAAAAAGAGTAGTATGGCTGTAGGTTTTGCCATCATTTAACTTTGATTTAAGAACCAGGTGGCAAAGGCAGAAACACAGCAAAGACATCAATGGTAAATGTAATGAGATAAATGATTTTATTTAGCAAGATTTATCTCTGCCGATTTCTCAAGTGATCATAAAAGTTAGAGGCAAGTTGTTCTCCTCAGAAGTCTCTTTAAGCTCCCCTGTGTGGTTAGTCTAATTACATAAAAATGTAAGACAGTGATAAAATGATTTAAAAAAAAAAAAGTGAGGTGCCTGGGTGGTGCAGTCTGTTAAGCGTTTGACTCTTGATTTTGGCTCAGGCCATAATCTTAGGGTCCTGAGATCAAGTCCTATATCAGGCTCCAAATTCAATGTGGAATCTGCTTGAGGTTCTCTCTCTCCTTCTCCCTCTACCCCCCCCCATTCACTTTCACTCTTTCAAAAAAATAATAAATAGGTCAATATAAATAAAATCTTTTAAAAAATATGTGTCTGTATATATGGGTATTTATTTAGAATTGTATTTGTTTTTCATGTTGAATTGACTCGAAGAATCATAAATAGGCAACATTCATATAGAAATTCAAGACAATTGAGAGAGAAATATACCCTAGTAGTAAAACTATTAACATGTGATTGTTAACTCCTTAAAAAAAAAATACTCATTTTGTATAACTATAGTGCATACAGCAATGCCATACACAATGTTGCTACATCATTAATAAACAGTAAGTACTGGTATGTGTTGGGACACCTGGGTGGCTCAGTCAGTTAAGTGTCTGCCTTTGGCTCAGGTCATGATCCCAGGGTCCTGGGATTGCTTGCTCAGTGGAGCATCTGCTTCTCCCTCTGCCTGCTGCTCCCCCTACTTGTGTAATCACTCTTTCTCTCTCTCTGACAAATAAATAAATGAAATCTTCAGAAAAGTTGTAATGTTATGTGATTGGAACAATGATGACACGAATGTATTACCAATAAAAAATAAAATGTTCAGGAATGTCCTCATCTGCCCTGAAGGACAATGATAGAACCAATAGTTCACACATTAGAATTTGCTAAATCAATGGCTCACACAGTGATACATATGTCCTTCATTTCTCTTTTTTGTTTTTATTTTAATTCTACTTAGCTAACATACAATGTTATATTAATTTCAGGTGTACAATAGAGTAATTCAACACTTCCATATATCACCCTGTGTTCATCACAAGTGTACTTCTTAATCCCTATCACCTATTTAACCCGTCCCCCTACTCACCTCCCCTCTGATAACCATCAATTTGTTCTCTGTAGTTAAGAGCTGTTTTCTTTCTTTCTTTCTTTCTTTCTTTCTTTCTTTCTTTCTTTCTTTCTTTCTTTCTCTCTCTCTCTCTTCTTTCTTTCTTTTTCTTTTTAGTCTATTCCTTGATTTATCTCTCTTTCTTACTTTTTTTCCCCTTTGCTAGTTTGTTTCTTAAATTCCACCTATGAGTGAAATCATATGGTATTTGTCTTTGACTGACTTATTTAGCTTAGCATTATACCCTCTAGCTCCACCCATGTTGTTTCATGCCCTTTGTTTCTGAATGTTGAAATCACAGACCTAATTTCAAGGTTTAGATGACCTGGACAAACATGCAGAGAGTAAATCAATCACAATGAAGGGAAATAGCTTGATTAAATTTTAGTGAATGTACTGAAGACAAATGTGAGCTAATGTTGTGGTGGGTAAATATTTATAAGTCATTATCATCAAATCTTTGTCCCAGAAAAAATGTCACATGTACCATGGGAAACTGTGTGTAAATGCTTAACTGACTGCATCACCCAGATGTCCCTTTACCAAATTTAGACTGGCGTCCACCTGTACTAGGTCTCTATCCCTAAAGATGATCCCAGCTCTAGTGCTAAGTTTTTGTTTAAAAAAAAATGCAATGCTACCAAACCACAAGATGTACATTGTCCCAACCCACAATACCGAATCATTTTCACTAATGTCCCACTTGTTGCTCTTTTGAACTTTGCCATTTTTCCTATACATTCTTTTGTTTCCTCTATGTTTTCCCTTAGTCACCTTTTCTTAGTTGAGCTATATCAGGGTATAGTGGTTTCTTTTTCTCTGATGGTAGTACTCTGAATAAAATCTTCATTCACACCTTTAACAAGTATCCAGTGTAGTTTTTCTTTGTTGTTGTTTTTGCTTTTGTTTTGTTTTGTTTTTTGACATCAGACATGTACCTGGTTGGGTGACACTCCTTGCATTCCTTCTCTGTGCACAATATGCCTACTTTTGTATTTGGATTCATGATGTGTCAACTGTTTGGGAAAACCTTTTCACAAACTCCACATATCCAAATTCTTGTTCACCTTTTAAGTTCAAATCAAATGCAGCTCCTTACAGTTGTATTACTGCTGAGTTAACTAAGATTAATTATTTAATCCTGTTGCCTGTTGGGGCCCATGCAAGCCTGAATGTTCTACTATGCTTTTTCTATAGTTGGGAGAATCCCTGTGACTATTTTTGGGCCATCGCCACAAAACAGAATTGTGTTTCTTCTGGGTCAGCTCATTCAGTACCAATTCAATAAGTACCAGTTTCATAGTTTTATTTTTCTTCTGCTATGATAGGCAAATGGGCTAAAAGTGTCTTTTCTATCAGCCCGGGTCTTAGAGTTGGAACAAAAATAGGAGAGCTCCTAGCTATTCTTCAGGGAGCATGGAAACCTTTGTTGTTTTACATGACTGAGATTTTAAGTATTTTGTTATCACAAAACAAGCCAGAGCAACACAATTATTTATTTTACTGTTCCTAATTTCTAAAATAAATTATAATTATTTACATATTTATAAGGTTTTTTTTTTCCCTACTAGATTGGAAAGCTTTAATAATAGGATTTGTTTTTGAGGATAACTTAGAATAAGCACTTATTGGATATATTTTTCTTATGGCTGCAAAAATAAACTAATTAGTACACAACTAGATGAATGCTTTCTTCTATTGTTTTTTCAATCTAGAATTATACTTTTTAGATGAGTATCTTGGATTAAATAATCTTATGTGTTCTCACTGAAGCAACTGTACATTTTGACTCCTAAGGGATTCTTTGTACTGTAAAGGGCATGGGCAAATCATTATCGATATACCCATAAGTTTTTTGTACAACATTTCCGAGATGTGTTGGCTGGTACAGGATTGGCCTTGATTATACTTGGAATGAAAGCACCAAGTATAGATTTAGAAAGTGCTGACACAGTATCACTGGCTTATATATCTATAACCAGTCTGTTTCCAATTTTACAAGAAGGTCTAGCTGGCAGTGTTAGCATTTTTCAAAAGTTGAAAGCCATAGGAAATAACCTTAGGTTTAATAGGCTTGTTTTGCTAACAATGATATTTTTTTCTATGAAAATTATTGATTCATTTCAACATTCCACCATAGATAGTATTGTCAAAATTGTTTACTGTTTGAAAATAGAATCAACGCTCATAATTGACAGTAAAGTAGAAGGGTTTGCTATGGATAATTCAAATATACAGAGAATTATCAAATCAATTGCTCCTTATTTGTGAAAGTATATTTTTACTTCTACATTACATAAATATATATTTTAATCCAAACCCTTTTCAAGAAAATGACCTGATTACAATAACACTATGACTTTTTTCCCCCCATACCAGATTTAGAAGATTTGTCTGTTGGAAATAGAAATTCATTTAACCTAAACTCACATAAGTTAGGGTTTGGAGGAAGTCTTTATTTAAGTCTTACCACGGAATGGTAATAGAACTTAGCTGTCCCTTGTGGGAAGAAGAGCCTGACTCCAGAAAATGATAAGTGAATGAAGATTGTTCTCTGGGTTTCTCTTTGGGGCCAAGCATACTTGTTTTTCCGGTGTCATTCTTTAGGCCTTCTCCTTTCTCTGGTTCTATCAGAAAATGGCTTAATCTCCATTGTTGAGCATGACTTCTGTAAGCCTTGTCTATGTAACCTCTAGTTAATGTAGTCACAACTTCTTGTCTACTATTTTTCTGTGTGTAGGTACATCAATTAGCTCTTGTCCTCAAGTCATTTTTAATTCTCACAGTCTTCCGATGTTCATCCAAGAGCCAAAAAGTTCTAGCTAGTGAAAGAGATATGGGGGAATAGACATCCTAATATATCAAAACATTTTTCCAGATACTGCGGGTAGAACAGATTGATTCATTAAGGGAATGAACTGAATCATTTCACTTGTGGGTGTGTGTGCTTTTGTGTTTTAACTTGACTCATAGCTCACATAGTGGAAGGATTCATAACTGATTTTAAAGGAATAAAATATTTCCTACAAAATGGCTGTTAAAGTTAAAAATAAGAGTTAACTAAAATCCCATGAATTTCATCAAAGGTAAATAATATGATATGAAAACCCAATTAGCATGAGTAAGGTATGATAGAGACTATTCAGCCCATATATTTATAAGTAAATATTGGCTCAAAACATTAAATTAATTTACTTTACTCTTGGGTAACACTAACAAATGTCACCATTATGAAATTATTCTTTAATTTCTCCCAGAAAACTTGGTTTTGTGTGTTTCTTTTTATGTTTACAATAGTACTTTCATTTTATATACAAACAAATACTAACCTTTTCCAAATGAATTATTAAAAATATTTATTTAATGTTCACAGAAATATTTTTTGAATCTAAATGTGCTAAAATTGGAATTAAATCCATTGATATACTGAGAGCTCATTTTATTTATAAACAAGTATGCATACATAGAGAAATTAAACAAATATACTTGTTTGTTTATAAATATATATTTATATAAAATAGTGTGTATGTATTTTCTCTGAAGGAGATTTTATTGCTTTCTGAATATTTATCATTATAGCATGAGTAAATTCTAAATAAACTGAGTATCATGAAATTAATTATCCATAAATGTTTCTTTAGAAATAGATCAGTCCCATATGTGATACCAAAATTAGGATGCAACTACTCCATTAGCTATCATTTATGGGCAATGATATTTGGGACTCCAAATAGGTTCATATTTCTGAGAAACTAACACAAGAAACATAGTAATAACAGTAATGCCTCTAATGTCACAAAGGCACTAGAGAGCATCCAAGATACATTTTCGTTTATGTCTTTTACCAGCTGTAATTTATCATGTTTTGCCAGAGCCAAAGTTAGTGGCTCCCTGACATAAGGACAGAAGGTCTGAAACAAAGCAAATATTTTTGAGACTTCAAAGAAGGAAACTTTACACTATGCAAAGTAGCTTAGGGCGATGTCCTGAACTGTATAATTAGTCAATGAATGTTTATTTTGATAGAATAATGACTGTATCAATTTGCTAGAAAATTTGAAAGCAGTGCTCAGTGAGAAAGCTGTTGAATTCTATTGCAACATGTACTCTATTCTCCATGATAATGATATCTGAATTAAAACCTCATGAGAAAGTCACTTATTTTTTTTAAGTCTAAGCTTCCTTTGAATTGCAAATTATTACTTTTCTCAACATAACTATGATGGCCGCTTTCAATTTCTGCTGTGAAACAGCAGTTCCCAATGCCAAATTGACATTTAAGAGCGTTGTGGGAACCTACCACAGGTCTTGCGGAAAAATAGTATAGATTTGTTTGGTAGGGATTTATAGAGGAATTATAAAGATCCCCTCAGAACATTCAAAATTCCTGGCAAATCAGCCCTGTATTGATGAGTATTGACCTTTTACTCTCTTGAATGGCAGGAATGCTGTCCCAGCCGTCCATTTTTTTTTTCTCTATCCTATAAACTGGAAGTTTACAAGCAAATTCACCAGGCTCAGAATAACTTGCCCTTCACTGAAAAAAAATGCCTACCCAGCCACCACCATTAAATGTAAAGTTTAAACCAATATGGCTAAAATCCCTCTCAGACAATTTCAATCGTTTTCTTTCATCTCAAAGTAGAGATTTTTTTTTTGTTCCCACCATATTATTTGACTACTTTCTATAGCACAGTTTCATCAAAATCAGAAATTTTAGCATACTTAAATAAAAAAGTAAGATGGGCAAACTCCTCCCTCCCCTCCCCAGTTTTCCAGTGGAATGATCTGCCCTCTTGAAATCAAGCTAGCTAGAGTTTGCTATGTAACATAGCACCCTAATCCTTGTGACTTAAAATAACTACTATTCTAGGTGTTGGCAATTTGAGGGGGAAGATGACGGAACAGCTAGGTATACCTTCTAATCTTTGCTGGGCTGGGTGGACCAGGTGTTGAGTGGTCTAGCTTGGTGTATGTTGGGATGACCCATTTTTTGCTTCAAGGAGACTCTTACCCTCCAACATGTTTGTGGAATTTCTTTCCTTGGAAGCTCCTCAGTTTTCCAAAATACTAAGTGGAAGCAAGTGGATCTTTTCAAGGTCCAGGAAGGAGCACATCACCCCTCCCCCCCAATTTTATTGTCCAAAGCAAGTCACAAGGCCAACCCAGATTCAAGTGGAGGGAAAATAGATTTTGCATGGGAGAAACTTTAAAGTTACATCTTAAAGAGTGTATATTCAGGGAAGAATAAAGATTGCAGGCCACTATTATAATTTACCACAGCTCTCCTTTCTGCAATGGATACTTCCAATATGGAGAGTAGCATAGCACTCAGAGGCAGTATGGAAAGTTACAAATTACTCAGAAACAATATGGAAAGTGCAAAGCACTTAAAAAAGGAAGTGGGGAGAAAAGCTGCCTGGAAAGTTGGTTCAGCATATAAATGGAAGTCCACATGAAATCACCAAAAATTGGACAACTTACTATCTCTCAAAGATTTTGCTTTCTTCTTAAACAAATAGAAAATAGGTACTCGATCCAGTCTAAGTCTGAGTAATTTTGAGTTATGTGAAAATGGATACATTTATACTATCATAAAAATTAGAAGCCCATGACAAGGATACTTTTAGAGGACATGATGAAACAGAGGAAGTTAAATTTGGAAAATAAATTATTGATGATAAATAATGCCTGCTATAGAAAAGCCTGGCAAAAGCAGCTGGCAATGTGGTGGTGAAAGCTGCTTTTTAAAGCGAGGACCAGGTTCTGAGATTTCCTGTCCAGTCAGCTTCCTGTTGTGCACGCTCTATCATTCACCTATCAAGCCTCATCTAGATAGATAAAAGCTCATAAATTTCCATTTCACTCCCAGGAATAGCATGACAATGTAAAAATATTTAGTTAGTGATTAAACATTCAATTATGGAAAATTACTACTTTGAAACTGAAATTTGATTTTTGAAGGAGAGGAATTTTTTAACCTTCATGATATTTTCTTAAGCATATTTTTTTAAATGTGGGAAATAGGAAGAAAACCTATAAAAATTTCTGAAGTTAGAGGCATTACTCTTCTATGACACATGTTTTCCAAATATAAATTGTTTGTAGATTGAGAGAAGATTGAAGAACACCAAAAAAAAAAAAAAAAAAAAAAAAAGAGAGAGAGAGAGAGAGAAAGAAAAACAGGAGAATACTTAGATGTTTACCAACTCTCTTTTTACTGAGAAGGAAATAATGATTCAGAAAAGAAGCTGATTTAGTCAGATACATACAGCTAGTCTGCTGACAGAGCTGACATAAGGGCCTTGGTTTTCTGATCTCCAGCACAGAGCTCTTGGTGCTATTACATTGAATGATCTGCCTGGAAGTTCTTGTGTGCATGTGCTTGCCTGTGTGTACCTGTGTTTACCTGTGTTTGCCTGCTTGTGTGATGTGAATCTTTTAAAATAATAGACGTTAGATTTTTGTGTATCACATTTGATTAAATACAGCTCTGACATTCTAACTTCCCCATCTTAAGAAAATGAGAAATTTTGGGAACAGCAACAGTAAAAAGCTGGAAACATCTAATGAAGAAATAAAGGATAACCTAGTATGAACAGCTCCCAGGACACACAGCAGAATGTGTGGAACTGTCTATGTTACTCTGTAGTGCAGAATAAAACCAAGAAAAGTTGTGTTTTACTTTAAATTCTTACTACATCAAGGCAAGAGGTACATTTAGACACCAGATGATATTCAGGTGATGCTTGATTCATCTCCAAAACATATGCATCATTTTTTACAACAAAAACATCACCATGGTACTGTCTTCCATGTAATTCTGCTTCTTGTTTACACAGATTAATAATTTGCAGGTTACAAGTTTCCTGAGCTACATACATTTCCCATTATTTTCCAATACATTGCTGAAAATAAATGCCCTGTGGTTCCAGCATCAGTGGCTTTTTACCAAACAAGATTTCCACTGAGAAAAGTTATAGTCATTACCTTAAAAGAGATGTGTTATTTTATTTTTCCAACAGGGGAAGGCCTCTATAAGTCCAAAGTCCCATACAATTATATACTACAGAGCAGAAGAATAGAACACTGCACTAGGGTAAATTTTGTGCCCACTTAATTGAAACACTTGCCAAGGAACTGGGTGAAAGCAATGTATTTCAATCACTCTAAACAATGGATGAATGAGACACATTCCTTCTAAATGACACATTTTAGCTGTCTGGAGGCCTATTCACAGTTGTGCGTGGTAACATAAGTTTGCCACTCTGTTCCTTACAATCGGTCCATTTCAAGCTGTGCTTTGAAGCTGTTTATTCCAAAGAGCCTTCTTAATATTAACAGAAAAAAATGTTTTTAGATGTAGCATTAAATGTTTTTAGATGTGGACCAGTATTTTTCCACTCCCTCTGGAATATATGTATGTGTATTTGAATCTTGTTTTTTGGTCTCCCTGTTTCTCTGTCTCTGTCTCTGTGTATTTGTCTATCTGTCTTTGCCTGTCTCTCTCTATATATATTATATGCATATACATGTATAAATAATTTAAAATATGAATGCATTTTATTAATTTTTATATTAAACCAAGTTGATTGAAATAAATATTTTTATTGTAATCTTCAGCTTGGTATTTATTTTATTAAAGATAGGGTTATGCTAATAAGTCAAGGAGCAAATAATATAAACTTGTTTCAACAGAAATATTTAAATACTTAAATAAGTATCTTTTTATGTTTCTGAAAAAAGTTGTCAATAGAAGTAAAGATTTTTTCCTGAAAAAAGTCAAAATTAAAATAAATGAATATAGAAGCAGAGAGTTCTTGTTTTCATGAGTTATAAGCAGAGTGGCTATGTAATTTATCATCCAAACCATGACATTTTTGAGAATGAAAGAGGTGTTTTAATAATTAAGCTGGAACCACAGATAGACATGGGAACTCTCCCAGGTAAATGAGGCCATATGGTTACTCTGGCCATGCTCCTTATAGGTGATCAATCCTGGAATTATTTTTCTAAATGATATGATACTATTCAACCTTTCTTATATTTTTATCTATAGTTTCACAATTGTTTTAAAACCAAGGATTGAAACAAATACATAATCAAAAAAAAATACAAATTTTACCTCAATAAAGCAATTTACAACATACTTCCTCTACTTCTATTCCCTTCAAACTGAAAACTCTCAAGAAAGTTCTGGATCTTAAAAAGCCCTTACAGATTAAAACAGACAGGTTTATATCTCTAAATTTTTAATAGAATCACATCTAAAAAATTACTGTGCTAATAATAGTAATTCTACAAAGAATTAGAAATGTCTTACAAGCATTTTTTTTTCCCTTGGCTTATTTCAGTTTAAAAAAAATCTCTATATTCTCTTTAAATCTGACAAAGTGCAAGTAAAGAGCTCACCTGAATATGGAGGTAGAAAATTGTACCTGTTGATGCCTTCAGAAGCCTATTCTCTAAAACTACTCTTATCCCTAAATCTGTTAGAGAAGGGTCCTCTTTAGTTACTTGACATACTTTACAATAGCACGTTTTTAGCTTAAGAAATCATATCATATGGGGAATTTGATTACCCTTTCTGAAATTAGTGGCTACAACTCTGCTTAACTTGTGTTCTGTCCCTATGATGTTTGTGTGGCCAGATCTTAGGGAGAGGGTGTGGTGGAGGGAGGCTGTCTCCTCTGGGGTGACTATTGAACAACAGCAAACAAATACAAGGAAGTGAAGCACTTAAATGGCAATGTGTTGGTTGCATGCCATTTTGTGCATATAGATATATTTAACATCAGGTACTAACGCTGGAAGCTAGTATTGTTGTTGGAATATGGTCTTGAGGACTCAGTTCACAATAGAAGATTTGAAAAGACTGGAAGGAGGGGTTTCTGATTAGTGAGGAAGAGTCTTCCTGGTGAATCTCACCAGGTCAGAGAATCTAAGCCCATACATCCAATTTAGGCACAGAGCCCTTGAATTTTGCATAAATGTTTCCAGAAGGAAGAGTTCAGAAGGGGTTCAGAAGATAAGCTTTTGTGTGTGTGTGTGTGTGTTTCCTGTCCTTGGACCATCACAACTCTCTTCAGTGTAGGAAGAGTGAGTAGAAGCAAATTGCCAGCTCTCCTCCTGGTCCCCTGTATTGCAGAAGATAGGAGTCAAGAGGACCACTTGTATTGCAGAAGATAGGAGTCAAGAGGATTAGGAAGCTAGTTTCTAATGCTATTTACTGCCATTTTCCCTCAAAATCTAAAATTTCCTTGCCTAACATGTTGCTTGGAAGACCAAACAGAATCTCTTCTCATTTTCCATGTTGGGGTGGTGGTGGTGTGAGGGGGGAGAATAATAAAATGTGTGACACAAACCAGATATTGGATTACAGCTGATTTGTATACTTAATGCCACTATGCATAACTGTGAATGCATTTTTCCCTGCCTGTGGTTATTGAAGTTTAAAACCTAACTGCAATATAGTCCAAGAAAGCCATTTTATAGGCAGGATTTTTTAGAAAAATAGTATGATTGTACATTTTTTGGTTCTGCTTTCTTTTTGTTATTATATTCTTTTTCTCTTTTTTTAAAAAGTAGGCTCCATGCCTAACATGGGGCCGGAAACCTCTCAGCCCCAGATATGAAGAGTTGTGTGCTTTACTGACTGACCCAGCCAGGTGCCCCTGTGGGTAGCACTTGTTTGTTTGTTTATTTATTTATTTATTTTTAATTTTATTTTTTTTATTTTTTTATTTTTTATAAACATATATTTTTATCCCCAGGGGTACAGGTCAGTGAATTGCCAGGTTTACACACTTCACAGCACTCACTATAGCAAATACCCTCCCCAATGTCCATAACCCCACCCATCCTCTCCCAACCCCCTTCCCCCCATCAACCCTCAGTTTGTTTTGTGAGATTAAGAGTCACTTATGGTTTGTCTCCCTCCCAATCCCATCTTGTTTCATTTACTCTTCTCCTACCCCTTAACCCCCCATGTTGCATCTCCTCTCCCTCATATCAGGGAGATCATATGATAGTTGTCTTTCTCCGATTGACTTATTTCGCTAAGCATGATACCCTCTAGGTCCATCCAAGTCGTCGCAAATGACAAGATTTCATTTCTTTTGATGGCTGCATAGTATTCCATTGTGTATACATACCACATCTTCTTTATCCATTCGTCTGTTGATGGACATCTAGGTTCTTTCCATAGTTCGGCTATTGTAGACATTGCTGCTATAAACATTCGGGTGCACGTGCCCTTCAGATCGTTGGTATCTTTAGGGTAAATACCCAGCAGTGCAATTGCTGGGTCATAGGGTAGTTCTATTTTCAACATTTTGAGGAACCTCCATGCTGTTTTCCAGAGTGGTTGCACCAGCTTGCATTCCCACCAACAGTGTAGGAGGGTTCCCCTCTCTACGCATCCTCGCCAGCATCTGTCGTTTCCTGACTAGTTAATTTTAGCCATTCTGACTGATGTGAGGTGATATCTCATTGTGGTTTTGATTTGTATTTCCCTGATGCCGAGTGATATGGAGCACTTTTTCATGTATCTGGTGGCCATCTGGATGTCTTCTTTGCAGAAATGTCTGTTCATGTCTTATGCCCATTTCTTGATTGGATTATTTGTTCTTTGGGTGTTGAGTTTGCTAAGTTCTTTATAGAATTTGGACACCAGCCCTTTATCTGATATGTCATTTGCAAATATCTTCTCCCATTCTGTCAGTTGTCTTTTGGTTTTGTTCACTGTTTCCTTTGCTGTGCAAAAGCTTTTGATCTTGATAAAATCCCAATAGTTCATTTTTGCCCTTGCTTCCCTTGCCTTTGGCGATGTTCCTAGGAAGATGTTGATGCGGCTGAGGTCGAAGAGGTTGCTGCCTGTGTTCTCCTCAAGGATTTTGATGGATTCCTTTCTCACATTGAGGTTCTTCATCCATTTTGAGTCTATTTTCATGTGTGGTGTAAGGAAATGATCCAATTTCATTTTTCTGCATGTGGCTGTCCAATTTTCCCAATACCGTTTATTGAAGAGGCTGTCTTTTTTCCCTTGGACATTCTTTCCTGCTTTGTCAAAGATTAGTTGACCATAGAGTTGAGGGTCTATTTCTGGGCTCTCTATTCTGTTCCATTGATCTATATGTCTGTTTTTGTGCCAGTACCATGATGTCTTGATGATGACAGCTTTGTAATAGAGCTTGAAGTCCAGAATTGTGATGCCACCAACTTTGGCTTTCTTTTTCAATATTCCTTTGGCTATTCGAGGTCTTTTCTGATTCCATATGAATTTTAGGACTATTTGTTCCATTTCTTTGAAAAAAAATGGATGGTACTTTGATAAGAATTGCATTAAATGTGTAGATTGCTTTAGGTAGCATAGACATTTTCACAATATTTATTCTTCCAATCCAGGAGCATGGAACATTTTTCCATTTCTTTGTGTCTTCCTCAATTTCTTTCATGAGTACTTTATAGTTTTCTGTGTAGAGATTCTTAGTCTCTTTGGTTAGGTTTATTCCTAGGTATCTTATAGTTTTGGGTACAATTGTAAATGGGATGGACTCCTTAATTTTTCTTTCTTCTGTCTTGTTGTTGGTTTAGAGAAATGCAACTGATTTCTGTGCATTGATTTTATATCCTGACACTTTACTGAATTCCTGTACAAGTTCTAGCAGTTTTGGAGTGGAGTCCTTTGGGTTTTCCACATATAGTATCATATCATCTGCAAAGAGTGATAGTTTGACTTCTTCTTTGCCGATTTGGATGCCTTTAATTTCCTTTTGTTGTCTGATTGCTGAGGCTAGGACTTCTAGTACTATGTTGAATAGCAGTGGTGATAACGGACATCCCTGCCGTGTTCCTGACCTTAGCGGAAAAGCTTTCAGTTTTTCTCTATTGAGACTGATATTTGCGGTGGGTTTTTCATAGATGGCTTTGATAATATTGAGGTATGTGCCGTCTATCCCTACACTTTGAAGAGTTTTGATCAGGAAGGGATGCTGTACTTTGTCAAATGCTTTTTCAGCATCTATGGAGAGTATCATATGGTTCTTGTTCTTTCTTTTAATAATGTGTTGTATCACATTGATTGATTTGCGGATGTTGAACCAACCTTGCAGCCCTGGAATAAATCCCACTTGGTCGTGGTGTATAATCCTTTTAATGTACTGTTGAATCCTATTGGCTAGTATTTTGGTGAGAATTTTTGCATCTGTGTTCATCAAGGATATTTGTCTGTAGTTCTCTTTTTTGATGGGATCCTTGTCTGGTTTTGGGATCAAGGTGATGCTGGCCTCATAAAATGAGTTTGGAGTTTTCCTTCCATTTCTGTTTTTTGGAACAGTTTCAGGAGAATAGGAATTAGTTTTTCTTTAAATGTTTGTTAGAATTCCCCCGGGAAGTCATCTGGCCCTGGGCTTTTGTTTGTTTGGAGATTTTTGATGACTGTTTCAATCTCCTTACTGGTTATGGGTCTGTTGAGGCTTTCTATTTCTTCCTGGTTCAGTTGTGGTAGTTTATATGTCTCTAGGAATGCATCCATTTCTTCCAGATTGTCAAATTTGTTGGAGTAGAGTTGCTCCTAGTATGTTCTTATAATTGTCTGTATTTCTTTGGTGTTCGTTGTGATCTCTCCTCTTTCATTCATGATTTTTTTTTTTATTTGGGTCCTTTCTCTTTTCTTTTTGATAAGTCTGGCCAGGGGTTTATCAATCTTATTAATTCTTTCAAAGAACCAGCTCCTAGTTTCGTTGATTTGTTCTATTGTTTTTTTGGTTTCTATTTCATTGATTTCTGCTCTGATCTTTATGATTTCTCTTCTCCTGCTGGGTTTAAGCTTTCTTTCTTGTTCTTTCTCCAGCTCTTTTAGGTGTAGGGTTAGGTTGTGTACCTGAGACCTTTCTTGTTTCTTGAGAAAGGCTTGTACCACTATATATTTTCCTCTCAGGACTGCCTTTGTTGTGTCCCACAGATTTTGAACCGTTGTGTTTTCATTATCATTTGTTTCCATGAATTTTTTCAATTATTCTTTAATTTCCTGGTTGACCCATTCATTCTTTAGAAGGATGCTGTTTAGTCTCCATGTATTTGGGTTCTTTCCAAATTTCCTCCTGTGATTGAGTTCTAGCTTCAGAGCATTGTGGTCTGAAAATATGCAGGGAATGATTCCAATCTTTTGATAATGGTTGAGACCTGATTTAGGACCGAGGATGTGATCTATTCTGGAGAATGTTCCATGTGCACTAGAGAAGAATGTGTATTCTGTTGCTTTGGGATGAAATGTTCTGAATATATCTGTGATGTCCATCTGGTCCAGTATGTCATTTAAGGCCTTTATTTCCTTGTTGATCTTTTGCTTGGATGATCTTTCCATTTCAGTGAGGGGAGTGTTAAAGTCCCCCACTATTATTGTATTATTGTTATGTGTTTCTTTGATTTTGGTATTAATTGGTTTATATAGTTGGCTGCTCCCACGTGAGGGGCATAGATATTTAAAATTGTTAGATCTTCTTGTTGGACAGTTCCTTTGAGTATGATATAGTGTCCTTCCTCATCTCTTATTATAGTCTTTGGCTTAAAATCTAATTGATCAGATATAAGGATTGACACTCCTGCTTTCTTCTGATGTCCATTAGCATGGTAAATTCTTTTCCACCCCCTCACTTTAAATCTGGTGGTGTCTTCGGGTTTAAGATGAGTTTCTTGTAGGCAACATATAGATGGGTTTTGTTTTTTTATCCATTATGATACCCTGTGTCTTTTGATTGGGGCATTTAGCCCATTAACATTCAGGGTAAGTATTGAAAGATATGAATTTAGTGCCATTTTATTGCCTGTAAGGTGACTGTTATTGTATATTGTCTCTGTTCCTTTCTGACCTACTACTTTTAGGGTCTCTCTTTGCTTAGAGGACCCCTTTCAATATTTCCTGCAGAGCTGGTTTGGTGTTTGCAAATTCTTTCAGTTTTTGTTTGTCCTGGAAGCTTTTAATCTCTCCTTCTATTTTCAATGATAGCCTAGCTGGATATAGTATTCTTGGCTGCATGTTTTTCTCGTTTAGTACTCTGAATATATCATGCCAGCTCTTTCTGGCCTGCCAGGTCTCTGTGGATAAGTCTGCTGCCAATCTAATGTTTTTACCATTGTACGTTACAGACTTCTTTTGCCCGGGCTGCTTTCAGGATCTTCTCTTTGTCACTAAGACTTGTAAATTTTACTATTAGGTGACGGGGTGTGGACCTATTCTTATTGATCTTGAGGGGGGTTCTCTGAACCTCCTGGATTTTGATGCTTGTTCCCTTTGCCATGTTGGGAAATTTCTCTCCAATAATTCTCTCCAATATACCTTCTGCTGCCCTCTCTCTTTCTTCTTCTTCCGGAATCCCAATTATTCTAATGTTGTTTCCTTTTGGTGTCATTTATCTCTCGAATTCTCCCCTCGTGGTCCAGTAGCTGTTTGTCCCTCTTTTGCTCAGCTTCTTTATTCTCTGTCATTTGGTCTTCTACATCGCTAATTCTTTCTTCTGCCTCATTTATCTTTGCAGTGAGAGCCTCCATTTTTATTACACCTCATTAATAGCTTTTTTTATTTCAACTTGGTTAGATATTAGTTCTTTTATTTCTCCAGAAAGACTTTTATATCTCCCGAGAGGGTTTCTCTAATATCTTCCATGCCTTTTTTGAGCTCGGCTAGAACCTTGAGAATCGTCATTTTGAACTCTAGATCTGACATATTACCAATGTCTGTATTGAGTAGGTCCCTAGCCTTTGGTACTGCCTCTTGTTCTTTTTTTATTGTGGTGAATTTTTTAGCCTTGTCATTTTGTCCAGATAAGAGTATATGAAGGAGCAAGTAAAATACTAAAAGGTTGGCAACAACCCCAGGAAAATATGCTTTAACTAAATCAGAAGAGATTTTCAATCATGAGGGGGGAGAAAGGGGATAAAAAGAGGTTCAGAAAGAAGAAAAAAAAAAAGAAACAATTAAAAAGAAAACGAATACAGAAAAAATATAAAAAAAGAAAAAAAATATATATATTAGATAAACGTTAAAAAACATTAAAAAAGAAAAGGGTAATAGTTAAAAAAAATTTGGCAGAAGAAGAGAAAAAAAATTGAAAAAGAAAAAAAAAATTAAATTACCTGCAAGGGTAAAGAATCATGGGGAGAAAGCCATGAGTTCCGTGCTTTGCTTTCTCCTCCTCTGGAATTCCACTGCTCTCCTTGGTAGGTGAACTTGGTCCTGGCTGGATTTCTTGTTGATCTTCTGGGGGAGGGGTCTGTTGTAGTGATTCTCAAGTGTCTTTGTCCCAGGCGGAATTGCACTGCCATTACCAGGGCCCGGGCTGAGTAATCCGCTCGGGTTTGCTTTTGGGAGCTTTTGTTCCCTGAGCGTTTTCCGTAGAGTTCCGGAGGACAGGAATGTAAATGGGGGCCTCATGGTCTCTGGCCCAGAGGAGCCTAGAGCCCATGGCCCCACTCCTCAGTTCGCCCTCAGAGAACAGTGCCCAATTACTCCCGTCACCCTGGCCTCCGGCCACGCTCCGAGCCGACCGAGCCTGTGACCGGTTCAAGGTAAACCCGAGCTGAGAGTTCACTCCTCGGCTCTGTCTCTGTAGCCAGCTTCCCCATCCTAATACCTGTAAGCTCTGCGACCCTCAGACACCCCCGATCCTTCGGTGACCCTGCTGGACCTGAGGCCACGCTGACTCCATGTGGGCTACACCCTGGTTAAGCCTCTGGAGCAATGTCCCTCAGTGTAACAGACTTTTAAAATTCCTGATTTTGTGCTCCATTGCTCCGCTGCTTGCCGGGACCCGGCCCCTCCCCCCGTGGTCTATCTTCCCGTGGCTTTGGATTTGCTTCTCCTCCAGTCCTACCTTTCAGAAAGTGGTTGATTTTCTGTTTCTAGAATTGCTGTTCTTCTTCTCTTAGATCTCCCGTTGGATTTGTAGGTGTTTGCAATGTTCAGATAAGCTATCTAGCTGATCTCCTGCTACCTGAAGTATCTCAGCCTGCTACTTCTCCACCATCTTGACTCCTCCCCCCTATTTATTTATTTATTTTAAAGGAATATACTCAAGTAACTACATACTGTTTACAGATCAAAGTTCTATTAGGGTGTGAATAGATATTAAAATAAGTTAATTTGGGGTCTACACTTTTCTAAGTTTCATGCATATTATTTATTTAACACATATCATAATGCTCTATGTTATAAGGCATTGTGAAAAACACAGAGGATATGAGATTGTCTTGGCTCAAGTAGATCACTGAATGTTCTGCATTCTCTTGATCTAGATGAACTTCCTTTTATATTAACTATTTGGAATTCTGTGAAGATTTGGACTACTACAAGGTTTTATTATCTTCAATTTATTATTTTGATTGATGTTTACAATTTTTAAGTAAAAAAAAATCTAGATAATTCATTACAAGTGCATGACATAGGTCTACTAAGTCAGTATTTGCAGTCTCTGTCTGGGTGCTATAGTTGTTAGCTCACATGGAGCATAGTCCTCAGAAAACTATTTTAAATTTCTTAAAAAAATTCTCCCGCACCTAAAAAGGAAAACGAATAATAGCATTTTCAGAAGTATTACTCTAGATCTTATTTCAAAAGATAATTTGGGGTCTCTGTACCTTTCAAGTGATATAATGGAAAGACAGAGAAAATGTAATGTACATATTTATTTGGCTAGGTTTTTACAAATGTCCTATGGACTATGGACAATTGGCAAGAATACTTGTTTTAAACAAGTGGTCTATTAGAAAATCTGAAGTAAAAATTATCCTCAATTAAAAAAACCTGCTAATTATGGTAAAGCAATTTCAAAGTATATTCTGATTATTCCCCAATATTTCTTAACAGTAATATAATCTATAATCATTCTTGTGTCTTTGAAAAAATAAAGAAGTATCTGTAAATGTCAATTGTTTGTATAAAATTAGTTAATTTTTAAGATTAAAGGATAACATAAACAAAGTATACCAGTATTCAAAAAATCCAGATAATAAAATGATATTGATAACTTCTGGATCAATCTGAGAGATTATTTTCCAAACACACTTTTTTCTGTAGTATAGTATCTTTCTCTCTCTCTCTCCACTAATATGTCTACAAGTTTATAAAATTAGTCTTTGAACAAGATTACTTTTAAAATTAGGAAGTTTAATAAACCCATGAGAAATTTGAAGAGCAGACATGTGTTATAATTTCTATAGTAAAAAATATTAATGTGGGATTTACACTTTACAAATCAATTGCACATATGAGATTTAACTTGCTTCACATGACCAATGAAGTCAGTATTTTATTATCATTTTTTGGGTAAGGAAACAGGGTAACAGCATAGAGAGATTTTTTTTTTTTTCCCTAAAGCAATTGCAGAACAGGTCAAACAGAAAACAAATGACAGAAGTTTAATCCAAAATTGAATTAATGTGAATCCAAATACTGTGCCACTTACTCCTAAAGTTCTTTTTCTCCTTTAAGTTTGCACTAAATAAAAAAACAAAATTTATCATCTCATGTATAGTCCTATTGGTGTAAGATGGTGATGGCAATAAAATATTTCTCTAGGGTTCTATTTCACGAGCTAATGTTTTGGGAAATTAATGGCATAAACACATTTTTCTTTATTTTTCGTACTCTTTCTAGAGATAAATTATAAGCTACACATGTGATGTAATTTGTGAATGAACAGAAAGATTATCCGTTTTGTTATATTTTGGATTCCCTTTGACACAAAATAAATTACTTATCTGTCATTTTAATTACATTTATTCATAATGCCCATATTTTTCTTGTTGAAAGAGGAATCTAAATTACAATTCCAGGAGCTATGGGCTTGAATTTATTCTCTCAACAAAAGAGCTCTCTTCCAGTCAGCAGAGACATAGTGGGAATACAAATACTGTCTCTGGCCTCAAGAAACTTAAAATCTAGTGGAAAGAAACAGAGGGGAACAAAATGTAAGTTGGGGGATGATTGGCTATGAAAGAGAGAAGATTGGTCAGGAAAATGAGGGAGAGATGGTGTTTGGTATGGGAAGTCTGTGATAATACCAGCATTGTAGATGAGATGTAAGGAAAGTGAAGTGTGAGGCCAGTGGTTATCTAGGGCCTCATTCTGCTCAGAGGAAACCCCACATGTAAGGACCCTGAAATAGTATCATTTTTTGTATCCAAAATAGGAATGTCCTGGAGATTAGTGCTCTCAGAGGACAGTAGAAAACAGAAGTGATATTGTGTTAGATCAAAGAAGTTGTTGGAGAACAGACTTGTCAGGTCTTTTCCAGGATATTTTACTCAATATTTCTGTAATATTTAAGAGAGATGGCTGAATAATGCCTCGCCCCCAGAATATCAAGGCCCTAATTCCTAGAACTATGCAAGTTCCTTTGTCTGTGCTTATTCCCAAATCCATCACTGTTAAGAGTTGTGAACTCGGGCAAGTTCTTTAATTTCTCATTGTTCTCATTTACAAAATGTACATAATAAAATTACCTGAGTCACATAATTGAAAGGGTAGTCTGGAAAATATGTGCATAGAGTAGGCATTATAAATGTTAGCTATTGTTATATGGCCACTACTATCCAATCAATATTTATTTTCCAAGTACCCATATGCGAAGTTTTGCTGGTGCCGTAGTGAGAGTTACAATTCTTTAAGACAGTGCTCTTTCATTTACTACTCACTGTACACAGGACTCTTGTCAGTAGAAGCAAAAAATATAAATCATTGCCTAACAAAGCTGTCAATGAGAAATGCCAAATAACAAAATTCATTAAGAATGGAGAACTTGGGGTGCCTGGGTGGCTCAGTGGGTTAAGCCGCTGCCTTCGGCTCAGGTCATGATCTCAGGGTCCTGGGATCGAGTCCCGCATGGGGCTCTCTGCTCGGCAGGGAGCCTGCTTCCCTCTCTCTCTCTCTCTCTCTCTCTCTCTCTGCCTGCCTCTCCATCTACTTGTGATCTCTCTGTCAAATAAATAAATAAAATCTTTAAAAAAAAAAAAAAAAGAATGGAGAACCTGACCTTCAAGGATGGTAAGGTCTCAGACATGTTGAAAATGGGGAAAGCATTCTGGATAGAAAGAATATACTGAACAAAGTCTTAGAAGCACAACATACCATTTGATGAAAATAGAATAGTTTGGGATGTTAGAATTTCTTTTCCAAATATGGAATATCAATTCTGAAGTTATGATAGCCCAGTCTGATCTTGAGGTTGCATGGGTAACTGATTGAAAGGACACCAGATGGGGTTCAGGAAATATTCCCCCGTTAGCCACATCTGTGACCCTGGAAAAGTACGTCTGTGCTGTATCTTCAAGTTATTGTGAGAATCTGGAAAAGGAAAATAACAAAATAACTTATTTTGGATTAGCTTTCTGACCTATAGATAAGGAGAATTTAAATGGCCCACTTTCTGAACAAAATTTCTATTGTCCCTGACATTTTAAAAGCTTTCCACTTATTTATTTATTTATTTATTTATTTATTTATTTATCCATTCATTCATTCATTCATTCACTTATTTTGTCTTTCAACCATTTAATGGTTGGATGAGAGTGCAAATGCAGTCCCCCACTACCACAAATTATGCAGTCAAGTTTCCCACATTTGGGGAAATTGCAGGCATCAGCACATCTGGGAAAACCACATTCATGATCATGGTATCTCCCCTTCCAGTAAGTTCCTTTCTTTTATTAAATTTTCTGACAATATGATATTATCTCCCAAATATGTCTTATAAAAACCATCTAATATGTTTCATGTAAAGATATTAAAGTCCTAGTTACATCATATAAATATATTCAAGGTATATATTTTATATAGAGAAATTTATATATAAATATTTGTACATGTTATAGTTAAATACAGCTATATATACATATATGCATATACATGCATATATATACAGACACACACACAACCCCAATTAAACTCTCAATAGTGGTTTTTGTAGAAATTGCCAAGCTGATTACACAATTGTAAGGAAATTAGACAATAATCTAGAATTTGTCAAAATTACCTAAAATATAAAGACAATATTTGGAGTACTCACACTAGCTGATTTCACAATTTACTATAAAATTACAGTATTCAAGATAATATGTCATTGGCATAATAACAGACCAATAGTTCACTGAAAGAGAATAAAGTGTCCAGAAAGAGATTCACACATGTATGTAAGTACTAAGGAAATGGAATGAGAGAAATAAAAAATTTTTCAACAAGTTATATTGGAATAAGTAGATAATTAAATGGAAAAAAAATCCTACTCTTATGTAGCAACATACACGAAAATTAATTCAAGATATTTCATAGACCTAAAGACAAAAAATTAATCTATAAAGCATCTAGAAATAAAAGGATAACAAGAGAATAATTCATCTCTTATGATAGGAAAAGATTTACAGAGGATGCAAAAGGAACTAATCTTAAAAAAAATCAGATTTCATCAAAATGGAAAACTTCTGCTCATTAAAAATCACTGTAAGAAAATGAAATGGAAGTTACATATGAAAGAAAGTATTTGTAATACGTGTGTGGAGCTTTCTATTGAGAAAATACAATGAATCTTACAGATGAAAAATAAAAAGATAAGAAATTTAATTCTTAAAAATGAGTAAAACTTATAAACTTGGGTACAAACTTTATCAAGGGAGACATGAATGTCAAGTAAGAAAATAAATGGTAGTCAATATCTGTATTCATCAGGAAAATAAAAATTGAAAGTATAATGAGATACCACTCTACATCCTCTAGAATTTTAAAGATTAAATATGTAAGATGATTTTAAAAAGTGAAATAATTGAGTATGGGATATCCATATAATTCAGAAGGAATATGAATTCATACAAAACTCTGAAAAACTCTTTGAAATTTTCTTACAAAGTTAAACATACACTTAGTCTATGGCCCAGCAACTCCACTTCTAGCTAATTACTGAACAGATATCATAATTTAAGCCCAAAATAGACTGCTTATGTATATTCATAGCAGCTTCACCAAAACTGCCCAAGCCCAGAAATAACTCAAATACTCATCTTTAGGACAAGAAATAAATAAACTAGTATATTCATACAGTGGAACACTAACAATAAAAAATAAATCCCTGATTCATCATATGGCAATAAGGATTCTCAAAAACATTATGCTAATTGGAGAATCCAACCACAGAATAGTACATATGGAGTCATTTCTTTCGAATGAACTCCAAATCAGCAAAACTAATCCATGGTGATATAAATTTAAAAAGTGATTAACTATTGTGGGCCAAACACAGGTGAACTTTTTGGGTGGATGGAAGTGTATTATGTCTTGATGGGTGTACACAGTTGTCAAAAATCTTTAAATTGTAGCTGTACAGTTCTCTCTATTTAATTTTACCTCAAAATAAGGTCTGTAAAAAATCACTTCCTATACTGAAAGGCCAATAACAGCCAATAATTCTTTACTTTTTTCATTGCTTAATGACGTGTTTGCTAAGCTTTTGCTAACCTATTGGCTTTTCTTGACTAGAGAGGGATAGTTATATTTTTCCATAATTCTATACAGTTACTGTGAACATGTTTTTAGTTTTTACTATGAATGCAAATAATTCTAAATTTATAACAAAAATGAAATAATAAATCTTTGCCTAATTGCAATCAACTTGTTTCATCTAAGCATAGATATCCGAGATGCATCATAAGTAGAATAATTCTAAAGAAAATGTGCTTTGAAACAGTAGTTCATTTATATTAAAAAACTGAAAACTATTTCATACTTCAATATAATTTTCTAGGATATATGGGGATTTTTAAGCAGAAGGCGATTATTTATCATATATAATGCCTTCCGAACATCGGAACATCACAGCTATATAGTTATATTTAGCTTCTTCTCTATTTCAGTAATATGATCACTGCTTCTCATTTTTCTTTAATGTAGTAACATTGTAATCATAAAATAGTGAGCAGTTGTAAATTTGTAGAGAAATGAGGAACTAATCTAGAATTGCAAAAACTACCTAGAGGGGCACTCGGATGGCTCAGTTGGTTAAGCGGCTGCCTTCCGCTCGGGTCATGATTCCAGGGTCCTGGGATTGAGCCCCGCATCGGGCTCCCTGCTCAGCAGAGAGCCTGCTTCTCTCTCTCCCCTTCTCCCTGCCACTCTGCTTACTTGTGCTCTCTTTAGCTCTCTGTCAAATAAACAAACAAACAAAAACAAACAAACAAACAAACAAACAAAAAAAACTACCTAGAAAATAAGACAATATTTGGAGTACTCACACTAGCTGATTTCACTGGCATACCCTGATACATACATTTCAACTCTTGAATATGAATATTTGGGGGTACCTTGGTGGCTCAGTAGGTTAAAGATCTGCTTTTGGCTCAGGTCATGATCCCAAGGTCCTGGCATGGAGTCCTGAGTCAGGTTCCCTGCTCAGTGAGAAGTCTGCTTCTACCTCTCCCTCTCCCCACAGCTCCTGCTCTCTCTCATATGCTCTCTCTCTCTCTCTCTCTCTCAAATAAACAATAAAATAGTTTTAAAAAAGAATATGAAGATTTGTATACATCCAAATAAAAAAGGCTGTGCATATACATATATATTCATATATAAATATACACATCTATCACACCACACACATGTGTATATTTGCATATTAAATATATACATGCAGGGATATATATATATATATGCAAGATATATAGATAACCTTACAAGGTTGATATTGATTGCAAGTACCAGACATGAAAAGGGTATCTGACATTATACTGCTATTTAGTATTTCCAGAGAGAAAAGCATCAAATCTCATTGGAGCAAATTTTCTTTCTTTTTGACAGAAATCACTTGAGTGACAGTTCTTAGTTATGGAAATATAAGTCTCCTAAGCACCTGCTTTCTGGTATCATCTTTTGTGTTTGGAGAAAGGCTGATCCTCCTGAAGAAACCTAAATTTGCAGAAGACAGCACAGGAGATTATTATAATGTACTTAGATTTATAAGACCAGCATTCAACAGAGATGCTATAGCAATGATGAAAGTGATAGCACTAATAGACTGCTCCAAATCTTATTCTCTGTCTTTTGTTAGGGAGCTGCAGTGTCCTTCGATGAACTCTGGCCCAGGCATTCTCTTAAACTCTCAATTCATATCTCAAACTATCTAAAGAATGTCTAATAAATTTCTCATTCAATATAGCCTAAATTGAATTTTTGACCTTCCTTCTACATGTATTTTACTCACTGCCTTCCTGATCTCAGTCGTCGCCAATCTCATCCTTCCAGTTGCTTAGATTTTGCTTATGTTAAATTCCCAGGAGTCAATTTTGAATCTTTTTCTTTCAAGCTCACCAACTCATCTATCAGAAAATCCCATTGTCCATCCTCACAGTACATCCCGAATCAGGCCACTTGTAACCACCCTCACTGTTCCAATTCTGGTTGAAGGCATCAGCATCTCTTGTCTGAATTATCTCTGGACAGCAGTACACATTAACCTCAAGGAATGGCCGTTGATCTTTCAAAAGTTAAGGTATATTAAATAATATGGCTGTTCAGAAACTTTCCATGGTTCCCTATTTAATTCAGAGTCATAATCAAATGCCTTGCAGATGCATATGCATCTTTACCTGACGGGACCCTGCTGACTTCTCTGACTACAATCTTCATACTCTCTCTTGTTCATTATGCTCAGAGACACTGACCCCAAAGGTCAGGTATCTTAGTAACCTTGGGCATTTGTTCAAGTTTTTTTTCTAATCTTTGGACTGCTCTACACCAGATAGCTTCTTGCTAAGTATGTCATCACCTTCAAGTTTGGGATGAGATGCCATCTTCTCTTTAGCTTCTACTCTGATCACTTTATTTAATCCTGCTGTGTTTAACTTTCTGCAGCATCTTTTCACATGCACACAATTCTAATCCCCTAATCCTGTTGTACTTTTACTTTTTTTTGTACCACTTACTACCTCCTAACATATTATATTTAATTTACTTCTTCATTACATCAATTCTATTTTAAATTAAATAAATTTGACATCTAACACAGTGTAAATTTAACTTATATGGGTTATTAGGATACATTTAAATACTGTAATATGATTGTCATAGTAGTGATATTTATCACGTTACATAATAAGAAAATGTGGTAAATTTATTAAAGTTGGATACTAGAACCATTAGAAAAAAATAGAATGCCACTAGAGAACAGTAAATATCTAATTATCTAAAATACTTGGTTATAGTACAATATTGTCTATATCCATTATATTGTGGATTAATCCTTATGGCTTATTTACTAACCATTGCAAGTTTGTACCCTTAAACAACATCAGTCTTATCCCCCCAACGTCATCCCTTAACAGCCACCATTTTACAACCTGATTTTTGCAATTTGACTTTTTTAGATTGCATATATAAGTGATATAATACAGTATTTGTCTTTCTCTGACTTATCTCACTTAGCATAATGTGCTCAAGGTCCATCCATATTGTCACAAAAAGCGGGATATCACCCTGTCTCATGGCTGAATAATATTCCATTCATCTATCAGTGGGCATTAAGGTTGTTTCTCTATCTTAACTACTGTGAAAAATGGGGGGGGGGTGTTGGAGTGCATATATCTTTTCAAAATCCTATTTTCATTTCCTTTGAGTATAAACCCAGAAGTGGAATTACTGGATCATATGGTGAATCAATTTTTTTTAATTTTTTTGACAAAACTCCACATTGCTTTCCATAGTGGTTGGATGAAGGCACATTTTTACCAAGAGTGTATAAGGGTTTCTTTTTCACCACATCCTCAACAACAGCTGTTGTCTCTCCTCTTCTGGTTGATATCCATTCTAACAGGTGTTAAGTGATATCTCATTGTGATTTTGATTTATATTTCCCTGATGATTGGTGATATTGAAGTTGAATATCATTTCACATGCCTGTTGGCCAAATGTTATTTGGGCAGAAATTTGTGTTATTACCTAATACATCCCAAATACCCTGCACATTACCTAACACAGTGGGCACTAAACAAATATTTGTTGGATACATGAATACATTGGAAAGCTGCTGAAATTCTTTGGCAATTTGAAAGAATATAATGAGGAAATATACCAGAATTCCTGATAATAAGGCTATGTAAATATTACATTTAAAAAGGATGGTACAGGGGCACCTGGTGGCTCAGTTCGTTAGATGGCTGACTTTGGGTTAGGTCATGATCCCACATCGGGCTCTTTGCTCAGCCCGGAGCCTGCTTCTCCCTCTGCCGGCCCCTCTGCCTGCCATTCCCCTTGTTTGTGCTCTTTCTCTCTGACAAAAATAAAAAATTACATTTAAAATGAATTAAAAGTAACTATGATTTTTTTTCTAAGATTTTATTCATGTATTTGACAGAAAGAGATGCAGCCAGAGAGGGAACATAAGCAAGGGTAGTGAGAGAGGGAGAAGCAGTCTTCCTGCTGAGCAGGGAGCCCAATGTGGGGCTCCATCCCAGGACCCTGGGATCGTGACCTGAGCCAAAGGCAGACATTTAATGAATGAGCCACCCAAGTGCCCCCAAAATGACTATGATCTTATTTCAAGCTAGTGAAGAAGGCCACTGATATCATCTATACTTAAACTACAGTAATTATGCTGCATGTGAACATTTGGAGCTAAGAGACTAATAATCACTTTGTGCATTTTGACTGATTACTGTAGGTACCATTTGAACATGTCATCTGACCTGTGGCTTTCCTGTAACTTACCTGTTACTCGAATTCTAAATCTTGTATTAGGTTGATAGAATCCAAGCAACTAAAACAAACCTTCAGAAAAATAGTTAATGCATCAATACCCTGCAGGTAGACAAATATCAAGGCTTCTCAAAGAGTAAGACAGTATACTACAAATTTTATAAATCAGTGGGTTTCCTATCTTTTTTTTTTCCCCAAGATTTCTTCAAAATCTTTCTTTGTCATTTCTTGGAACTATAAAGAGAAAATACATAACCATTTAGAGTTAAGGCTGTAACATATGCCATTTATAAGTACAATACATGTTAATTAATTATTCAAATCATTTTTTTAGATTTTTTTTATTTATTTGTCAGAGAGAGAGGGAGAGAGAGCGAGCACAGGCAGACAGAATGGCAGGCAGAGGCAAAGAGAGAAGCAGGCTCCCCGTCGAGCAAGGAGCCCGATGTGGGACTCGATCCCAGGACGCAGGATCATGACCTGAGCTGAATGCAGCTGCTTAACCAACTGAGCCACCCAGGCGTCCCTCAAATCATTTTTGAGCATTGACTAGTTGGAAAACACTAGTTGACTTTAAGGTGGGGAAAAAGAAATGCTGTCCTCAAGGTATTTATCATCTAATGTAGAAGACTTATGCCTAAGTATATACTTGAATTACAATATTATAGGTTGTAATAGCAACATACATAGTTTATTGTGTACATGGGGGAGTGCTATGTAAGTGTGGAGGAAAACACCTTCGTTAAGAAAAACTTGCTTCATGATAAAAGTATCAGCATGGAGTTCTCAATGATGAGACAGTGTTAGACGACAGGATGGGATAGGTCTAGGTTGAAATACTGGAGGAAATGAGGGCTTTTACACAGAGAAAGATCAATCTTATAAAAAACACGGCAAGAAAAAGCATGAATCAGTAAGAACATCAAGAAATGAGAATAGAAAATGTTTAAGTCAGAGAATGGTGAGAAAAATCTAGTTACAATTTAGAAGTTAATGAACCAGTTAAAATCTCTTGATAGCCTAAGTTGTGAATACTTTATGACAAATAAAATGTTTAAATGATATTAATTATTAAATCAACTTCAAAAGTCCAGTAAAGAGTAGATTACTCCCATAATGACATATTTTGAGGTATTTTTGAAATATAAAACTTCATATTCTTGAAGAGGATATTTTCTTTTGAAACTATTATAGTCTGGTATTTTTAACATACAAGCAGCCGTGTGTAAGTCAAAACTGAGACTAGAGTATCAAGGAAACTGTGTGCCAAGCTGACAGTTTGACATAGCCCTGTGGTTGATGGGAAATCATTGGCAGGTTTTAAAATACCGTAGAGCATAATCACACTTATATTTCAGAAAGATGACTCTGAAGAAGTCTGTGAAGAAGACTGAAATAGTACCTGGAGACAGACAGGCTGCTTATATTTCTGTCGTGGTTGCCAAAGTACATATGATAAAGACCTGAGAAAAGGGGAAGTCATCAGAAAAATATTTCAGGAGTTAATATATTTAGGGCAAAGTGATTAAATTGGATGTTAGGGTGAAGAAGAGGAAGGAGTCTATTAAGAGTACTGGTTTTCTAGCTTGAATAATTTAATGATTGATTATTGGAGTCACTGACTTTAAGTGGGGATGGGAGTGGTGAAAAGGGAAACGTCCACATTACGAATGTATTTGAAGTGCTGGTAGGTGCCTGCTGTTGGTATTGATTTGGGAGTTATAAGCATATAGATTGTTTTTGAAAACTTGGCAGTAAATGAAAACACCCAGAGAGACTAGAAACACCAAAGAGCTAAAAGAACAGTGGGAAAATAAAGGAAGCTTTTGTAATAACAACACTGGGTAGATGGGTTAAGGACTAAATATCCATGATGATTGGAAAGGTCATTTCTATTTAATATTCATAACTTGCATTAGAATGAAAAGATATGACATGAAAGATATCTAGATCTTATTTTTAGTCAATTTAAAAATACCATTGCTTACTACCTCCTTCAAAACAAAACAAAACAAAACTTTAAAAAGGACTGTCTGGTAGTCACTCCACTTTCCTTTATAAGTATATAACCAACCAAGTATATAAGTATATAACCAACTTTTAAAAAAATTTTTCTGTTACAATTTTATGGGTCTTATGTACATATTTTTTTATTTGTTTGTTTTTAGAGATTTATTTATTTGAGAGGGAGAGAGAGAGTGGGGAGAGGGGCAAAGGAAGAGAAATTTTAAGCAGACTCCCTGCTGAGCCCAGAACATGATGCAGGGCTAGATTCCACAACCTATGAGATCATAACCACCCAGGTGCCCCCATAAAACTTGTTTTTTAACAAGTTACTTGTAAAACATATTTTTAAAAAGATTTTTATTATTTCATTGACAGAGAGATAGAGAAAGTGCAGAAGTACGCAGACCGGCAGGCCTAGGGAGAGGGAGAAGCAGTTTTTCTGCTGAGCAGGAAGCCCAATGTGGGCCTCGATCCCAGGATCCTGGGATCATGACCTGAGCTGAAGGCAGCAGCTTAAACTGACTGAGCCACCCAGGGGCTCCTGGAAAACATATTAAGTAAGTTCCTCTAAAGAGCTTAACATGGTATCAATAATATACAGTTAGAAAAATTCATAAGTACATGAACAGACAACAAAGAGTATATATACATTTGACTCTAAGGACATGACCATGACTTTCCCTACTAGTCCATAAAAGTTTTCAATTAAAAGTAACTACTGTTATCTGCCCATTTCTTGATTGGATTATTTGTTCTTTGGGTGTTGAGTTTGCTAAGTTCTTTATAGATTTTGGACACTAGCCCTTTATCTGAATGTCATTTGCAAATATCTTCTCCCATTCTGTCAGTTGTCTTTTGGTTTTTTTAACTGTTTCCTTTGCTGTGCAAAAGCTTTTGATCTTGATAAAATCCCAATAGTTCATTTCTGCAAAGAAGACATCCAGATGGCCAACAGACACATGAAAAAGTGCTCCACATCACTCGGCATCAGGGAAATACAAATCAAAACCACAATGAGATATCACCTCACACCAGTCAGAATGGCTAAAATGAACAAGTCAGGAAATGACAGATGCTGGCGAGGATGCGGAGAAAGGGGAACCCTCCTACACTGTTGGTGGGAATGCAAGCTGGTGCAACCACTCTGGAAAACAGCATGGAGGTTCCTCAAAATGTTGAAAATAGAACTACCCTATGATCCAGCAATTGCACTGCTGGGTATTTACCCTAAAGATACAAACGTAGTGATCCGAAGGGGCACGTGCACCCGAATGTTTATAGCAGCAATGTCTACAATAGCCAAACTATGGAAAGAACCTAGATGTCCATCAACAGATGAATGGATAAAGAAGAAGTGGTATATATACACAATGGAATACTATGCAGCCATCAAAAGAAATGAAATCTTGCCATTTGCGACGACTTGGATGGAACTAGAGGGTATCATGCTTAGCGAAATAAGTCAATCGGAGAAAGACAACTATCATATGATCTCCCTGATGTGAGGGAGAGGAGATGCAACATGGGGGGTTAAGGGAGTAGGAGAAGAGTAAATGAAACAAGATGGAATTGGGAGGGAGACAAACCATAGGTGACACTTAATCTCACAAAACAAACTGAGGGTTGATGGGGGGAGGGGGGTTGGGAGGGGGGTGGGATTATGGACACTGGGGAGGGTATTTGCTATAGTGAGTGCTGTGAAGTGTGTAAACCTGGTGATTCACAGACCTGTACCCCTGGGGATACAAATATATGTTTATAAAAAAATAAAATTAATAAAAAAAATATATGAAAAAAAAAGCAACTACTGTTATTAAAGTTACAATACACAAAGTTGAAAAGGACAGAAAGTAATTTGAATTGGAGAATCAAGATTTTTATAAACATGTTTACATTTAAAATTGCAGGCCAAATTGAGTGGGAAAAAAAAAAGGAAAATTCTGAACTCAAATAAAGGAAATCATTTACGAAATGACAGATAGGAAAATTGTAGATTAAAGACATTGTGTTCATAAGACCAAATGGTTGCAAAGCATCACTAAAGTAAGGTTGTGTCAATAGGAAAATAGTTTAAAGGATAAAGAAAATTATAGAGCATCACTTTTTTTCCTTTTGACCCACAAGTTTGTACTAAACTGATAATCTAATAACATTTAGAAACCATATGATGTACCTGTTAAGATTGAGCTTATAGAGACACCTGAGTGGCTCAGTTAGTTAAGTGTCTGCCTTTGGCTCAGGTCATGATTTCGGGGTCCTGGGATTGAGCCCTGCATAAGGCTCCCAGCTCAACAGGCAACCTGCTTCTCTCTCTGCCTGCTGCTTCCCCCTGCTGGTGTGCGCTCTCTCTCTCTCTTTCTCTTCTGTGTGTTAAATAAATAAATAAAATCTTAAAAAAAAAAAAAAGGAAAGAAAGAAAGAAGGAAGGAAGGAAGGGAGAGAGAGAGAAAGAAAAGAAAAGAAACAAGATTGAGTTTAGACTCAGAGAGACATAGCTCGGATTTGGGCTCCACAACATTTTTCGCTATTTGACAATTACTTATCTTTCCCTCTCACTTTTTTTAATAAGAAAAATTATCAAAAAAAAAAAAGACAACTCATGAAATGAAGGGAGATAATGTGATCAGCACTTCACAACTTAAAAGACTTATTTACCTTTTGACATGTGAAGTATTATGTTTATACACAGTGCTGCCTTTTAAGATGTGTGCTGAAGATCATTTTAGTCCATGGGAGGCACACAAGAATGGTGAATAGTTGGAAAATCACATAATAGGATACTTTTATATGACAAATATATTGAAGAAGATATTTAGATGAGTATTAGGTAGCACTCTAAATATCAGAAGAGTTTTCATGTACAAAATATTGTAGCATTATTCTGAGTAGCTCCTAAAATACTAGAACCACAACATTTTAGGAAGGTTCATACGGTTTCATCTAAAGCACACACACACACACACACACACATACACAGCAAGCAAATCTGTTCAAGAGTAGAGTGGGTCATCATAAGTGATAATGAAGCAAGCGCAGGTCCTTGGAGGACTTAAGAACAAAGTTCAAAATATGAAACATGAACACTTTTAAAAATTGATTTCTTCATTAACTGGGTCTCTTCACTATTCAACTACCTGTGGTTTCCTTTGCTCATAGGGTAAAGACTAATCTCTCTTACTAAAGGCTCTGTCTCCAAATTCAGTCACATTCTGAGATACTAGAAGTTAGGCCTTCACAGTATGAATTTCAGGCAGACACAACTTGGCTCATAGTATTAGAATCCTATTACTTCATGACCTTGTTCCTGCTCATCCTTCAACCTAGGCCTTACCATTCTTGTCTCACATTCCATAACTCCAGCATAATCAGACACGGGAAATGGGCACCTTCTTATCTAATTCTAGTGCTGATTTTGGCTGATTTTTTCTGTTTCATAGCTTGGTTCAACTGTTTCACAGCTTGGTTCCACTTGTCCTGAACTTAAGGAGTCCCTTTCAAAGAGCAATTAAAATAATTTCCACAAATTTTGCGTGAGTTAATTTGGTAGCAATATATGGTAATCTTTATGTCAAATTATCTTGATGTGAGCAGAAATCCAATTCCTTAGCTTGTTTTCCTTCCCTCCTTCCCTTTCTACCTTCCTTCCCTCCCTCCCCTATTTATTTATTTACATATTTCTTTCTTTCTTTCTTCCTTCCTCTTTAATTCTTTTTCTTTTCTTTTTGCAGAATGTATTTAAAAAGGAAATAAAAAAAAACTTAAATCAAATGTAGAATTAATACATATAATTTCCTTTCATACTAAATTGTATATGTTGAATACATATTGAAAAGCTGTAGTTGTGATGTTATTCTCTTGAATCTAAGGAACAATCAATAATTACTTGTTGAGTTTATAAGAAAAATTATCTTCATAGCTCAGTCATAAGTGCTGTCATTGTGTTTTTATTATTTTTCTAAGTAGGAATGTTTCCTTTTCTGTGAATTAATGTATTAAAGAGGAAAATAGTCAAAGAAACATTGGGAAAATTTAACTGGAATATATATTAAAGAGTTCAGAGAACACAAGGTTGTAAACATTAAAATGGAGAAGAGAAGAAACCCAGTTTTAAGTATTGTTTATGATAACGAAATTTGTTTCAGTAATCTAGTATTTTTGTTTCATATTAGAAGTTGTATGGTTATTTTTAAGGATACAAAATGGAAAATGACCAAATGATTGATTCCAAGGTGAATTACTACAATTAGTAGCAAATTACTTGCCTACCACTTTCAAAAATTAATGTTTATTTATATACTAATTTAATAATATTCAATAAAAATGATATTTTATATTAGTAAATACATAATCAAAAATTTGTAGCACTACAGTGAACATTTCATATACAGATATTGAGGTATGATGATGATATAGTTATTACTTCAGGGGAGATATGTTTGAATAAGAATAGCAGACAAAAACAAATTGCTGGGGAAGGAGGTTGGTGGGGCAGAGGGATATAGGTGATGGACATTAAGGAAGGCATTTGATGTAATGAGCACTGGGTGTTACATGCAACTGATGAATCATTAAATTCTATCCCTAGAACTAATAATACATTTATGTTAACTGCATTGTATTTAAATAAAGAATTAAAAAAACAAATTGATACCATAATTTTAGAACTGTAGAACAAGTTTACCAATGAAAATGGCTATTCCAATTTGTAAAGAACACCATCCCTGCTTCTTCCTATATATTTAAATAATGGTTTTACATACAATGAATTTATCTGTTTATGAATAGAGTGTCTTAAACAAGATGGGCTTATATAATATCAGTTTCACAGAGACTTAATGTTTCTTCTTATCTCAGCTAAATCCCTTGGGATATCTTATCTACAATCTAATTTGATTACAGTCATATATGGGCTCTTGAGAACAAGTGAAGACATGGGAAATTTTTTTTTTAAGACTTTTTATTTATTTATTTGACAGAGAGGTTACAAGTAGGCAGGGAGGTAGGCAGAGAGAGAGAGGAGGAAGCAGGCTCCCTGCCAAGTCCCAATGAGGGACTTGATTGCAGGACCCTGAGATCACGACCCAAGCCAAAGGCAGAGGCTTAAACCACTGAGCCACCCAGGCTCCCCAAGGGAACTTTTAAAAGTATAGTTTCTATATTTGTTTCATAAAATTTGTCTAACTTAAAAGTGTTGATGTGTATCAGAAGCATATCAAGGACCCAGAGATATGACCAACTTAGATGTCTGACAATTGTAAGGTGGCGAAGTTGATCACAGAGTATTAAGACAAGTTCAACATTTAGAAACTTCATGTTTCTTTTTTATTGGTTGAACATCAATGTTATAGTGATGAGAATATAAAAATATTGTGAAGACATTTGACAAAGTTTGCATCTGTGTGTTCATAAAGTCAATGTGAAATATGACTTAGAGATGTAGTTTAGATGGGATATATTACCTGACTCCTGGAAAGTGGTTGAAGATATATATAAATAAACTGTTATGTTTTTTAAATAAAAATGGATTCATCCTCCTAAATAATGCTCCCGGATGCTAAATGTCTTCAGCTTCTGAAGTGGTAAATCCTACCCCTAATAATAATATAATTAGGATATTTGAGAATATAATGTATATTTTCCCATTAGCAAATCATTTGAAACTTTCAGAATCAAATCAATTGTGAAGAATGTAATTTTATGGGGTAAAATATTAAATTGAGCCAAGTTGATTGTATTATTTTGTTAAAGAAAAAAACATATTGATTTATTTTTATTTATTATAGATGAAGCACTAAGTTTTACTCAGGAACAATTGGCAAATATACCTAAGTGTAAAGAAAATAACCACTTTTAGCATTTTTGAAAGAGAGATTCTTCAAGATATGTGACTTTATTCTCACATAGTATCCAAAAACAAAAGATGACCTGAATAAATTAAAACACTAAGTGCTGATTATTGAAATAAATTATAAAAAAAAATAAAAAGACAAGTGACAAACTGAAACAAGATTTTTGAAACATAACTGTAAAAGGAATCACATTCAAGAATATGTTTACTCAAGGGAAAAAATACAAAAATCAAATATAAGAGCAAGTTAAAGAAAAACACCTCGTATATAGGTGTCTTGAAGAAATAAAATCATAAGTGTCTCTACAAAACAAATGAAAACAAACTATTTTTGTTAATATCATGAAATGCAGATTCACACCAAAATATGAAACCATTTATAGTCACTACTAAATAGACAAAAATTAAGAAATCGAACAATATCAAATTTTAGCAAGAATATGGTTCAACAGAGACTTTTATACAGAGATGAGAAATTGCTAAAAATCACTACAGGAAAGAATATAGCTTTATTTTTAAAAATAGGCATAACTAAAATTTAGGAATTCCATTTCTAAACATATGTGCTGGAAAAAATTATGCTAAAATGTTCATAGCAAGAATCATTTGTAATTAGTTAACTAGAAATAACAAAAGTGTCTATACACAGGAGGGCCTATAACTAAATATGGCTATATTCATATAATGAAGGAATTGGCCAACTATGGACGATGAGCCAAAGCTGGTGAGCTTCCTATTTTAGAAAATAATGTTTTATTGAAACACAGCCACATGTACTGGTTTGTGTATTGTGTATGTCGGCTTTTTCTGTATGACAGCAGAGTTGGTAGTTGTGAGACAGACCATATGCCCTATAAAGCCAAACATATGCATTATCTATTTACAGAAAAATCTTGCTAATCCCATTTCTAATGAAATATTACACAGAAGTGAAAATGAAAGAACCATGAAAGAGTGTGAATTAATCTCAGAAACATGATAATTAGAGAAAGATACTATAATTTAATAAAACTCAAATTTATTATCTAGCAATATGAGGCAATATATTTGAGGAATATATATGTGTATCATATATCTATTTTAAAATGAAAAAATATGCAGTTCACTGATGATTAACAGTTCTGCTTTTTTGGTTACCTGTATTATAGTGGGAGGCAGCTAGCAGATGAGAGAATCTGCAATATTATAATACCTGGTGAATGGAGAGTGAGTAACTTTCTGGATATTAAGGTATTATATTTTAGGATGTTAATTTACCTCAAATTAACTGAAAAATTCCGTCATGCTTAAAGCCCTAAATATGTTTCACAAAATGGTAAAAACAAAAACAAACAACAAACAAAGCACCTATTTTGCAATTCTAATATTTTTGGGAATATATGATGCTATTTAATAATACTTTAACAGCATACAATTAAAACATATTTTTAAATATTTTTAAATATTTTTATTTTATAAAAATATATTCTTTGTTTTATCTTTTCAAATAATTTTATTATCACTGAGCTTCATATTTATATTTTATTTATTGACCAATTCTTTACTTATTTATTTATTTTAGGGGGGAGGGGCAGAGGGACATAGAGAATTTTTTTTAAAGATTTTATTTATTTCTTTGACAGAGAGAGATTACAACTAGGCAGAGAGAGGTGGGGAAGGTTGCTCCCCGCTGAGCAGAGAGCCTGACCCGCAGCTCAATCCCAGAACCCTGGGATCATGACCTGAGCCAAAGGTGGAGGCTTAACCTACTGAGACACCCAGATGCTCCGGGCTGAGAGAATCTTTTTTTTTTTTTAAAGATTTTATTTATTTATTTGACAGAGAGAGATCACAAGCAGGCAGAGAGACAGGAGGAAGCAGGCTCCCTGCTGAGCAGAGAGCCCGATGCGGGACTCGATCCCAGGACCCTGAGATCATGACCTGAGCCGAAGGCAGCGGCTTAACCCACTGAGCCACCCAGGCGCCCGGGCTGAGAGAATCTTAAGCAGGCTCCACGTCCAGTGCAGGGCTTGACCTGGGGCTCGGTGCATGGCTTGGTGTGGAGCTCAGTATTACACCCCTAAGATCATGACCTGAGCTGAAATCAAGAGTCAGATGCTTGAGCCATCCAAGTGCCCCTATTTATTGACCATTTAAATGTGTATATATATGAATATTTCTCTTTTCTCAATCTGGGGTGCTTGCCATTTCTAGATATTTGTTGAATGAAAATATTAATGGGTAAAATGAATTTTTTATGGTGCAGCATATAGTCACGTTTCTGCAATAAATATTATAATCACATTTTCATAGTTTACCCTTAGTTTGTGGTATTTCAAAATTCTATACAGCCAAATCTATCACTTTTCAAATTTATAATTACTTTTAATTTTGTTCAGAGCTGTCTTCTCAGCCTAAAGTTGAAGAAATATCATCCTTTATTTTGTCTTCATTCTTCCATGATTGAATTTTTTATCTTAGTACTTAATTGAAATTCTATTTTAATATTAAGAACTCATTGTAGACCATAAAATCTTTTGTTAGTATTCTTATACTGGTAGCTTTGGTATAAAAACAATAGGTATATTAATATATTTTTATATATTACATATTTTGTAATTGCCCATGATATTGAAACTGTGACATTATTACTAATTATATTTGTACTTTATTTTTTTGGGCTTGTTATCTATTGTTCCTGTAGCTTTTGTTATTTTGTATTTAAAATAAAATATCTAAAAACTTTGGGATTAATGACCCCTCAATAATAAAGTTACCACATTTAAGTTTCTTATTTATTATACTAGCTAAAATATCTAGAACAATATAGGTAATGGACAATATTGAAACAACAATTCTACCTGTGTTCAAATTTCAGATGGAATAAACTTAATACCTATTTCACCATTAATTTTGGTATTGACTGCCGGTTAAAAACTGTGTGTGTGTGTGTATGTGTCTGTGTGTGTTCAATAAAATTAAACAATGGCAGTAGTAACCCATGGTAATGCATGCTTAACTAAGAAAAATGTTTTATCCTAGATTTCTACTGGAATTAACTGTTGAATTTTATTGAATATAAATTTTTATTTTAGTAATTGTAATCTTACACATTTTTACTTTGAGATGATATGGTTTTAGACAAAAGGAAATCTATTTTACATTTAAATTACTCTCATTATAACTTTTTAAGGAGCTGTTTGGAAAATTTGACTCCAGTACACACTTCTCATTTTGTAGATAAACTGGATTTTAGAAAGGTTAAGCAATTTGTCTACAGGGAGACAGGATGATTGGAAAGTGTATGTATCTGATTAATTCTTCCATTATTCCCATGCATGATGTGGATAAAACTCTAATTATTTTACTCTCATCTTAATTCTTTACTAAATGAGACCTATAACAGTTAGCAAATGCGCCTGTATTAGTCAGGGTTCTCCAGTGAAACAGACCAAAATGATATATCTAAGAGAAGATTGATGATAGGATTGGATCACATAATTATAAAGGCTGAGAAGTTCCAAGAACTCCAAATGCAACGTGAAGAACCAGGAAAGCCAACAGTGTAATTTAGTCCAGTTCCAAAGACCTGAGAACCAATGGTGTAAGTTCAAGTCTGAAAGGTTGAGAACTAGAGGGGAGCTGATGACTAAGGCCTGGTCTGAGTTTGAAGGACCTAGAACCAGAAACATAGATGTCTCAGGGCCGAGGAAGATGATTGTCTTAGCTCAAAGAGAGAAAAATTTTGCCCTTCTTCTGACTCTTTGTTCTATACAGGCCCTCAGCATGTTGGGTAATGCCCACCTACATTAGTGAGGGTGATCTTTGCTTAGTCTGTGGATTCAAATGTTAATCTCTTCTGGAAACACTCCTGTGGGCACATCCAGAAATAATGTTTTACCAGCTATGTGGGCATCCCTTAGTCCAGTCAAGCTGACATAAAGTTAACCATCACTGTGCCTCAGGACATTCACTGTATTTGAATTGAGACATGGCTGAAATATATGTTTCTAGAATGGCACTTTGATGATCTTTCCACTTTAACACTGTACCACAGTATAGGCAGACAGATGGAGGGTATGTTCTTTCTTATTACAACACTTAAACTCACTATGTCACACTTGCTCCTTTTTCCTAATCAAGTCTCTGAAATGAATAGAACACCTGTAAGCATCATTTCTTTGAATTGACTATCACCTTCACAATGTGTGATATGAGATATCTTTGCCCTGTAGGAAAATGTCAAGAATTCATAACCATCTTCAAGTTCTTGTCACCTTTGTTATCCAGCAACTGAGGCACTGTCATCTTGTCAGCACTGTCGATCCCTCTTTTTCTAACAACATTGCAATTGTCACTTTCCTGACAGACATCTTAGGAAATCCACATACTTGCCAAATTTTAGACAGGATAACTTTAAAACCTCAGTGTAGGGAAGAAGTATCATTCTAAAATACAGGAGTGGACGGAATGCAGCTCTTGTCTTAATAACAACAGGTCAGGATAGCTCTATGTCTTAAGAAAACTGTGTAGGCTGGCAGAAGAAGGAGCCTAAAATGCTGAAGGCAGATCAGCTCTTTTGCATCAGGATGGCTCTGCTGATACTACTTTAACAGAATAGCCAGGCGTGCATTTCAAATCTAGGCTTGGAGGTACAATGACCTAGATTATTTCAACAAATGTTTATTTGACTTCTTATATATTTTTCCAGATTTTACATGTATAACAATACTTCTTTTATACTTATAGCATTAAATCTACACAACAACTATCATTGTTGTTTTTCTTTAATTTATCCTCCATATGAATATGGGTCTAGTAGATAACTAAATGTTCCAATGGAAAAACTGAACATTTACTAAAGGAATCACCTATGGAGGTAGGCCTAGATTTAAGAAAAAAACATAGGGAGGTGCCTGGGGGATGGGTTAAATAGGTGATCGTTATAAAAGAGGACAGTTGTGATGAGCACTGGTATTTATATGTAAGTGGATGAATTGCTTAAATTCCACACTTGATAATAATATTACACTGTATGTTAACTAACTGGAATTTAAATAAAGCTTGAAAAAAATACATAAGAGATAGTAAAGCAACCCAGATCATCATCACTACTAAGCCTGAAGGTGTTACTGAAAGGAATGGTTAAAACACTAAGCAAGACCTGTAGCTTTAGGAGGGGGCATCCCAAGGAAAAAAATCAGCATTGTTAGTCTCAAGCCTGGCATCGACAGAATCAAGGGCATGAACATCAAATTTCCTTTATTACCCACTCCTATTGGTGCCTACTATTCACTGAAATCAACTGAAAGTCAGAAGGCCAATATTCTCCTTTAGTTCATTCCATAAATATCAGCCTCCGGAGGCACAGAGCAAGGTAGAAAGAAGAGGAGAGTAGATCTATCCAGGCAAACAGAGAACATCCAGCGTATCATCATTTCACAAAGAAGGTAAATGAGTTTATAGAAGTTAAATAACTTGCCTCAGGTGAAAAAGCATGTAGTTGCTGAGATGGAATTAATTCACTATCTTCCAACATGAAGCTTTGTGCCTTTGCTCTTATGACACTTTCTTATTAAAACGGAGTTTATTCACTTCATTCCACATTCCCTTTTCTGCAACACAGACTCTTAGTTTAGTTGAAGTCAAAGGAGTACAAAAACACATCTCAGAGGAATAAATGCTTATTTTAATAGCATGACTAAAGTTACTCTCTCTCTCCTTCAACCAATCAATTCTCCTTCAGAGAACTTCAAATATACATGCACATTCATACACTCATACTGAGTTTACATATGAGATCATGATCTTGATAAATACTTAATACTGTCTTAAAATACATTGTTACACTGTTTCAAAAATAAATAGAATGTATCTGTAGCATTCAACTACATGAGAAGAATGTATAAAAATCTCCTTATAAAATATTTTATAATAAAATATTTTCTGTTTAAATAGTCTTCCTAAGTGTTATTGTAAATTGTATAAGCTAAGATTCATTCATTTCTATTTGCAACAAATAATTGTGGAAATTTATATTCATGAGTCATATTGTTTAATATTGTTAAACAAAAATTTAAGACATTTTCCTTATTGGAAGTTAGATATTTGTAGATGTGATATGGTTCTTAAGCAGCGAATTATACCTAGCTTTTTTATAGGATAGCTTTGCAGCAATATATTTGACCAAAAGAGCCAATAGTAACTTTCCAGAAAGGCACAGAGTTTTAACACATGGGTCACATTTCCAAAATCAGAAAATGAAGGGGCTGCCTTGAATTGTGCTATTTCTCTTGCCTGTACAACAGCACTTTAGAGATAAGCAGATACTTGAAGTTGATGCTGACTCCTTGGGCAGATTTTCAAGAAAAAGAAATATAGAGCATCAACCTTTGGACACATAGTTGCTAAGAGTTGCTTGCAATCCCAAAGTAAAATTGAGGTTAATAGACACTGGAAAATGAGCCACTTTAGTAACACCAGAGAACCTACTTGAATATTTTTCACCATTTTAGATTGGACTTAAGTTGGCAAATGGGACATTTAAATATCAAAACTGTGCTAACATGGAACTGTTATTCTTTTGACTTCTGCATCTAGGGGCACAGGAACTCTTTGATTCATGACAAGTGGATTGACACAATGGCAATGAATTTTGGACATAATTATTAAGTACCCAATCAATAAATGCATTTTTAAATTATTGAATATTTTTAATGTTTCTCTTTCAATGTAGCCCTTCAACAACATTCTGTCTCTCAGAAACCTATAGAAAAATTAAATATGTATTATAAAGACATATAATTGTAATATAAAACAAACCGCACTGACTGTGTCCCTTCCTTGTAGGCATTATTTAGTTCTATGGTACCTTTTTTATCTAACTTTGATCATGAAATGAAGCAGGGTAAATAATTTGAAGTTGTTTGACTTAAAAATTGCTCTCATTAATATTAACCACTTGTTCTTGGAATTAGCTTTTCTTGTTAACTTGGGTTTAATAGTAAAGCTCCTGGAAGAGCTTCCATTCTAAAGAAATGAACAATAAATATCTAGATGAGAATCAGCTACGTTGTCTTAAAGGAGACAATGAATACTTTTGCATGACTGGAGAGCTGGAAACCTTGAGTGTCAAAGTTCAATTGCTACTTCTCAGTATATGAATGGAGAAAACACATATATTCCCAGTGACTCCCATTCTATTTACCTACTTAGTATCACCTGTTGGAATCCTCAAGCATCTAAAAGAATAAAAACAAAGTTCACAACTTGATGGAAATATTTTGGTCATTAAGATGCAGTAAACAACAGGGGCGCCTGGGTGGCTCAGTGGGTTAAAGCCTCTGCCTTCGGCTCAGGTCATGATCCCAGGACCCTGGGATCGAGCCCCGCATCGGGCTCTCTGTTCAGCAGGGAGTTTGCTTCCTCCTCTCTCTCTCTGCCTGCCTCTCTGCCTACTTGTGATCTCTGTCAAATAAATAAATAAATATTAAAAAAAAAAGATGCAGTAAACGACAAACTCAGAAATATTTATTCATGGAGTATCTGATTTAGCGGAGTCCAAATATTTTCTGATATAGGAATGCATGGTTGGCTCAGTCAATTAAGCACCAGACTCTTGATTTCTTCTCAGGTCATGATTGCAGTGTCATGGGATCCAGCCCCATGTTGGGTTCCGCACTCGGTGTGGAGTCCACTTGTCCCTCTCTTTCCTGCTGCTTATGTTCTCTCTCTCAAATAAATTTTAAAAATATCTTTTAAAAAAACTGTTTCAAATTATTTCCTGGTACTAAGTTTAACTCACCATTTCAGGAGACCACTCCAGCACTGTTACATGGCAACACTAAGTTCTGAAATGACAGGACCTAAGTTCCGAAACAGCCTGTTGTAGCTAAGGTAATAAGCATAGGCACTCTTTTACCTGGTACAGTCCTAGCTTACACCTCTACCTCTAGGATAATGCTTAATAATGTCCTTGTTCTCTCTTAAAAGGGCTTCTCTTTGGATAAAGTATGAGGCCATCTTAATTATATGGTGGCTTAGAAAACAGATACAAATTGATTATTTTTATATTTTAAAGAAGGAACTAAACTTTAAAAAGGTGATGTGTCTTCATTGTGGATTTGTTACACAGTATCATTCACTGTGCAGTAGGATTACATGTATACAGACAATATATGTAGATACTATGCAAAACAAAAAAGTTGCTATGAGAAATGAATATGTGCTCATTATTGACATAATGTGATCCATTTGCCATTTGTTATAATCTTTTGAAATAAATCATTCTCAGGATTAAAATAATGATGATAAAATGAAAAAGTAAAAACATGCAAGACACTGTATGATAGTAAGCAATTCACAATTTTTTCACTATTTAGAGTACACATTCTTGATGTTGGTGGATTTTTAAAAAAAATATTACTTTAACCTACAACATAATTTAGTTTCTCATATAATATCTTATCTTTTGGGGCATTAATTTTAGGCCAACTAGCTCATTTATACTACTGGTTAAAAATCTAATTACCTGAAAAATTTAATTTCAAAGATAGGCTAGCTTTTTGTTTTCATTTTTGTTTTTTCCTCTAAGGTCTTCATATAAACATATTTCTTAGATTTTGAGAGCTAACCAGTATTCATGTTTAATATATTTTTGAAATGTGATGTTAAAAATGACTTTTGATTGTTGCAAATGCCAATAAATATATTTCAAATACAGTTATTTTTTTCATAAATTCTAGCTAATTATCTCTTTTTTATAGGATTTAGAGCAAATTAGTTTTTTCTTAATTTAAGTTTTTATGTAAATTCCACTTATTTAACATTAGAGCAAAACTATTTTAATGAATGTGACTTTTCCTTAATTCAAACAATAGGAGACAGATTTTTATGAATGTTATGTTTTGAAAATGGAACTGATTTTTTTAAAACATTATTTTAAATAATCTGATTTTTCCACCTTTAATCATGACCTTAAAGCTGTTTTGTACAACTAGCTCAAAATGACTTTGGAAGTTATTTTCTCAGAATAAAATAATAAATCGGTGAGATTAAAGACTATTAAAGGAATTAATAAGTAGCCAGTAGAAGAATATTTATAGAAATACAAAAGGAAAAAATAGATTGAACATATGAAGTAAAATCATAACTAGAGGTTTTGAAAAAGCAATTAGCAAGATGAGATTATTCATAACTCAATGTGGGCAGAACATAGAATTTAAAAACAAGATAACATGTGTTCACTGTTGCAGAGTTTTGCTAAAATTATGTGGAAGAATGATATCTGACATTTTGTTGCATTTTACTTATTTAATTAATAATAATTATACACACACACATATATATATAATACACACACTCATATATCCTCTTCCCATTATGAGTTCTATGCAAAAAGAGTTCAGAAAATTACAGTTCACAACAACTGAAATTAATTCTACATTATTTCAATTAAGAAACCTTCGTATTCTGTACTAGCCCAAGACTAATATGGGGTTGCCTAGTTTTTTATTCTAGAAAATCAATATAGTCCATGGATTCAATTTTGCTATTCAGATCTTTAACTTGAAAGAGACTGTACTCAGCATTGTGTCATGTTAATTCTCGCACTCCAGTAGACTCTTCATGCTGACTCAGATTTTAACAGAAATATATTGAATATACTTGCAGTTCATCAGTTTCAATATACTTTAACTCATTGGTCAAATGGAATGTTTGGCAAAACACAAGAAAACTGAAGGAATGCATAGAGTGAGTAATACATGATAAGCATAAAAAACATTTCTCAGTGTATAAATTTGCAAACATGCCAAGTCATGTCAATATTTATAGAGTCTAGTGGAGCTTGGATGATATATCAAAAACACAAAAGAAAAATGAAAACAAAACAAAACAAAAACAACACAAAACAAAACAAAATAAACAGAAACAAACAAAACTCTTAAACTATTTTGATGTTTTATTTTTCTTTTGGAATAGAAGACATATGAATTTGGAATGTAATTGATCAGATGATGGTAGAAGTTTTCATAGGAAATTGAATTTACCATCCACAAGAATGTAGTAAATATGTTCTTATGAAGGATCTGCATTATTTTTCTGGAGTTTGATATCATGTAGGGATAGCTTTGTGAATTATTTTCAAATGAGACTTGTCAAAGAGTCCACATAAATAAAACAGTTTCTGGATATTGGATGATGTTAAAGAAATATTGCTATTTTTTTAGATTTAATAACTAATGATTAAATTTTTAAAAGTGGCATTTTTAAAGATAAATATTAAATAATTATGAATGAAATACAAACATTCTCAGATCAGGAAGAAGGGAAAGAAGTAGATAGGAGTATAAACAAAACAAGCTTGGCCCTGAGTTACAATATTTAGAATTACCTAATGAATTCATGGAGTCTGGCTGTAGTCTTATCTCTATTTTTATGTTTGAAATTTTCCATAATAGTGTTTCACAATAAAAATAAGTATCACCTCATATATATATATATATATATATTTTTTTTTTTTTAAGATTTTATTTATTTGGCAGAGAGAGATCACAAGTGGGCAGAGAGGCAAGCAGAGAGAGAGAGAAGAGGAAGCAGGCTCCCTGCAGAGCAGAGAGCCGATGTGGGACTCGATCCCAGGACCCTGAGATCATGACCTGAGCTGAAGGCAGAGGCTTAACCCACTGAGCCACCCAGGTGCCCCTCACCTCATATATTCTTAAAACAAAAATGGAAATCTATTGTAACCAGTATTAAAAAAAAAACGCAGGAAGGAAAATATTTATGTAATACTCAATGCATCGTGTTTTTTGTTTTTGAGGATAGATCTTTTAATATGAAATGATACGTCTTTGAGCAACATTGAGGATGTTGCCACCAACAGTGTTTGATAACCTGCAAGGTATGCCACATCTTTTAAATCTTAAACATTCATATTAATGCTTTTTCTTCCTTCTTCATTCAGTGCCTTCATAAAGCCTCTGGCTGCCATATCGTTAAGTGATACACACATCTACTCTTACCATACTTGAGACCACTTTTATTTTTCCCTCCTCTAATTTCTTCCCCTACTCTTCCTTCTACTTCTTCAGTCTGCATCTCATTTTCATACATATCAGACTGTCAAAGTGCAAGCAAATTTATTCAATTTATCCCAAATTATAGTTAAATATATAAGAATAAAGAAGCATCTTTCAAAAAATGTTATTACTTCTGCATTCAAATACGGTGGAAAAATGAACTACCATTTACTGTTATTCAGGAAGTAATTGTAACTTCATTTGGCTTTTCTCTCAGAGAAAATCCTGCTAGACATTTTTCCAAAAACATTCATTAAGCTAGTAATGCCACCATTCTGGTTATTCATTACCTTCCTTTCTGAATTTGCTTCCTATTATATATGATCCTATTATCTAGCTTCTACTTTTATCCTTACTGAATTCTTTCTGTAAGCCTTTCATTCAAAACTAAGCAAAAGAAAGTCGGCTAGTCACCATCTGATGGAAAGTGATGCAATTAGGTCATGGTCTTGGGTCAGAACATGACTAAAATTTTAGTAGTCTTAAAGACAGAGTATTTGGAGGTACTCCATTTATAATTCAAAATAATAATAAAATGGGATAATTACCTGAGTCATCATAAGAAGGAAATTCAACAATTTAGCTGCTCAGCTGGCAGACAAATTTTAAGTAGTTTGCCCATTCATATTAATATTAATATTAGGTACTGATTCTACTTATTGGCTTCTTTACTTCTTATAATCTAGGCAGTTGGATGTTATTACTTTCTTTTGATAGGCAGGATAACAAGAATATGGACTCAGGTTTCAAGCTTGCAAATATATGTGTGGCAAATAATCTTCAAATCTCAATCTTCTATTGTAGAAGTTGTAGGTAGAGCAAGTAAGAATTGTTTAATGGACTATTCTGTATACCTCTCATAGCTTGTCTTAATTAGCTATTAGAGGAACAAATTCAGATATGAATGACTAATGACTGATATTCTCATTTTACAACACATATAAATTTCCAAGTGGAAAGATTATCCTAATGCATGGAGATAATCTTATATGTAGAATTCTTTAAGAATCATAACATTAAATATTTCCCACTGTTTCTCCGTAAAGCACTGATTCTCAGAAGAGGACATACAACAACCTTTTTTTTCCCCTTAAGCTTAATATATTTCATTTCCCAAGTGAAAAGTTAGGAACAACTTTCCATCAAACTATATTTGTTTGAGCTTCTGTGACTCTTTCTTTGCTGTGGATCTGTGAGGTAGCCCAACAAATAATTTGTCTCTCATTAAATGTTACCAATTTCATATAAAATGTGAATGAGTAGATGCATTTGAATATGAGCACATATTCAGTCCAGTCCAATAGCGCATGACCCAGGGACAGGCATATCTTATAACATTAAAAACTGGTTTTCAGGAGCTCCTGGGTGGCTCAGTGGGTTAAGCCTCTGCCTTTGGCTCAGGTCATGGTCTCAGGGTCCTGGGATCGAGCCCTGCATCGGGCTCTCTGCTCAGCAGGGTGCCTGCTTCCCTTCCTCTCTCTCTCTGCCTACTTGTGATCTCTGTCTGTCAAATAACTAAATAAAATCTTAAAAAAAAAACTGGTTTTCAGAAACTACAGTTATGATTTTTTTTTTTTTTTTCCTGACAGGAAAGAAGAGGGCATCAGGTTTCCTAAATCTCTGTTTTGCCTATTTCCTTTAAAAAGCTTGAGGAAATTTTTTTCAATTCACCTCTTCCCAGAGGGAATCATTGTTCTTTTTCCTAGGTTCCCTTTTCCTACTATGATCCAGCCATAGCTCATTTAGCTTATTTATCATTTTCTAGAAGTAGTTGTATAGTATATATATATCTCTTGCTCAATATATTGGGAGAGAGAAAGAGAGAGAGAGAGCATGAGTGCAATGGGGGAAGGGTAGAGAGAGGGAGAGAGAGAATCTTAATCAAGCTTCATGTTCATGGAGCCCCACAAAGGGCTCAGTCCCAGGAAACTGAGATCACGAGCTGAGCTGAAATCAAGAGCTGGAAGCTAAACCAACTGAACCACCCAGGCACCCTATAGTATCTCAAATATATATGTTTTTTTTTTAAGATTTTTTATTTATTTATTTGACACAGAGAGAGATCACAAGTAGGCAGAGAGGCAGGCAGAGAGAGGGGGGAAACAGACTCCCCGCTGAGCAGAGAGCATGATGCGGGGCTTGATCCCAGGACCCTGGGATCATGACCTGAGCTGAAGGCAGAGGCTTTAACCCACTGAGCCACCCAGGTGCCCCTCAAATATATATGTTATTAACTCTCTATTCTTCCTGGATTCTGTCCAGAGGAAGGCTTAGGCAAAAATCAAATCTCATGGAAAATAGTTTTGGTCTCAACAACAATTTCTCTGGTTTAGAAATAATGCATCCTTTTAGAACATTTTTTTTTTTTTAACTCAACCTCTGAGATCTCCTTGAACATAAGTATATCCTCTGCTCAGGTTCTTCAAACTCTTTTCATAGGTATAGTTTCATAGATTTTTCACATAATTTTGTAAGCAAAAACTTAGGTATATAAGTAATAATACGGCCTGTCATCTTCCTTCCAAAAGATCTTCAATATTTTGGCATCACATTTTGAAGAGTTTTCATTTGGGATTAAAGTATTCTATCAGCTATTAAAAGAAGAAGGACAGTGCCTGAGATGATCTTGGAATTTTTTCTAGAGAAGAAAAATTTGATACAAATGTCTCCATGGCTGATTTTATTTTTTTTATGTTAAATTCCCCAAAGTATATGAAACACAATCAAGTAGCAAGTCAGGAAATGTGGCAAATGGCCCATGTTCAAAGATACCTCTTTCAAAGTGTGCAGGACCTGAAATTTGTATGCAGTAATAGGGGTGAAGATTTAAATAATCTTATAAACCCTTTTAAATGAAGAAAAAGCACAAAAACATTTTCCATTGTTTCAAAAATTTTAAGCAAATTTCTTTACTATTGTATTGCAGAACAAAATTCATGAAATAAGGACAAATGTTAAAAAATGCTGGGTTAGAGAAAATTTTAGAAGCCAACTTCTTGAACAACTGATATTGTAAAGACTTTTTCAGAGCATGTGAATACTACCTAAGAAAATAATAATAATAATAATAATTAGACTTCTGGAATTGGAGGCATGAGAAAGTAAAGTAATTTCCTTCAGAATAAAACAATTTAAAAAGTGGATGAAATAAAACAATTAATTAAAAACACTTTAATTGAATAATTGATCAACATTGGATAAACTAAGCATTTACAGTTGAAAAACTGCTGATAAAACTTTGGATAAAAATGTTAAAAGTTATTAAAAAATGTTAAAAGTTAGCAATAGTGAATTCTCTAACTGTAATTATAGATTTGTCTATTTCTTTTAAAACTCTGTTAGTTTTTACTTCACAAGTTTTGCAGCTCTACTGGGTGGTACACATACATTTAGTATGGCTGTGTCTTCCAGGTGGATTAAACTTTTGGTGTAATATGATATCCATCTCTGTTTCTGATATTTTTTGTTCTGGTCTAGCCACTCCTGCTTTGTTTTAATTAATGCTTGCACAATGTATCTTTTCCCATCCTTTTACTTTCAACCTGCTATAACAGTAGTTATAGTTCAATTGAGTGTCTTATAGACAGCAAATAGTTGAGTTCTGTTTTAATAAGCTGTGTCAAATCAATTTTGGGTGACATAGGAACTCCCAAAAGGAATAAAATATGTATTAAATTGAATAAAAATGAAATTCAATGTATATCAATATTTGAAGAACATAGGTAACACACCAAAGACATACATTAAAAAAAGAAGAGCAAATCTCAAATGAATGATGTAATGTCCCCCATCAGGGGCAAAATAATAATAACAATAACAATAATAATAATAAAATAAATAAGTCCAAAGCAAGTAAAAGTAAGGACATAATAAAGATAGAAGCAGAATATAACAAAAAGAAAAAGAAAAAGATAAAAATCCATGAAAGTCCCTCTAATCCATCATATTTATAGGCTAAATAAGAAACATCACATGAATATATATATAATATATATGAATATATATGAATATACAATATATAAATCAATATGCAAATATATAAATATATATGAATTTTTATATAAATCAATATACAAAAATATGTTTATGCCCACCCATGATAAAATCCACCAAAAATTAGGAACGGGGGGATGTCTTCAAATTGAGGAGGAGTATCTATAAAATACCTACAAATAACATTATATTTATAGGTAGAGCGAGTCCTTTTCCCCAGATTTAGGAAGAGAAACAGGATGTTTCCTTTCACCATTCTTACACAACATAATACTAGAAGTTCTATTGAGGGCATTGAGGAAAGATAGGGGAATAAAATCTCGCAGATCAGAAGAAAAGAAATAAAATGGTGCCTATTTTCAAGTGACATATTTGTCCATGTAGAAAATTTTAAGATAACATCCTAGAAATAATAAGAGTAAAGAGTAAAACTATAAAACTTGTAGAAAATACATATTATAAAAGAATTCTTAAATAAAATAAAAAATATGATCCATAAAAAGAAAAATTAATAATTGTTCCTTGCCAAAATTTAAAATGTTAACTAGTAAAAGATACCACTAGCAGTATGACAAGGCAAGTTACAAAGTTGAATATTATATTTGAAGAATATATATTTAACAAAGGAATAGAGTATAAATATATAAAGATGTCTCAAAACTCAACAGCTAAAAACTACAAAATTCCAACTGGAAAATTAGCAAAATACTTGAAAAGGTTTTGCACTGAAGAAGACAGACAGATGAGAAAAAAAATAAACAAAACAAAACAAAACAAAACAAAAAAGACAGAGAAACCCACAGAATTAACAATGAGAAGAATAAAAATCAAAACCACCATGACCTATTGTTAAACACCTATTAAAATGACTAAAATTAAAAAAATAAATAAATAAATAAAAGGAGGAAAACCCCAGATGCTAGCAAGAATGTGGAGAAACTGAATCATTCAAACTTTGTTAGAGAGAAAGTAAAATAGTACAGCCACTCTGGAAAATCAATTATATTTCACATTAGCAATGAATTATCTGAAAATAATACAAAGAATTTCACTTAAAGTAACATCAAAAATATTAAATGGTTTGGGGCGCCTGGGTGGCTCAGTGGGTTAAACCTCTGCCTTCGGCTCAGGTCATGATCTCAGGGTCCTGGGATCGAGCCCCGCATCCGGCTCTCTGCTCAGCAGAGTGCCTGCTTCCTCCTCTCCCTCTCTCTCTCCCTGCCTCTCTGCCTACTTGTGATCTCTGTCAAATAAATAAATAAAATCTTTAAAAAAATATATTAAATTGTTAGAAGTAAATTTAACTAAAGAAGTTCAATATAAGTACACTGCAAAGCAATGTTGAGTGAAATTTAAGATCACCTAAATAAGTAGAGAAGTATGCTATTTTCATGAGTTAGAATATTTAATATTATTAAAATAATTCCTTCCTAATTCATCTGTATATTCAAGACATTGACATTTGAAATCCCAGCAGGTTTTTGTTTTTGTTTTTGTTTTTGTGGTAGAAATTCACAAGTTGATTTAAAATTTAAATAGAAATGCAAAAAGCTTGAGCAACCAAAATGAAATTGAAGAAAAGATACAAAGTTATACCCTACATGATTTAAAACTAATTTTAAAGCTCCAATAATTGAGATGTTGTAGTAATTTGCAAGGATAAACATAAACCTAAATGGGAAAGTATGTAAATCCTAGAAATAAATCTTCATGTATACATCAGTTCGTCTTCAGTAAAAGTTCCACAGATTTAAGAGAAACAGTAGTGTTTGCAACAAATGGCTCCTATAGAAATTGAAAGCTGTATGTTAAAACAAAACAAAACAAAACAAAACAAAAACTTAACCTTTCCTCAATTCAAAAAATTTTTAAAAAATAATTCAAAATGAATTATGGACTTAATTGTAAGTGCTAGAACTATAAAACTTAAAAAAATGATCCATTAGTTTGTCTCCCTCCTGGTTTGGTACAGGTTTCTTAGACATGGCAGAGAAATTACAAGGAATAAAAATTGCTGAATTGAACTTCACAAAAATCAAAACAGAATTTAACTTTTTAAAGAACTATTAAGTGGAGGAGGAGTCAAGATGGTGGAGAAGTAGCAGGCTGAGACTACTTCAGGTGGCAGGAGATCAGCTAGATAACTTATCTAAAGATTGCAAACACCTACAAATCCAATGGGAGATCGAAGAGAAGAAGAACAGCAACTCTAGAAACAGAAAATCAACCACTTTCTGAAAGTTTATCTAATATATATATTTTTTTCTTTGTATATTTTTTCTTTATTGCTTTTCTTTTTTTAATTGTTTCTTCTTTTTTTTTTCGTTTTCATTTTTTCTTTCTGAACTTCTTTTTATCCCCTTTCTCCCCCCTCACGATTTGGGATCTCTTCTGATTTGGCTAAAGCATATTTTCCTGGGGTTGTTGCCAACCTTTTAGTATTTTACTTGCTCCTTCATATACTCTTATCTGGACAAAATGACAAGGCAGAAAAATTCACCACAAAAAAAGAAAAAGAGGCCGTACCAAAGGCTAGGGACCTAATCAATACAGACATTGGTAATATGTCAGATCTAGAGTTCAGAATGACGATTCTCAAGGTTCTAGCCGGGCTCGAAAAAGACATATGGAAGATATTAGAGAAACGCTCTCGGGAGATATAAAAGCCCTTTCTGGAGAAATAAAAGAACTAAAATCTAACCAAGTTGAAATAAAAAAAGCTATTAATGAGGTGCAATCAAAAATGGAGGCTCTCACTGCTAGGATAAATGAGGCAGAAGAAAGAATTAGCGATATAGAAGACGAAATGACAGAGAATAAAGAAGCTGAGCAAAAGAGGGACAAACAGCTACTGGACCATGAGGGGAGAATTCAAAAGATAAGTGACACCATAAGACGAAACAACATTAGAATAATTGGGATTCCAGAAGAAGAGGAAACAGAGAGGGGAGCAGAAGGTATATTGGAGAGAATTATTGGAGAAAATTTCCCCACTATGGCAAAGGGAACAAGCATCAAAATCCAGGAGGTTCAGAGAACCCTCCTCAAGATCAATAAGAATAGGTCCACACCCCGTCACCTAATAGTAAAATTGACAAGTCTTAGTGACAAAGAGAAGATCCTGAAAGCAGCCCGGGAAAAGAAGTCTGTAACGTACAATGGTAAAAACATTAGATTGGCAGCAGACTTATCCACAGAGACCTGGCAGGCCAGAAAGAGCTGGCATGATATATTCAGAGTACTAAACGAGAAAAGCATGCAGCCAAGAATACTATATCCAGCTAGGCTATCATTGAAAATAGAAGGAGAGATTAAAAGCTTCCAGGAAAAACACAAACTGAAAGAATTTGCAAACACCAAACCAGCTCTGCAGGAAATATTGAAAGGGGTCCTCTAAGCAAAGAGAGACCCTAAAAGTAGTAGATCAGAAAGGAACAGAGAAAATATACAAGAACAGTCACCATACAGGCAATACAATGGCACTAAATTCATATCTCTCAATACTTACCCTGAATGTTAATGGGCTAAATGCCCCAATCAAAAGACACAGGGTATCAGAATGGATAAAAAAACAAAACCCATCTATATGTTGCCTACAAGAAACTTATCTTAAACCTGAAGACACCTCCAGATTTAAAGTGAGGGGGTGGAAAAGAATTTACCATGCTAATGGATATCAGAAGAAAGCAGGAGTGTCAATCCTTATATCTGATCAATTAGATTTTAAGCCAAAGACTATAATAAGAGATGAGGAAGGACACTATATCATACTCAAAGGAACTGTCCAACAAGAAGATCTAACAATTTTAAATATCTATGCTCCTAACGTGGGAGCAGCCAACTATATAAACCAATTAGTAACAAAATCAAAGAAACACATAACAATAATACAATAATAGTGGGGGACTTTAACACTCCCCTCACTGAAATGGAAAGATCATCCAAGCAAAAGATCAACAAGGAAATAAAGGCCTTAAATGACATACTGGACCAGATGGACATCACAGATATATTCAGAACATTTCATCCCAAAGCAACAGAATACACATTCTTCTCTAGTGCACATGGAACATTCTCCAGAATAGATCACATCCTCGGTCCTAAATCAGGTCTCAACCATTATCAAAAGATTGGAATCATTCCCTGCATATTTTCAGACCACAATGCTCTGAAGCTAGAACTCAATCACAGGAGGAAATTTGGAAAGAACCCAAATACATGGAGACTAAACAGCATCCTTCTAAAGAATGAATGGGTCAACCAGGAAATTAAAGAATAATTGAAAAAATTCATGGAAACAAATGATAATGAAAACACAACGGTTCAAAATCTGTGGGACACAACAAAGGCAGTCCTGAGAGGAAAATATATAGTGGTACAAGCCTTTCTCAAGAAACAAGAAAGGTCTCAGGTACACAACCTAACCCTACACCTAAAAGAGCTGGAGAAAGAACAAGAAAGAAAGCTTAAACCCAGCAGGAGAAGAGAAATCATAAAGATCAGAGCAGAAATCAATGAAATAGAAACCAAAAAAACAATAGAACAAATCAACGAAACTAGGAGCTGGTTCTTTGAAAGAATTAATAAGATTGATAAACCCCTGGCCAGACTTATCAAAAAGAAAAGAGAAAGGACCCAAATAAAAAAAAAAATCATGAATGAAAGAGGAGAGATCACAACGAACACCAAAGAAATACAGACAATTATAAGAACATACTAGGAGCAACTCTACTCCAACAAATTTGACAATCTGGAAGAAATGGATGCATTCCTAGAGACATATAAACTACCACAACTGAACCAGGAAGAAATAGAAAGCCTCAACAGACCCATAACCAGTAAGGAGATTGAAACAGTCATCAAAAATCTCCAAACAAACAAAAGCCCAGGGCCAGATGACTTCCCGGGGGAATTCTAACAAACATTTAAAGAAAAACTAATTCCTATTCTCCTGAAACTGTTCCAAAAAACAGAAATGGAAGGAAAACTCCAAACTCATTTTATGAGGCCAGCATCACCTTGATCCCAAAACCAGACAAGGATCCCATCAAAAAAGAGAACTACAGACAAATATCCTTGATGAACACAGATGCAAAAATTCTCACCAAAATACTAGCCAATAGGATTCAACAGTACATTAAAAGGATTATTCACCACGACCAAGTGGGATTTATTCCAGGGCTGCAAGGTTGGTTCAACATCCACAAATCAATCAGTGTGATACAACACATTAATAAAAGAAAGAACAAGAATCATATGATACTCTCCATAGATGCTGAAAAAGCATTTGACAAAGTACAGCATCCCTTCCTGATCAAAACTCTTCAAAGTGTAGGGATAGACAGCACATACCTCAATATTATCAAAACCATCTATGAAAAACCCACCGCAAATATCAGTCTCAATGGAGAAAAACTGAAAGCTTTTCCGCTTAGGTCAGGAACACGGCAGGGATGTCCATTATCACCACTGCTATTCCACATATTACTAGAAGTCCTAGCCTCAGCAATCAGACAACAAAAGGAAATTAAAGGCATCCAAATCGGCAAAGAAGAAGTCAAACTATCACTCTTTGCAGATGATATGATACTATATGTGGAAAACCCAAAAGACTCCACTCCAAAACTGCTAGAACTTGTACAGGAATTCAGTAAAGTGTCAGGATATAAAATCAATGCACAGAAATCAGTTGCATTTCTCTAAACCAACAACAAGACAGAAGAAAGAGAAATTAAGGAGTCCATCCCATTTACAATTGTACCCAAAACTATAAGATACCTAGGAATAAACCTAACCAAAGAGACTAAGAATCTCTACACAGAAAACTATAAAGTACTCATGAAAGAAATTGAGGAAGACACAAAGAAATGGAAAAATGTTCCATGCTCCTGGATTGGAAGAATAAATATTGTGAAAATGTCTATGCTACCTAAAGCAATCTACACATTTAATGCAATTCCTATCAAAGTACCATCCATTTTTTTCAAAGAAATGGAACAAATAATCCTAAAATTTATATGGAACCAGAAAAGACCTCGAATAGCCAAAGGAATATTGAAAAAGAAAGCCAAAGTTGGTGGCATCACAATTCTGGACTTCAAGCTCTATTACAAAGCTGTCATCATCAAGACATCATGGTACTGGCACAAAAACATACACATAGATCAATGGAACAGAATAGAGAGCCCAGAAATAGACCCTCAACTCTATGGTCAACTCATCTTCGACAAAGCAGGAAAGAATGTCCAATGGAACAAAGACAGCCTCTTCAATAAATGGTGTTGGGAAAATTGGACAGCCACATGCAGAAAAATGAAATTGGATCATTTCCTTACACCACACACGAAAATAGACTCAAAATGGATGAAGGATCTCAATGTGAGAAAGGAATCCATCAAAATCCTTGAGGAGAACACAGGCAGCAACCTCTTCGACCTCAGCCGCAGCAACATCTTCCTAGGAACATTGCCAAAGGCAAGGGAAGCAAGGGCAAAAATGAACTATTGGGATTTTATCAAGATCAAAAGCTTTTGCACAGCAAAGAAAACAGTTAACCAAACCAAAAGACAACTGACAGAATGGGAGAAGATATTTGCAAATGACATATCAGATAAAGGGCTGGTGTCCAAAATCTATAAAGAACTTAGCAAACTCAACACCCAAAGAACAAATAATCCAATCAAGAAATGGGCATAAGACATGAACAGACATTTCTGCAAAGAAAACATCCAGATGGCCACCAGATACATGAAAAAGTGCTCCATATCACTCGGCATCAGGGAAATACAAATCAAAACCACAATGAGATATCACCTCACATCAGTCAGAATGGCTAAAATTAACTAGTCAGGAAATGACAGATGCTGGCAAGGATGCGTAGAGAGGGGAACCCTCCTACACTGTTGGTGGGAATGCAAGCTGGTGCAACCACTCTGGAAAACAGCATGGAGGTTCCTCAAAATGTTGAAAATAGAACTGCCCTATGACCCAGCAATTGCACTACTGGGTATTTACCCTAAAGATACCAACGATCTGAAGGGCACGTGCACCCGAATGTTTATAGCAGCAATGTCTACAATAGCCAAACTATGGAAAGAACCTAGATGTCCATCAACAGATGAATGGATAAAGAAGAAGTCGTATATATACACAATCGAATACTATGCAGCCATCAAAAGAAATGAAATCTTGCCATTTGTGATGACGTGGATGGAACTAGAGGGTATCATGCTTAGCGAAATAAGTCAATCGGAGAAAGACAACTATCATATGATCTCCCTGATATGAGGGAGAGGAGATGCAACTGGGGCGGTTAAGGGGGTAGGAAAAGAGTAAATGAAACAAGATGGGATTGGGAGGGAGACAAACCATAAGTGACTCTTAATCTCACAAAACAAACTGAGGGTTGATGGGGGGAGAGGGTTTTGGGAGAGGAGGGGTGGGATTATGGACATTGGGGAGGGTATGTGCTATGGTGAGTGCTGTGAAGTGTGTAAACCTGGTGATTCACAGACCTGTACCCCTGGGGATAAAAATATATTATATGTTTATAAAAAATAAGATTAAAATAAAATAAAATAAAATAAAATAAAATAAAATAAAATAAAAAACTATTAAGTAAATAACAATATAATTTATAGACTGACATAAAATATTTGCAAAATATATGTCTGATAAAGAATTGTTTTCAGAATAAATTAAGAACCCTTAAAACTTACAAAAATCCTGAATTAAAAATATGGGCAAATTATTTGAATAGGCACTTTATTAAAAATATATGAAAAATAAAAAACACATAAAATTTTTAGCATTTTTTTGTTTTCATATAAATACAACTTTAAAAGTTCCACAACTGTTACTACTACTCAGAAGGACTAAAGTCAAGAAGACTAAAAGACTAAATATTGACAAGGTTATAAAGAAAAATTTAAATTTTTATACATTTCTGATGGAAAAAAATAAAACAGAACCATTATCTTCTAAAGCAGTTTGGCAGTTTTCAAAATGTTAAATAAAAAATTACTATATTACCTAATAATCCCATTCCTAATCACACAAGACCTGTATATGAATACTCGTAGCAGCATTATTTATAATCACAAAAAAGGGCAAAAGGCCATCCTAGCCTAACCCCCACCCCCACAAGTTACTGTAAGTCAATTATAATGCATAAAAACTCCTTTGGAAACTTCCTTTTTCTCTATATCCCCAAGATTTGTGTTGGCAATCATCCCCCAAGCATATGGCCCATTGATACACATCTAAAGAGTCTCATGACTAAGGTTTGTTTGGAGGGTAGCATATGACCTTTTCCCAACAAGAGCTAGCTCCCTCAATGTTCCGGAAACCTTGCTTCCAAAATTCTTTAGAGACTTATTCTATCCCTAAGCTCCTCCCAACTTGGAAGAATAAAATGGGCCACTGCTCATCATCCCAGGCCAGCTCTTCTGCCCAAAGGTCCTGTCCCTGAGCTTTAATAAAACCACCTTTTTGCACCAAAGACGTCTCAAGAATTCTTTCTTGGCCATCAGCTTCCAACACAAGTATTTTTCCTACATAATGCTAAAGTGGTGAAAGGATAAACAAAATGTGTTATATCCATACATTAAAATACTACTTAGCAGAAAAAGAGAACAAACTTCTGATATACACGACATTAATAAATCACACAAAAAAAGTCTCATTAGTGAGAGAAATTAGAAACAAAAGACTAATTTTTTTTTATGATTCTGTTTATTTAAAGTTTTTACAAAGCAAAAACAAAAACAAAAAACAAACAAACAAAAAACTATAGAAACCAGATCAGTTTTTTGGATTATTTTGTTTTTGTTTAGTTTGGTTTTTGTTGTTGTTGTTGTTGTTGTTGTTGTTGCTGCTGCTGTTATTTCTTTGTGTTTTCCTTTGGGGGAGGAATAGGGGGGAAAATGATGGCAAAAAGGCATAATAAGGGCATTCTCTGGAATGATGGAGGTACAATCATATAAGATTATTATGTTTGCTTGATTGTGAAATGTGTAATTATCAGACTCTATGCACTTAAAGTAGGTGAACATGATAATGTGTACCATATACCTTAGCAAATTTTTGTTTTTAAAGAGAAACAAGGTAATAGTCAAAGATAAACAAGGAAAGAGTCAAAGATAAGGAAATTTTCCTAAATTGGACAGTTTTTATATGATAATTACCACTTTAGAAGTGACAAGTTAGTGATAAATACATGTGGTTAGTCTAATAATTTTTGATATTTCATGTGTAGGTGGGAATAAAGGGCACAATTTAGCTATATATGTGTTAACATCAACAATTCACAGTAGAGAAGTTTATGTTTCACACAAGGCACCTTACAAAGGTAGAAGAATATTTACTATAACATTTTTCAGCCACCAATGGCTAATATTTACTGAGTAAAAGTCATTAGTTGGTCACTACATTAGACATTTTACATGTATTATTTAATCCATTATTAAGTCAGTCCTCCAATACTAGGCATATTAGTGTATTGACTCTCCCAAAATATTTTCAATTTAATTCTATATATTTTGGGGGCACTTGGGTGGCTCAGTCAGTTAAGCGTCTGATCCCAGGTAATGATCCCAGGGTCCTGGGATGGAGAAGCATATCAAGCTCTCTGCTCAGTAGGGAGACTGCTTCTCCCTTTCCCTCTGCCTGCTGCTCCCCTTGATAGTGCTCTCTCTCTCTCAGTCAAATAAATAAAATCTTAAAAATAAATAGATAAATAATAATAATTCTACATATTTTGATTCAATTCAGGTTAATTTCCCCTGTATTTCTTTTTATTTTTTGAAGATTTTATTTATTTATTTGACAGAGAGAGATCACAAGTAGGCACAGAGGCAGGCAGAGAGAGAGGGGGAAGCAGGCTTCCCACTAAGCAGAGAGCCCGATGCGGTGCTCGGTCCCAGGACCCTGGGATCATGACCTGAGCCAAAGGCAGAGGCTTTAACCCACTGAGCCACCCAGGCACCCCAATTTCCCCTGTTTTTCTTAAGCACAAGTAACTTCCAAAAAAATGATATAGCTCTTGAGCTCTGGAGGAAAAAGTGATACACAGGAATTGAGGAGTATGAAACTCCTCATAAACATAAACATACAACAACAGAAACATAAACATATAACAAAGTATGTTATAAAACTAAGCTCCACAAAAATTTTCACAGGCCACCCTATAAGCCTATGTAGAATACATTAATACATTAAAAAAAGAGAGATTGATTTTATTTTATAAATTGAATCCTAGGGTAAGGAGAGTAATTTGTGAAAAACTTTTTGGAGACCTAAGAAAACACATAAGAATGTATAGCTTGAATGTGTTTCTTTTTTTCTTTTTTTTTTTAAGATTTCATTTTTTTTTTTGACAGAGAGAGAGAGAGGGATCACAAGCAGGTAGAGAGGCAGGAGGGGTTGGGGGGGAAGCAGGCTTCCCGCTAAGCAGAGAGCCCGATCCGGGGCTCAGTCCCAGGACCGTGGGATCATGACCTGAGCCAAAGGCAGAGGCTTAACCCACTGAGCCACCCAGGCGCCCCTTGAATGTGTTTCATGCCTTCTGTATACTTTGCAGTGAATTTTTCATATTCAAATTGTCCTCTAGTTAAAAGGGAATAATAACCACACTGCTCTATTAGTATCATTCCTTCACCCCTCCATTTACCCATGCACATATCCATCCACCTGTCCAACCATCTGTCCATGCATCCATCCATCCATCCGTCCATCCATCCATTCAACTAGCACAAGATTCTCCCAACACTAAGTTTTATAAATTCTCTCAAAGTGTAAAATCCAAAACTATACTCAGATGAACTTAAATCTGGAACGTTCACTCCAGTGTTTGTAAATCACTGCCCCTCCTCCACCATGAAGAATCTCTAAATTTAATTTTGTGGGGGTTGGGGAGCTCTCTACACTCTAATATATATATTTTTTAATTTAAACTTTTCATTCTAATGAAAACAGCAGTTAATTTAAGTATATTATATGTTGTCTGGCTTACTATTGTATTAATAAGCTATTTGTGTGTAATAAAGAAATTAGACATTCAAATTAAAGACATTCAGAATTAAACGTATTTCTCACATGTCTGGGTCAGCTACGGCAGCTTTGTTCCACTTGTGTTCATTATAGGTCCTTGGTCGAAAAGGCATCTGCTGATGAATATAATGCAGAAGCATAAGAGTGCATGTCCAATATTAAAAGTCTCTTTTGAAATTCTGCTTAGTTAATCTTTGGTAACATCCTTCTGTCCAAAGTTAGTTAGACAGCGACGCTCAAACCCAAGGGTAACAGAGGTGCACTCAGCCTCTGTGGAAGTGACTGAGATTTGAAAAAGCATAGGACATGATGTGGGAATAATTACTAATGACAATTAGTAGTCAATAACAGCATGATGATTGTGATGCAAACATTTTTATTTGTTTTGGTAAATGATTGTGTTCCACCAAACTGACCACCAGAGGATGATAACAAGATTGCAGTATAAAAGGTTTTGTAGATTGAATGGATAGGAGTAGTATGATTCATGAGTCATCAGACAGCATTTTCTACTTAAGCTTGTCAGACATAGAGGGATCTGTTCCAAAGAGGTGAATTCAATATTACCAGTCTACAATGATCCCATCTTTGTAATTACCTACTCACAATAATCAATACTGCACAATTGATTCATAATAAATGAGTGATGAAAAAAATTCTTTTTTCAGAATTCTACAATAATTAGAATGAGTAGCTGTTTAATAAAGATATGAACATTAGGTTGGCAAACTGTCGAGTAAGACACAACAGCAGTAATGGGTTACCTAAGAAAATCTCACTAACATCTTCATTCTAGCACTCTACACCAATAATGTTTGTAGTAACCAGAGTCCACATAACCTATAGAACAAATTGTTGAAGTTATCAGTGCATTTTGTGCATATTCACTTAAATATGGTTCTTTGCATTAATATTGTCTAAATCAAAATTCGTAAACAGATAAACATGAAGCCAGACCTAATTCTTTCTCTTAAACACAGCACTGATGATTTAGTTTAAATATCATATTATCACAAGTTATATTCATCAGGTAAAGTTTCATCAGTGTAAATTCTCAGTTGTTTCACTAGTGCATCCATAGTTTGCCTTTTCAGCTTCCTCACTTTCTTCATCATTTTCCCAGCCTCTGTTCTCTAACTGCCCAGTCCCTGTAGCCACATTTTTTTTTTAGGTTTTACTTATATGTCAGCACTCCTAGTTTATGTATTGATTTCTGTATACATTATACATTGTTGTGATAATGCTACAAAATTAACCAACTGCAAATAAAATGACATAAAAAATATACATTACTCAGGTCATGATTCTACAAATCCATATCTTTGCTGAGAGTTATTTCTGATTTGAACTAGGTTTACTCTCATTTGAGAGTTGGCTACTGGCTAGAGCTCAGCCATTTTTAGGTCAAATGTCTTCCAACTGGAACAACTTCATTTAGCTCCATGTTTCTCTATATCTATCTAACAGGGTAAAGTATGAGGTATGCCTCTTTTCAAAAGGCAGAGATGTAAGAACAATTAAATGGACATTCATGAGTCATGTTAAGGCTTATATTAGAACTGTCACGCTGCTGCTTTTGTGATTCATGAAGTCTTTCTCAGTTTCTATTTAATCTGTTTTGTTTTTAAAATGCTATGTGTTCTATAAGCAAAATGAGCCTAATGTTCAAAAAAATCACATAATTTTAAAACTGTTAACACAAATCATTCAATTAGTTGTTAATTGACCTGGAGGGACATCTTATTATTTATTTTTAACCTTAAATGGAGTTCCTCTGCCTTTTCATTGGAGATTGTTTTAAGAATACACAGGAGATTAAGGCAGCAAGTATGGGTTCAAACTGTGTGTTTGTAACACTGTTCAAGGTACAATAGATCTAATGGATTAATAGGAAATCTAATTAAGAGGAGGAAAGTATAGTGGTTGACAGCATGGCTATAGGATTTAGTCAGCATGACTATAATCTCTTAGCTCTGTGACCAAGTCTGAAGTTACATGACTTCAGTTTTGTCATGAATAAGATGGATAGGAATAAAAATGGTACCTACTCAAATGGTTCTTGGAAGAATTCAATGAACACACACAGACACACACAAACACACACAGAAACACACTGCTTATAGCACTGCTTTGCACATCTTAGACACTATGTAAATGTAAGCTATGCCCATTACCATGACAAATACTCGTTGTTAAGATGACTTGGCATTTCCTTGTCTCTGCTTCTGCTATTATTAATGATTGGTAGCACATCTCTCTGAGTTTCTTACTGTAAAATTATTGTGAGAGAATCTGTTAGAATCTAGGTTTGTCAGAGTAATTGCACAGCTCACCAGACTCCACTAACCATCCCAAGTGGAAAACCTGGGACTCATTAGTTGTAAGAGAAGAGTAGTATGTCACCAACCATGAAGGTATGTGTGAAACATCCAAGTCTGCTTCTTTCATAATGCAACAAATTATTCTTCCTTTAGCCAATAATATATCTTTTTCCAAATATGTATTTTTATTAATAAAAAGATGTGACAATGCTTATACGTGTTTTTTGCACATATGTGAGTGTTTTCCCAGCCTAACTATGAAACTGGGAGTGTTTGGGGTTAATAGATTCTGAAAATATCTGAAATTACCTTTTCATATAAATTATCCAAAAAAAAAAAAACACTAAACAAATAAATAAATGCACCAATCCAGTGGTTAAGAAGAAAGAGTACAGTTTAATCCATTCCTGATTACTACCGAGATTCATCATCTATCAAAATATTTATTGGGGGTGGTGCCTGGGTGGCTTAGTGGGTTAAAACCTCTGCCTTCAGCTCAGGTCATGATCCCAGGGTCCTGGGATGGAGCCCCACATCTGGCTCTCTGCTCAGCGAGGAACCTGCTTCCCCCTCTCTCTCTCTGCCCACCTCTGCCTACTTGTGATCTCTCTCTGTCAAATAAATAAATAAAATCTTTAAAAAATGTTTATTGGATATTATATTTTCCCTTTGGAATATTTTACATTGAAGTATGTTGTCATTTCTTATTCATTGCCAACTTTCTCTCTCTCTCTCTCTCTTTTTTTTTTTTTGGAAATGGGGGGTGTGGTCTGTTGCTAAGCTACATTTTCAGAACGAGAAAACTTGCTTACTGCAGGAGGATTTTTAATTTCTCTTTATCTTGATATCTGCAAAGCCTATAACAGTAAAATAAGATAAGCAATAATACATATTGTACAAGTTACAACTACAGCATTTAGTACTATGCCAGTTTGCATAATATTTTAATAAGGTTTTGTTCTAGTCACTTATGCATAATGACATCTTAATTTCAGTGTACATGATTAAAGCAGTATCCTAAAGGCTCTTTAGTGCATTAGAAAACTTTCATGATGCTGTTGTGGGCTGCTTTATAAACTTTATTACTTTAGTAATTTTTTAGGTTATTACTCATCATATTTTTTTTATTTTCCTTCTTTAAAATCTTCATATCAACCTGGATTTTCTCTTTCCCATCATTTTCACTGTAGTATGATCTTAGAAAAAAAAAAACAACTATGGAAACAATTTCTTAGCATGTAGAATATATGCTTCTAATTTGTAAATATCAACCAAGTTATATATACACACACACAGACAGGTACACATTATGGTACCTATATAATTCCATAATTTTACTATAAACGCAAATTATGAGCATAATAATATATCAATGCATATCCCTAAAATGGGTAAAATCAAAAGGACCACCAATACTAAGTGCTGACAAGTTTGAGTAAAACTCTGAATCTTCCATTGTTCATGGGAGTGTCAACTGGTACAATTACTTTGGAAAAATATTTGACCATAACTATTAATGGTAAATAATGTAATTCCCTATAACCAGCAATTCCATTCCTTGGTATTGACCCAACAGAAATGGCTCATATATCCACTGAAAACTAAGAATGCTAATTACAGCTTTATTCACAATTGCCCCAAACTCAAATCAAACTATAATCAATTTGTATTGCTATGTGACAAATTCACCCCAAATTTAGCAGGTTAAAACAACATGTTGATTATCTCACAAGTTCTTTAGGTAACAAGTGGACCACAACTTAACTGGGTAAAGAATCTAAAATTAAGAATAAGGTTATATAGGATTTATCTAATATTTGAAAGTCCTGATGTTCTTACAAACCTGATGCTCCTTAGACAATAGGAATATTTCCTTCAAAGGTATTTCCCAACTACCAAAAAACAAACACATAGGCATATTTATTAGGGCATTAAACAGTTATCTTTAAGTTACTATGCATGTAGCAAAAATGATTGTATTCCTAACCTTAATTAGCATCTCTCTCAAGTGTTTCTTAATATTTTCTCTAATGAAAATTATATTTTTATTTTTAAATAATAAATCAAGATACAGAATACAGAGAACCCAGTGAGAAATATCAGTTTAACTCAGGTTTACCTAGTGGAAGATTTCATGTACACCAATGGACACTTTTCCCTATATTTAAGCTATATTAAGAATCTTAATATACTCAGTATGTTTATGTCAAAGTCATTTAAGCTATTCTAATTCTCCAGAGACAAATCTAAACTAAGAAGCAGTAGCTAACAAAAATTCCTATAATATTCGTATTTTTTTTCCCAACAAATAAACAATTTCTACACAGCAATTTCAAGTTGCCATGTTGCTTAACTGGTTCAAGTTCATTTAAATTCATTTATTTTTCCAAATGTCAGCAATAATCTAAACTGTTCCACATCACAGGCTACTGACAGTTGGTAAGTAAGATAATAAACAGAATTATAGTCACTTGGGGCAGTGAAATGCATACATTTTGCTTTCTATGGGCACAGTTAACATGTAATTTAGATATTAGTTTGTCACTTGGTTTTCAATTCATTCTTCATAGAGTTACTGTAACTGAACTGATGATCCCACTCACAGGTGTCAACAGAAATGTTAGCTATCTGTATACAACTGACATATAAGCCACTGCATGTTACCATTTCAGAGCAGAATATATAGAGAATTTTATATATATATATATATATATATATATGTATACACACACACACACACCACACATACATACATACATATATTGCCCACCTAAAAAGAAACTTCTCAGATATTAGTTTTTCTTGATGTGATTTGTTTTTAAATGGATGGGTAAGAATGTAAAGTTTTATTTCCCAAGGGAATTTGGCATTATAAGCCTTATCAAGTTATCAGAGTCTTGCAATTCTGGGTTTATGAATTCAGATACCACCAAAAGAAGAAAATCTTGAATATTTTATTATCCTTTGCTGAAAATTTTGGCATGCAAATAAAGAGAAAAGTAGCATAAGAGTAAAGACTGAATTTTAGGTGCTAATTTGGAATTGAATCCTGTTGTCATTTGCTCAAGAACTGAATGGCAGAAAGGTACAATTTTTCTGAGGTCTCTGACAATCTTCCATATGTATCTTTCCTTTTTCCATTTATATCATGGTCGAGATTGCTGTTTTCAGTGAATTTCAATCAGATAAACTAATTCATGCTAGATTATTAATAATTTCTTGAATTCCCCTCAATAAAGATTTTTAAATATTAACATGATAGCAATGAAAACCCCGAAGTGATGGATTCTAATTTGGGCTTTGATTTCCTTCTTATCCATCCTCCATTGGCCAGATGAGCTGTTAGCTCAATCTTTAGTGAATTCTCTGCTATTTTCCTGGTCTCAGGAATACAAATTCTATCTTCTCCTTACACCTTGACAGTACTTCTATAATTCCATTACAGTACCAGCTGTGCCATGTTATATTTCTTTCAGGCATCATCTCAGAAGTTAAATTGTTTTGACCTCAGCCTCAATTTTTGGAGAAAAAAATAATTGAGCACTTATGGAGTAATTACTAAATTAAACTCATTGCTATGATTATTCTTATGTTTTGTTGGCTATTTGCCTGATGGTTGATAAATTTCTTAGGGTTTAATCAAGGGTTTTAAGGGAATCAACTTTATATCTTTCACAGTTTATACCTGATAGTTTTACTCTATAATTTTTGTTTTATGTAGCTTGATAAAAGTTGAAGAACTCTTTCATATCCATGCCTAATTTTACAGATGACAAAACTCAGCCATTCAAATGTTAGACAGTTCTGAGCCTCAATTTCCTCCTTTGTAAAAATGGGAATAATCATTTTTTAATTAATTATTATTTTTATTTTTTAGAAAGAGAGAACAAGTGTGCAGATGTGTGTGTGTGAGCGAGAAAGAGAGATAGTGGTAGGAAGGACAGAGGGAGACAATCTTAAGCAGACTCTACACTAAGTGTGGAACATGACATAGGACTTGTACTCAGGACTCTGAGATCATGACCTGAGCTGAAATCAAAAGTAAGAGGCTTAACCAATTAAACCACCCAGGAGCCCCCAAAATGGGAATAAAATTAAGTGAAGAGATTATTCTAAGAATTAAGTGTGTGCTTAGATTATGACATGTAGTGAGTATTCAAGAAAATAGAGATGTTTGGATTATTTTTGTGACAAACTGTCAACAGCTTTAGACAATCTCAAGCTTACCATTTCCTTGTTGAATAAAGTCAGGATGTTTTCCAAACAAATAAAACCATACCTTTCCCATTACCATTTATATTTATCTGTCAATTCAATAATATTCTACCAACATGCTTTTTATGGAAATAACCCCCTCTAGGCTGCAGATCCTGCTGTGTTCTGCAGAGCCCTCCTAGTGATTTGAGCCATATCCATATCTACCTCATCTCCCTGCAATGGCTCTGTGGTCTCAAGTTTGACTTACTGTAATACTCATAGGTAGAATTCATAGTAACTTAAGTACCTTTGATACTGTTCATAGCTTTCTCATTTTCACTTTCTTGAAGTTTCTTTTTCTGCAAGATTTCCCTGTTGCCAACGGAAATATCATTTCCTTAAAATAGAAAATTAAGATATAAGAACATATATTATTAGATAGATTGTCTGGTATATGATTTGATTTTACACTTTTATTATAGTTTGCATAATTATAATGAAAGAAATATTTATATAACTATTTTCTGGAAATCTGTTCCCCATTAGGTTATAATCCTTGGGAGGGTATGTACTAAGCTTATTCAGTTTATTCTGGCCCATGGCATGTGTTGAGGATTAGAAAACACTTTCCTGTTTAGCAAATGCTTTTGTTTTTCTCACATCATTTTCACTTCTTACTTCAGCTTGCAATATGCAAATTATTAACTTTTTTTTAATTTCTAAGAAACCATTGGCTTATTTAGTCATTGAGACTTATCTTTCCTTTAACCTTTATTTACCAGTTGTACTCATTAACTATTTTACATCAATTATTTTTTTCTTTTAACCATGGGTGAAAGTGACACCTAAATGCACTAATGATAGTTTTGTAATTTATACAAAGGAAACATGTTCATATTAGGTCTATTGAGTTATAAAAATGTTTTAGTATACATATTAATAATGTTTACTAATATATGCATAGGTACACATAACTGCCTTTTTAAAAATTTTTTATATTATTTTTCTTTTTAACTTTTATTTATTTTTAATTTTTAATTAACATATAATGTATTATTTGCTTCAGGGGTACAGGTCTGTGAATCATCAGGGTTACACCCTTCACAGCACTCACCATAGCACATACCCTCCCCAATGTCCATAACCCAGCCACCCTATCCCTCCACCCCACCTCCCAGCAACCCTCAGTTTGTTTTGTGAGATTAAGAGTCTCATATGGTTTGTCTCCCTCCCAATCCCATCTTGTTTCATTTTTTCCCTCCTTAATTCCCACGACCCCCACCCTGCCTCTCAAATTCCTCATATCAGAGAGATCATATGATTATTGTCTTTCTCTGATTTACTTATTTCGCTTAGCATAATACCCTCTAATTCCATCCATGTTGTTGCAAATGGCAAGATTTCAGGGATTTTTGATGGCTGCATAGTATTCCATTGTGTATATCTACATCCACGCCCACATCTTCTTTATCCATTTATCTGTTGATGGACATCTAGGTTCTTTACATAGTTTGGCTATTGTGAACATTTCTGCTATAAACATTTGGGTTCATGTACCCCTTCAGATCACTACATTTGTATCTTTAGGGTAAATACCCAGTAGTGTGATTGCTGGGTCATAGGGTAGCTCTATTTTCAACCTTTTGAGGAACTTCCATACTGTTTTCCAGAGTGTCTGTACCAGCTTGCATTCCCACCAACAGTGTACAAGTGTTCCCCACTGCCTCTTTAAAAAAACAAAAACAGGGGCGCCTGGGTGGCTCAGTGGGTTAAGCCTCTGCCTTCGGCTCAGGTCATGATCCCAGGGTCCTGGGATCGAGTCCTGCATCGGGCTCTCTGCTCAGCAGGGAGCCTGCTTCCTCCTCTCTCTCTGCCTGCCTCTGTCTGCTGTGATCTCTCTCTGTCAAATAAATAAATAAAATCTTTAAAAAAACAAAACAAAACAAACAAAAAAAAAAACAAAAGCAAAAAAAAAAGTTTTATTTATTTGAGAGAAAGAGTATACTCATAACTGGAGGGAGAGGCAGAGAGAGAGAAGGCAACCCTCTGCTGAGTAGGGAGGCTGATATTCCATCCCAGATCCCTGGGAACAATACCTGAGCTGGAGGCAGACACTTAACTGCCTGAGCCACATAGGTGCCCCATGATATATTTTTATCAGTGGTTTAACTGAAGGTGAAATCTTCATGGCCTCTTTGAACTTCGGTAATGGCCAATTATTTTACAGATGGGGAAGAAAAGTCAGAGAAGCAAGGTGACAAATCATATGTTCCTAAATATAGTTAACTGTTTGTCCTTCATTTTCCCCCAGGACAGAGAGAACATTAGGGAAAGGGATTATATTTTATGTTCCAAGTCTAAATTAGTACAGAACCCAGAACTACTCGTGGTTCAGTCAATCGCTAAGTCCACTTTCACTTCCCCACTTTTCTTTAGGAAAGAAATATTCTTATGTATTTCTTTCCATAGCAATAGTGAGCTCAAATATGCACTGCATATCTATTTAAACCCTGCTTTAAATGTCATTTTCTAAAACTAGAACACTAAACCTCTATTTATAATTGCACACATATGTTTAACAAACAAAAAAAATTCATGCCACTTTCTAGGAGATGCAGTTATGCTCTTTGAGAAGAAGTGTTCCACCTATGTTTGGATCATCTCTCTGAATCATAGTGACTTACAAATGAAAACCTGTTGCAGTTGGCTGCAGTCCTCAACAGGCCTCCTTTAATTATGTTACCTCCTTTTCTTCTCTTTCCATTTCAATTAATTCCATGTTGTAATTATGCATTTCCAGTGTGTATTGTTGAGCAGACTGAATACCAATTCCTGTTGTCCATTTATGTTCTAGTCTCAATTACAGTGTGTGTGTGTGTGTGTGTGTGTGTGTGTGTGTGTGTGTGTGTGTGTAGGGGTTCCCTACACCTATAAGAAATTCTCAAGATCCTAGGTGAGTGTCAACTCAGTTGACACACTAGCTGATGTGGGAAACAATGGCAGAAGGAAATGTAGATAAAATTAAATACCCTTATAACCAGCAGCTCATTGGCAAACTTGAGGCAGACAGAGTATAAAGTTCCTCCAAGAGCTCCTATCTTAATGTTAATGCCTTGCTAGAGGAAAAAACAACCTTAGTTTGACAGTAACAGGGCTTCATATATCCTGTGAGTCTTCTTTAGCATATGAAAATCCTTTTGGAGCTTCCTTTATTTTTACCTCCCCCAATCCCAAAGTATATAATCAGTTGCTCCTCGAAGCCCTGGGGCAGCAATTTCTCTTTCTGCCCACTTGTCCTGTTCTTGTGCTTTAATAAAAACCACCATTTTGCACCAAAGACATCTTAAGAATTCTTTCTTGGCTGTAGGCTCCAGACTCCACAAACCTCCCCAAAATATTTCAAAAACTACATCACTATCTATCAGGAGATAGCATCATATACTACAGATTAAAGGTTCAGTCCTGTAAGACTGCCCTCCTCAAATTTGGACTCCAGTCCCAAATCCAGGTTGCCACATGTGCCTCTGACCAACCAACTATAAATTGGAGATTCTAATGAACCTCAGCTGGTTTCAGATTCTAGTCTCCAGTCCAAGCTGCTACCTATACTTCTGACTGAGTGGCTATGAATCAGAGGTTCCTAGGATATTCTTCTTGGGTTTGATTAATTTGTGAGAACAGCTCACACGATTTAGAGAAACAGTTTACCAAATAGATTACCAGCTTATTGTAAAATGATATAACACAGAAGAACCAGGGGGCAAGGCCTGGGGAAAACCATGGAGCCTCCAAGCACATGGCTCTCCTAGTCCCTGACACTGAGAAGCTTTTTGAACTCCACCCTTTTGGGTTTTTATGAAGACTTCATTACAGAGATACAGATAATTTATTCATTGATCACTGGGTAATAATTGAACTTCCAGGTCTTCTGCCCTTCCATGAGTCAGGTGAAATGACAATGAAAGCTCCAACCATCTAATCACATGGTTGAATCTTCTGGTGATAAGTCCCCAGGTGATGAGACCTGGGAGTGGTCCAAAAGTCACCTCATGAACATAACAACAAGCATCATAATCATTCTCCTCAAATTGACTTACAACATTTTCTGGGAACTTCCAGGGTATACTCTGAAACCAGCCTGCCCTCAGTACAGTAGTGGGCAGGGAGACACTAAAAAAAAGAGGCAGGCCAATCCAGGTTGGTAGGTGGCCATTGTAATAAGCAAAGGGAATTTACTTACAAGGCTTTTCTTGAGGAGTAGCAAGACAAATGGATTCCCAGACCCACCCCCAAACCTTAAAAGTTTTTAATGAGAACTTAACTGGGTTTACTCACATACACTGTGTTGGTGTTCTCAACGCCACATCAGTATCTCAAGAAAGAAAAGGCAAGGGGAACATTTTGAACTCTCAGGTCCAGCTCAAAGGTCAACTGGCAGATACCCTTTTCAATGACTTTCTGTAACATCTCATTTAAAAAATTTCAAGGGATTTAAGGAGCTCTGTGCAAGAATGGGAGGGAGACAAAATATCTATATCTTACTATAAATTAAAATGTCACAGTAACTTAATAGCCACTATCCTTAGAAGGCTTGATATGTACCAGACTCTGCCAGGTACACTCTGACTCCTCTATTTTTTAAAATTTCATTTAATACTGGCAATAATCAATTAAAAGCAGATGATTAAACTGAGATTTTGAGAGCTAAGGCTATGGCCCTAGTGAGAGCTTGTATGTGATGAAGCCAAGACTTGAAGCCAAGCCTGCCCCCTTCCATAACTTTAGGCAGCTGATTTGAATATTCCAATTCTTATGGATCTTGGTATCATTTTAGAAGTCCTGACTGGTTGATTTTATTACAAAATCCCCACGTTCTATTGGGATATTTATGTAAGGCAGTTCTTAATTTTTGTTGTGTCCTAAACTCTGTAGAGCATATGAAAAAAGCAAAACAAAACAAAACTATAGACACTTTTGACATATATAGAGATATACACTCATATATGTTGGTGTGTGTGTGTGTGTGTGTGTGTGTGTGTGTATACAACATGAGTTTGAACTGCACAGATACACTAATACACGGGACTTTTAAAAATAAATATCTTGGGCGCCTGGGTGGCTCAGTGGGTTAAAGCCTCTGCCTTCAGCTCAGGTCATGATCCCAGGATCCTGGGACCGAGTCCTATATTGGGCTCTCTGCTTAGCAAGGAGCCTGCTTTCTCTTCTCTCTCTGTCTGCCTCTCTGCCTGCTTGTGATCTGTCTGTCAAATAAATAAATAAAATCTAAAAAAAATAAAATAAAATAAATATCTTACAATATATTTTCCTTAATGATGAGGAATAGAAGTAGAAAAATGTTCTTTAGCCTAGAAGGCTGATGTATAAACCTGCATGGTTTTGATAAGGATCAAACATGTGCTGATTCCTACATTCTTAAAGGATCTAGTGACTACTTACATACCTCATTGATAATTAATATTGAGCTGAATGATAAGCACTGGGAAATCTTGTGATAGTTTTATGAGTAGAAATTCTAAGAAGATATTTAGAATCTAATACTCCCTGTATGTCCTCTCCACCTTGAGCACTAGGCATACAGCTTAGATTCTACTATTGCATATCCTTATCTAAAAGGATACTACAAGAATTAACGAGAAGATGAATCAAAAATAATTAGCCTGATGTTTTCACATACTAAATGTTCCATATCTGTTAATGATTCTCTCATGATTTTTATTTGTGTTTATATGGTTGTCATTGTTTTGTTAGTTTTATTACAATTTAATATTTGTAACATGCATTATGAGACTTGTTGCTTAAACTTTGGCATTTCAGTATTCTCACATAAAAAAATAAGGATAATAGTATACATTTAATAGATTTTCTGAAGATTAAATGAGATATAGCATATGATCTTTTAACATAGTGATTATCTTATAGGAATTATCAAATAAATATTAGTGAGTATCTGAAGAATATCAAGAGTTTGTCTAAAAAAATCTGTCCTTAAATCTGAATAAATATACATTTCAACTGATAGTTATTTCAATAGAATGGTTTCTTCCTTCACCTTCCAAAAAATCAAAAAGATATCTTAGAAATTATTATATAACAGTAAACAATTTATGTTCTATATTAAGTTCTTGTTATTGAGACTTTCCTCACTGCAAATTTATTTTATTTGCAACCTCTAAGAACTTTTTGAAGAGTCAAATATCTCACTCTATTCCAGTATTCCATCAAAATAATCAGTGAAACTTATATTTTAGGTTAATATGGGTTTTCATTCTGAAAGTGAAAAATGCTTCACTTTGTTTTTTAATAGAATTGTGTATTAAAGGTTTAAACAAGTGCACTGTTCACATTCAGAGTATTGTTTTCATTAAAACAGCAACTTTAGAATATATAAGTATCTTCTCATTTTGGCTAAGCATGCAGCTTACTATAAAACATAGCATGATTCTTGAAATTGATAGTAAAGCTTTCAAAGTGGATTCAGCAAGAGGAGATTGGAAAGGAGGGAAAGAAGCAATTTACTGAAGCTAACAAAGTAGACTTATTTCATTATGCTTATTTGCTATGCCAGCAGGGAATAAAAATAGAGGTTCTGTACTTTCAAGGTGAATCCAAAAGGAAATGTGTTGTCCTTTAGAAATGAAAACTCCCCAGATAGGGCCAACCTCAATGAATTATAAGAACTGTGCCAATAAGTTGCCATCAGGATTGCTATAAAAATGGTTCACATAGGGCTTGAGGGGAAATATACTTTGTAGTAGGCTTGAAAATAAGAATTTTCTATTTCATAAGACTTAAATCTTTGAAAAAATGATAAAATAAGATTAAATGCAAAATAGAGTATCTTTTGCTATTTTTCTCTCTATACATGAAAAATATATTAAATTTTCATGTTTCAGCAAAATTGTTCCAAATTCAAAACTATTCAATGCTCCCTATGTTCTTAGTCCAGAAGGAAATGTTTAAGTTATTCTCCAGCTTTTACATCTCAATTAAATTTTTGTGTATTTATGATCTAAATGTCCTTACTCTATATCTGGCAGTCTATTTGTGTGAATAAGCTTTGTAGTTTTCATTAATATGAATACTAAATTGAGCTGAGTACCTACAAATATTAAATAGCTAGAATTATGATAGAGTGTATACATGAATGTGAGAGGAAATCAGAGAAAGTTGTTTTGCTTTGTTTTGATCTATTGTATCTGACTTGCATCAGTTATGATCTTCATACATTAAACCACATTGGAAAATAAGACAGAATATTAGAAGACCCCCAGTTCAGTGAGAGATCTTAAATGCATACCATTTCAGAAATATGGAAAGAATTTTAGAAGGTTTGTATTTGCATGAGAAAGAAAATAAGATGCAAAACTCAAATGACTAGTTTTTAACCAATTTGAACTATGTAAAAATTTAATAAGAGACACATCAGAAATGTATTCAGTGTTGCTTTACAGAGTAGAACTAAGCCCAGGGAGAATATTAAGGAGAAAGAGATAATTACTCTATCATTGATTTATTCACCAATAGTTATTGAGCACCTGCTATGTGTCAAATACCATTCTAGATATAAAGGATAGAGCAAACATGAAAAAAACAAACAGACCACATGAGAATCATTGCACGTGGAGAGTTTACATTCTGTTGAGGGAGAATAGACATAATGGGTAACTAATTATTAAAACTATTTAAGCACAGCTGTGGATGATCAAATTTAAATATATTGAAAGGATTTTATACTTGAATGGAAGTTGACTTACAATGGTCTATCTAACTAGAGGAGGCTTGGCATTTTTACAACCAAATGACTTATTTTTGGTGCACTGAATTATTGCTTTATGTTTTTCTATGTTATGAAACATTTATATTCATTAATTTTATCTATTTTAGATCAAAATTTCTCAGTGGACTAGGATAACATTTATCTAAATTATTTATCATATCATGACAAAAAGTTAATATACAGTTTTTGTTGGTGATAATAATATTATTGATAATAATAATGATGTACTCATATATTATCCCAGAACTGACTCTTGTGGAAATAATTAAAACCCAGTATTCACAGATGTAACATATTGAAAAAGCAATGCATCTGTAAAAACAGAAACTAATTTAATATCCTCAAATTTATATCTTTAGGAGATATTTATTACTCTTTAGTTATGTGTGCTACAGGAACAATGGACCAAGATAGGGAGGGAAATAAATCTATACCATAGATTGTACACAACCAGTAGGTTGACTCAAGGCTTCTATTACAACCACTGCGAGGAAAAAAAAAAAAAATCCTATATGTTGTTATAAAGTTGTAAAGCTGGAAATTGTAAACTTTTTTTTTTTTAAGATTTTATTTATTTATTTGACAGACAGATCACAAGCAGGCAGAGAAGCAGGCAGAGAGAGAGGAGGAAGCAGGCTCCCTGCTGAGCAGAAAGCCCGATGCGGGGCTCGATCCCAGGACCCTGAGATCATGACCTGAGCCGAAGGCAGCAGCTTAACCTACTGAGCCACCCAGGCGCCCCTGGAAATTGTAAACTTACATCACAGTAATTCTTCTTGTAAGCTTATAAATTTAGTTAAGCTCTTTCACATGGACACTGGAAAAAATTGACATAAATATTAATAGTAGCAATTTTTAAATAACAAATATGTGGAAGCAGATTAGGTTTTATTGACAAAAGAAGCAAAAAAAAATGTAGGATCGTTGTACAAAGGAATGTGATTTAGAAAAAAACTAATAAGTATATATTATATCCATATGATTAAGTATTGAAAAATGTATTTGAAAAAGTGAGACACAGAAGATAGGGCATATGTCCAATTATACAAAATATATTAAAAATTTAAGAAAAGAGAGGTAGATATGAGTGCTAAAGAACAAAAAATCTTTTCTCTGTTATAGAACTAATAGAACTACCAAAATATTAAAATGTTAATTATTTATTATTAGTTACATAGTAGTCTTTTTGAAAAAAAATCTACTTACAAATGTATAATGCATATATTTAGAACAATATATAACATAAAAGTCCTTATTGTATTTATTATTTTTATTTTATGTTTATTGTTTTATTTGCATGCAGCATTTAATAGCAGATTTAATCAATGTCAAATCTTTGAAGGTAATATCTAGCATCTATAATTAAAATAACTTTCCTGTGTTTCTTGCATACAAAGTTTGACACCTTCTGAGAAATGTACTCCTCAGACTTACAAATTAGAAGGATCATTTTGGTAGGTGTGTGATTGGTAAATTGGAGACAGAAGTAAGACAATCTAGAAGGAGGATTTCAACTTTTACTAAGAAGATGATGAATTCCTAAACTAAGTCAATGACAAGGAGAAGAGGTGTGTGTATCTTTAATTGGCAGAGTTTACTGAATAATTGAATAGGTGTGGGGATTATAATTATGGGTGAATGAGAAATCCAGGGAATTTAACACATTTCTAGAACATATCAATTGTTTCATCAGTTGTCAGAGAAGACTAAATGGGAAAATTCCTAGAAAGAGAATCAGTATGCTCCGATTTGTTTAGTGTGACGTGGTTGGGGTAGATCCAGACATAGATGGTCAGTAGGATATTGAACACATGAGTCTGGTGTATTGTCAACAAGTATAATCTAGAGATTTCACAATTAATGACTGATAGTTTTCTAGGAAGATAATGTAAAACTAGAATAGAAAAAAATAAGAGGACTAAACACTTAAGGCACTATTTAAAATGAGCCAGAAGAAAAGGAAACAGAAGAAATGGAGAGAGAATTGCCTCACAGAGAGCCAAAAAGGAGAAGTGGGAGGAAATATTACCCACAGAAACATAACTGCAATTGATACAAAGTTTAGGAAAACAGACTCTGGGATTGAGTTATGAAAATAGGCAAGAAGCACCAAGATCTGCAAATAGGATAAAATTTAAAAAATGGAAATATTTATGGGAAAGAAAGCATATGTAACATATTGAAAACAATACAAATATTCAAAAATGTGGGATTAAATATATGTATTTACATATGAATTTATATAAATTTATAATTATATATAAATCCCCCCACATCATCAGTGTTTTCCTTTCTAATAGCTTCTTCTCATCATAAATTATACTCTGCAATTTCATATATATATATACACATAAGTATACACACACACACACACATATATATATATACATTTATATGTATATGTATGTGTATATATATATATATATATACATACAAACACACACACACTATGGACTGAATGTTTGTGTGCCTCCCAAATTTATATGGTGAAGCTCTAATCTCCAGTGTAATGGTATTTGGAGGTGTGGCCTTTAGGATGCAATGAGGTTAGATGAGGTCATGTGGGTAGAGCCCCCATGATGGAAACACTGGTTTTATAAAAAGAGGAGAGGAGAAGGCAAGAGATCGCTCTGTCTGAGCCATATAAATTCACAGTGAGAAGGCAACAGTGTGCAAACCAGGAAAAAGGGAGAGGGCCCCTCCCAGATACAAAATATTTTGGTATCTACACTTGGATATTCTAGCCTCCAGAAGTGTGAGAAATAAATGTTTGTCGTTAAAGCCACTCATTCTATAGTACTTTGTTGTAACAGCCTAAACTAAAACTCTAATCTGTAATCTGCCCACATTCACCTTCACTTACCATATCTCTGCTCCTCTTTTTTGTAAGGTTGCTAGAGCATTTTTTATGCTGACCCTTTCCCAGTTATACTCTTATTATCTTTCAAAACCAATTCATGTAAGTTGTTATCACAACCATTTCAATAATACAGCTTATCTCAAGGGTCCCAATGATCTTTCTGTTGCTAAATTCGATAATCAATGTTCAGTTTTCCCATTTTGTTTAGCCTCTGAGCAAAATTTGAGCCGCTGACTCTTCCTTTCTTCTTATATTTCCTATAAGATAAAAACAAGCTTTCTCTGGTACTGAAATATAAGTGACATTTCTCTCATGGGTCCTGATACAGAGCAAATAGTGTGATGAACTTGACAATGTTCTCAATGACATTCTGACAATAAATGCACCAAGAATTTTCATGTAGGTCTTACTAATGGCTGTCCTTCAACTGAGCCAAAGACATAATATCAAAATATAATTTGATATATATTAAGTTCATGAGATGTAAGACAATGTGTTCAAATACAGTACTCAAGTCTCTGCTGGTGATATATGTAGTCAGTGTAGTGGGTTCTGCTTATTACTTCTTGAAGATTCATTGATACCAATGATGTGAAATTTTTCCTTAAGCATATAGTTTCATTTACATATATAAATATATTTTAGGCAAATTTTTCAAAATGATGTTAAGTAACAAAAGTCTGCAAATTGGGTATTCCTATGCTATTTATCGCCTAACTATTCTGCACAAGCATTGTGTGTGCACTGAGGACACAACAGTAAATAAGAGTGAGAAAGTTGCTACACTGTTGAAGTTTAAGAGGCTAGGGAAGCAATAAACATACAAGCAAACAAACAAACAAACAAACAACAATTAAGACTGTGATGACAGGGGCGCCTGGGTGGCTCAGTGGGTTAAGCCGCTGCCTTCGGCTCAGGTCATGATCCCAGGTCCTGGGTTCAAGCCCCACATCCGGCTTTCTGCTCAGCAGGGAGCCTGCTTCCTCCTCTCTCTCTGCCTGCCTCTCTGCCTACTTGTGATTTCTCTCTGTCAAATAAATAAATAAAATCTTTAAAAAAAAAAAAGACTGTGATGACAGCTAAGAGGGGCTTTGATATGTAGTGCTTTGTAATCCCTCGTTTAAATACATTGGTCAGGAAAGGATTCTCTGATGATGAAGTATAGTAGACAAAGTAGGTAATCAGGCTAAGTATCAGAAGAGTGTTCACAGAGTAGTGACTCTAAGTGAGAAGACTGTTGGGAAAGGTTTGGCGTATTTAAGAAACTGGAGGAAGGTGTGGGAAACAGGAAAGCAAGTTAATTAGCATAAAATAAAGTTTAGAAAGATTATCAGGAGTAAGATAGTATAAGAAATCACAGGCAATTATAAGGAGTTTAGACTGGGGCGCCTGGGTGGCTCAGTGGATTAAACCCTCTGTTTTCGGCTCAGGTCATGATCCCAGGGTCCTGGGATTGAGCCCCACATCGGGCTCTCTGCTCAGCAGGGAGCCTGCTTCTTCCTCTCTCTCTGCCTGCCTCTCTGCCTACTTGTGATCTCTGTCTGTCAAATAAATAAATAAAATCTTTAAAAAAAAAATAAGGAGTTTAGACTTTACTAAAATACAGAAACAACATTTGTATCTTAAATAAGGGGTAAAATGATCTGAATTGTGGTTTGTGGAAGCCTCTCTTGCTGATACAGTATAGTACTATATGGCTTGTATATATTAATCTGGAGATATACATCATATATAACATAAATATAACATACATAAATTCAACATAATTTGATTCAGAAAAGAGAAACAGAAATAAAAGTAAATTATCTCATTGGTTTGAATTAAAATGGGCCATGGGCACCTGGGTGGCTCAGTGGGTTAAGGCCTCTGCCTTCGGCTCAGGTCATGGTCCCAGAGTCCTGGGATCGAGGCCCGCATCGGGCTCTCTGCTCAGTGGGGAGCCTGCTTCCTCCTCTCTCTCTGACTGCCTCTCTGCCTACTTGTGATCTATCTCTCTGTCAAATAAATAAATAAAATCTTTAAAAAATAAAATAAAATAAAATAAAATGGGCCAAATATCAGAAAACAAAAATCTCCATTAGAATTCTTGACTTTGGCTAAGAAAGAGGTTGTCCACGTTATGGCCCTCTGGGCTTCTTACTGTAGCCCGTGTGTCCTCACTGTTAGAAGGACTATTTACCAGCCCTAACCTTAAAATAGAATTTGTTTTTTCCTCACACTACAGAATTTAAGTAGTTTAAAATGGTGTGGATGATTACATATACTTCTCAAAACTATCCTATGAGATCAGGGTTGTTATTGTCTTTCCATGAGATAGATGACAGAACTGAAGTTTTGCAGGTTGAAATGACATGTCTGATATTTCCACAGTACAGGAGTTTGAGAAAAAACATATCTGATTGACTTTTTATCCTATGTTATGGACCATTTTGTGACAGTTCCTACTTTTTAAGTAATAATCACCTTTTAAGATATATTTCCAAATCTTTATCTGTATCCTCATCTCTATAGGTCAAATTTTAAGTCAGAAATTGTTATCTTCTAGGTTTGACATAGTAGGCAAAATGTGTCTTCTCTCTTCTTCATTGACTAAGAATTTGAAAACCAATTATTATTACTTTGCATAATTATAAACTAGCACATTAGCATTACAGCTGATTTTCTCCTTCATAGGGTGGCTGTTAAACTACCTAAATGATGCATTTCTGAAAAATACTTTTTTCCTATTTTATATATAAAGAATGTGACTTAAATTTAACTATATTCAGATACATATCTTGCATATATGTGCGTATTTTACCTAAAGTGGTGAAGTTGTTTGTATTTCTTTTTTTTTTAAGATTTTATTTATTTATTTGACACAGAGAGAGAGATATCACAAGTAAGCAGAGAGGCAGGCAGAGAGAGAGGGGCAAGCAGGCTCCCTGCTGAGCAGAGAGCCCAATGTCCCAATGAGGGGCTCGATCCCAGGACCCTAAGATCATGACCTGCGCAGAAGGCAGAGGATTAGCACACTGAGCCACTCAGGCGCCCCTGTTCTTTGTATTTCATTCACTTTATCAACACCTCCCCCAAAGTTAGATAAAATAACTATTCAATTGTCTTTATAATACTTAAATTATCACTAATTCCCTACATGTCAGGGTAGAAAATATATGTGTGGACCAATAATTTAAAGAGTTGGATTTGTAGAGCTTATTCTCTAGATGGCTATTTTCTTCTACCTAGTACAGGTTGTCATTGCTAGAGATATCAGAGCATCTTAAAACAAAATAAACTCTTCCTCCAAAAAGGTTTAACTGAGATACTGTGAAAATTATAGATTTTTCTGCTCAATTGTAGGTGATTTAAGTAATTAAAATACTTGAATACTAAACCTAGCACTATTTTGAGTATTAGATGAATTATAAACTACATTTAACAGGTCCAACTATAAGAATGAAATACAACAAGCAGATTAATATACCAAAGCGTTAGGCACTTAAAAAAATATTTATTTATTTACTTGATGGGGCTGTTGGGCAGAGGGAGAGGGAAAAACAAACTCTTTTGTGCTGAGCACAGAGCCCAATGGAAGGCTCCATCTCAGGAACCTCAGATCATGACCTGAGCTGAAACCAAGACTTAGACACTCAACCAACTGAGACACCTAGGCACCACTTCACTTTGTTTCTCAATGTTCATCACCCTTTTTCTCCCAATTTTCATAGTTTAATCTATCAAAAATCTTTTTTAAAATGAGAATGGAACATACCAGAATGCCTAGTTGTGCCATTTCTGGAGCTCTTACTATCTATCCAGCTATGAATCATCTAAGAAACTTGGGCATATTACTTGACTCAGCTGTTTTATCTTAAAAAGGGAATAACATACATAACTTTTATAATGCATATAAGAATTAAATTAACCATGTGACATTTGTAGACTGGTCTCTGGCATAAGTTATAGTAAATGTAAGGTTTTATAGTAAATATAGTAAAAACCTATAAGGTTTTAGAGGTTTTATAGTAAATAATAGGTTTTTTTTTTTCTGGCTGATTTGTACTTAGCCACAAATATGTTAAGCTTTATTTTTATGTATTTATTTCTTTAAGTTTCATTTTTAGTTCTTATAGTTTTTAAGTTTTTAATATTTTATTTATCATTTTTTAAGTTTCATTTTTAATTCTTGTAGTCCCCCCCCACTGCAGCTAAGATCACTTTAAGAGTTTATCAACCATTACTTGTGTCAAAATTTTGTGCCATTTTTCCACCTCCAATTTCTATAACTTTTGAATGTTGGGTACATTGATCTCCTTACAAACCTCTTAACTGTTTTAACATCCACAGGGCTCGAGGCAGGAGGAACATGCAGAAGAAAAACTTTTCTTCCAACCTTTGTTCTCCTGAGACCCACTTTTCTGATTCTCCCCGGGATTTCCCAAATACCCTCATTTAACTTATATTTTCAAGACTAAGTCACCTTGATTTTCTCCAGTTCATATGGGTATATTTTCATACTCAAGTTGTGGAAATGTTTTTAATTACTTCTCCTTAAAATCTGGCATACTGCATTGTTTCTGTCAACTCCCACTCAAGGGGTTAGGGTTCTTATTCAAAAAATAGAGTTATTTCACAATTTTACTCGTAACTTTCTCAAATTAATATTACCCACCTGAATTCCCATGTTCTTCTCACCAAGGAGGAATATACTGTTACTTCGTCTTTGAGCTGTTTGGCTATTTGCCTGATTTATGTTTGGATATTGCTAACCCCTAGAAACATTCTATCACGTGCTCCTAACAGAAACTCTTCTAACAGCTAGTCCAGTCTCCTGGCATTGATCATATTTTAGTAGCTAAAATGTAAGGATAAAATTTACTTCTATATCTCTAAGTAAAGATTATGTTTAGTTTGTAATTTGATGTGGTCCTCAAGTACACAACTCTTCATTGAACCCCCTCTTTTTTTTTTTTTTCTTTTAGGATTTTATTTATTTGAGAGAGAAAAAGAGAATAAGCAGGAGGGGCAAAGAGAGAGGGAGAAGCAGACTTCCCACTGAGCTGGGAGCCCAATGTGATGGGGGGCTGGATCCTAGGACCTTGGGATCAGGATCTGTTCCAAAGGCACACACTTAACCCATTAAGCCAGCAGGCAATCCTTTCCTTGACTCATTCTATGAGCAAGTATAATTTTCTTCACTCCTTAATATGATCTCAGAATCTTGGGATTGAGTCCCCTGCTGGGCTCCATGCTCAGAGGGGAGTCTGCTTCTCCCTTTCCTTCTATGATCTCTCTCTTGCTGTCTCACAAATAAATAAATAAAATCCTTCAATAAAGGAAAGCAATGGAACTAAGTTTTTGAAAATATGTTTTTAATTATATAACCATTAGTATACACTTATAATTTGTTTTCATAACAAAAAGCACTAAGCCTTCTATAGAGAATTTTTTAACAAGAAAATATCATTTTTGACCCTGAGTTATGACAACCACTAAACTAACAATTCATTAAGCAGTTGAAAAATTACTTCATGCTGCTGTGGACATTATTGGCACATTGTGTCTAAGCTATTAGTCCTCAGTAGTAGAGTGGCATGCAAGTGAGCAGTGCATTGGATTATAAGATTCCATAAATGGATTTGTAGTACAAGGTCCTTATAAGGAGTTCAGAACTTTATATTAGAGTAGTCTATAAATCATCCTGGAAACCTTTCATCTCAACTGGGTGCTGAAATCATTAGAAGTATTCAAGACAGTAACTCATTATAATTTTTGTATCATTCTAGACCATCCTTTTAACCACATAAGAGTTCACATGAAATAAAGAGTTAAGAGATTATTGCATCATCAATATTACATACCATCAGCCCATCATAACTATAAAAAACATCTAGGTTCTATAAGGTGATTGTTCACAAATTTCAGCTAAATTGAAAAGGTGATTATTTACAAGTTTCAGCTAAATTGATATTTTAAGCATTTCCTCTGTTCTCACTGCTCTTCTTCCTTCTTTAAAATGAAGCCTTACCAAAGAATTTGGCAAAATTGCCTAGAAAAACTTAAAGAGAGAACAGAACTAAAAGTTACAGTCCTTCTGTGTATATGTGTGTGTTTATGTGGTCCCATTAAGGCTAATCTGACCACATGACACTTTTACTGAGCTAACTTTAGTTCAACTCAGTAAAATTATCAATGGATTTTGGTGTCCTCAAGATAGAATCTCTGATTTATTATATCCCTTTCTTTACACAGAGGTTGAAAGCTGTATAACAGACTCCATACTTTGCTCTGTATTCCCTAGTAATACATAGGTGCTTAAAGTAATTTTGTATTTTTCCTCCAGCAGAGTTTCCTCTCACCACCTGCTATGGATGCTGCCAGGTGTCATGTCATTCTCCAGGTTCACCGGCCTTAAGATAAATGTTCAGACATGTTCTACTTCACCGTGATTGATGATATCAACAGAAAGAGTGTGAATTCTACTACAAAGTCAGACTTTATCTCTTGATTATAGTCTAAGCTTATACTTAAAAATCAAACAAACAGAACAAAAAATAAACTTCATAAAAAGACACATCTCAAAAGTATATGGTCCACAGCAAAGATGCTAATGAGCATGCGATTAATCCTGGGAGCGTTTCTAACTACACTTTTTAAACTTTTCTGTACTTCCTTTTTTGACATTTGGCCTTTCTTTTTCTTTCTTTCTAGATATAATCATTCCTTTATGACTTTTTTTTAAAGATTGCATTTAATATTATAATAAAGATATTATTATTTGAGAGAAAGAGAGCACAAGCTGGGGGAGGGTTAGAAGGAGAGGGAGAAGGAAACACCCTGCTGAGCAGGGAGCCTGAAATGGGGCTTGATCCCAGGATCCTGGATCACTACCTGAGCTGAAAGCAGATACTTAACCCACTAAGCCACACAGGCACCCCCATTCCTTTATGTTTTTAAACCGTTTTGCTCTCTATATCTCAACTACATTTTGTAGTTCTGCTGTTTTTTTTTTTTAATTGAATGTCAATGTTCTATGAAAAAAAAAATACATCATGGGAGTTTACCCTGGAATGAAGAGATTGTTCTTTTATCATAACTTGTTTCCTTACCTTTCTATTAATGCCATGATCTCCTGTTTGGGGAATGTTTTCTGTATTGGGGTGGACATATCAGTGGAATTTGATTTTTAATTATATCTAATAAATTACTCTAAAATCCATGGAATCTCTAAGCAGACAGCAACAACAAAATTATATTTTCAAAATACTAATGGATTCTTTTTTCCTAAGAAGAAATATTAAAATTTGAGAGAATTTTTGGAGGTGGGGTTGGAGAGATAAGAGTTAGGTGGGAGACAAAAAAAAATTTTTTTAATTAAGCCTTGGTTGAATAAAACAAAATTATTGACATGAAAGTTGTGAATAAGACATAAAAACACCACTATGTAAAAATAATGCATTGATAAAAGTCTTTTTAAGAGTATTAGTGGGTATCTCTGAGCAGACGTTTACAGTATTATACAGTCAGTTTGAATGTTTTGTTTTGTATTTTTTTTTTTTTTTCTCCCTCTGGCTGGGGCATGTGAAAATGGGATTTGCTATCAGGTTCTGCTATCAGCGTTAGGGTTACTGTATTCATAGATAGTGAAGAAGGACCCTGTAAAGGCTGAATACCATGGTGATATTCAGGTCTTATTTCTTACTTTGCCTTTTAGCCCTTTGAGTTACTGAAAATGTGACATTTGGAAGAAATAAGACAATGTGCCGTGATTGGTGAAAAAAAAAAATAAGTAATTACCAGGTCACGACACTTACCCAGGAAGTCATGTATAGAAAAGTATGCATTAGGGTTGTTTAGAAGAAGCCATGTAAAACATTTGATTAAATCTAGGCTTTATTTTTTAATCTCATTTACTAATTAAGATGAACATAATTTCTGTCTCTGTCTCTCTTTTGCTTTCTTTTTTCTCAATTTTTACCAGCAATAGTTCCTTTCCACTCCATTATCTTCTAGATGAAGAAAGGTACCAATTATAATTCTCTGCCTAGGCAACAGATAAGAACTCTGGATAGAATCAGCTCACAGGAGAGCTTCTACATTATAGCCCTTTCAAAACTCATGTTTCAATCCTCCCAAATGTTTCAATAGCCAATTAAATCGAGTGCTGATTATTGTGCACAATCTAAAATATGCTTTGTGAACAGGTGATTTCAGGTATATCTTTCAGGTCTAAAAAGTCTTATAAATTGCCATTTCTTGTATTGAATATAGGCCTTTCAACATGGCATGCAAATGCAGTCAAATTAGAATATTCTCACACCATTAGAAAAACTAAAAATCAACCTCCATGTGGTACTGAGAATGACAGGTCAGGGGAAAAAATAAATAATGAAAGAGATCTGTCTACATTTCTTCACAATTTGTCAAATAATGCTGGAGATAAACAAGCAGAACAAGCATCAGTAGAAGGGAAAACCAAGCTTTGTTTCTATTCTGTGAAAGCAAAATCTAACTAAAGTTATTTGGAAAACAACTTTATTCTATGAATAGGTTCTTGCTTTGTTTTATGAGGAAGGACTGTCCAGTTAAAGAAGAAATTAAAAAGCAGCAAAGAGCAGTAGCCAGTCTTCCAGGCAGATGCAATTGGCGCTGATGTCTGGTTGGTTCAAATGTATAATCAATGTGGAAATGTTCACAGCCTATGGACTGAATAGTGGCTCCTCCACCTGCTCTTAAAGGAGGTCACATCAATAATAGGAGGTGTTTTTGTTGTTTTTGTTGGAGGAAAACTAAAAATCTGGTAATTCTATCAGCCAATTGGTAACTGAAGACACAAATCCATAAACAAAATCTTTATTTTCCTTTTGTTGTTTATTGAGGTATCATTTTCTAACCTGTGCACACTGCTCCTGAAAAGTGAAACTTCCCTGAACATACTTTTCTGATATCAACCCTGCATTCATAAAACCCACAGTTCCATTATGAACAAAAGACAAGTGTATTTGGTTTTTGTATTAGAAGTCTGATAACACCTATATTCAAACTTTAAAAAAAAACTCCACTATATCATTTTAAGAACTCTATGTTCTTAAAACCCTATGTTCTAACTGGCCTATTTGATAACTGCCAAGCAAACCTTGTGTTTTCCAATTTTATGCCTTTGCCTCAGTATGTTGTTCCTTCAGCTAAAAATGCACTTCATTCCACTGCCCATGTAGGATCAATTTTTACCTTTATGTCAAAATGTACTGCATGACACCTCCCTGAATTTCTTCATATAAAAGGATTCCCCTGGGTGCCTGGGTGGTTCAGCTGGTTAAACAACTGCCTTCAGCTCAGGTTACCATCCTGGAGTCCTAGAATCGAGTCCCACATCAGGCTCCCTGCTCAGCAAGGAGTCTGCTTCTCCTTCTGACCTCACCCGTCTCATGCACTCTCTCTCTCTCAAATAAATAAATAAATAAATAAGGATTCCCCCCTCTGAAAAGTGAGTCTATTTTTATTTCTTTTGTGGTATTTGCATCATACTGCTGTGTGAAACAGATGTTTTCAAATTGGTATTATCACCAATAACAGCAATATTAAGTGTTATATTAAGTGTTTACTAACAGTCAACACTGCTATAGGCTTTTTATGCACAAAGTTATTTAATCAGGAAAAAAACTATTTTATCTCTATCTTTGAAATCAGAAAATTAAAGCTTAAGAAATGTTAAGAAAATAACTAAGGCTGGAGCCAATGATGAAGCTAAGGATCAAATCCATGTTGGTCTTACACCAAAGCCTAAAAATGGTGGCCGTTACAGCTAATAGTACAGTCTTGGGGGCAGACTTTGTCTTTTCCATATTTGTGTATTCTTGAGTAATTAGCATAACTATTTATATCTCCTAAGCCAGAGATTTTTAACTTTGCTTGCATATTTGAAGGAATGGAAAGTTTTGAAAATCTCTCTGTCTGAATATACCTCAGCCCAGTTTTAGCAGAATCTGTGTGGTAGTGGTGGGGGACAGGTATATCATCAAGGTTTCCTAAGTAGGTCTGGTAAGGAGCGTGAGTGGAGATCTACTAGCCTGGGTTCTCATTTGACATCTGTTGAACTCAATGAATGAATAAACTCAATGAATGAACTCAATGAATGAAAAAATGAATAAATGAGATTATCTTCTTAATTGGACATAGGAATACTATACAAATAAGCACACGTTTGTACATGTAATTGTACTTAATGTTTGGATTTGGCATGCATATTGTATGTATGTAGACAAAGGATCATTTATCATATTCATCTGAAGATGTTGATTTGTTTTCTTTTCCTCCCATTCTATTGAAGAGAGGTAGGCCAAGAATAAGTAGGGAAGATTTTATGGAATAGAGTAGGACTATGATCAAAGGTCTGCTTTAGGAAGAGTAATGCATTAAGACAACAATGTAGAAATCAAGTAAGTGGGAGGTATTCCAGAATCTATAGTCCATAATGACCATTGAGGAGCTATTGCATTTCCCCGATCATTAAAAAACAGAGGCACAGATAACAGTTAGGAAGTGGGAAGGGAAATAAAAGGCAAAATATAAAAGGTACTAAAAACAAAATATTGACTTAAACTGAATATATTATATATAAGAAAGTGTTTAAATGTATAACACTGTAATCATTAAGGAATCATTGACAGAGATGAGAAAAATAAAAGGAAGAACTATTTATTAGACCCAGAGAGGAGAACTTATTTTTTTCATCTGCTGAGCATAGTAATTGGTCTTAATATTTTCTGATATTTGGGGTTATTTCCTTCTTTAAAATTAGCCTAACTTTAGTCCTAGTAAGATAAACAATGTGGATAAGGTAAAAAATTCTCCTACACACAGAGAAAATGTTGTTGTTCCTACATTCATGGTGGGCTATTTATTTATTTAATATATGTGAGCAAGTCCAGGCCTGACATGTAGTTCCATGATGAACATAAGTGTTTTCATTTGCAAACACCAGTGTTCATCAAAAGGATGGTCTCAGAATTTTTATAGAATCTACTGGGACAGACTTAATTGGTTGTGAGAACATCCATTCATAACCCCATTGTCTCAATCAAGGAAACCATTAGTGGAACTTCTTTGTTATTTGGTGACAACATTAATAAGCATCTTGATATATAGATATATATAGATAGATGATAGATAGGTAGATAGATTTTTTAAACTACATCTCTTATTGGAAAATCTCTAGAAATATCACATATTACACTTGTTCCAATAATGTGAATTCATATTTCTGAGAGAGATACATCCTGTTCTTCAAAGACATTATAAAGGAAAAATAAATATTAGATGAAATTTATATTAACTTCTCCTAGAGAGAAAAAAATAGTACATAATAAATACTTTTATAAAGGTTTTTAGGTCTATAAAAGAGAAACTGGACCCAAATATCCCCCAGAATATAGTTACACGTAAATTGTCTGAATGTCAATTTAATGTAGGGTAGTAGCTTACAAGAGGTTGAGACTAAGGATATATGAACTAAGTCAGTCAGAGAAAGACAAATTCCATCTGATCTCACTCATATGTAGAATTTAAGAAACAAATCAAACTAGCAAAAGGGAAAAAAAGAAGAGAGCAAGAGACAAATCAAGAAATAGACCCTTAATTATGGAGAACAATCTGATGGTTCCCAGAAGGGTGGGGAATGGGTTAAATAGGTGATGGGGATTAAGGAGGGCACTGTGATGCACACAAGGAGATACACGGAAGTGTTGAATCACTATATTGTATATCTAAAACCCAATACAACACTGTATTTTAACTAACTGGAAGTAAAATAAAAACTTAAAAGACCAGGGATATATGAATTGGAAATAATTTATATGTACAAGAAGTTCAAGCTATAGAAATCAATTAAAAGAGAAATGTGTAAATCCACATTGAGATATCACCTTACACCAGTTAGAATGGCCAAAATTAGCAAGGCAGGAAACAACATGTGTTGGAGGGGATGTGGAGAAAGGGGAACCCTCTTACACTGTTGGTGGGAATGCAAGTTGGTGCAGCCTCTTTGGAGAACAGTGTGGAGATTCCTCAAGAAATTAAAAATAGAGCTTCCCTATGACCCTGCAATTGCACTACTGGGTATTTACCCCAAAGATACAGATGTAGTGAAAAGAAGGGCCATCTGTACCCCAACGTTTATAGCAGCAATGGCCACGGTTGCCAAACTGTGGAAAGAACCAAGATGCCCTTCAACGGACGAATGGATAAGGAAGATGTGGTCCATATACACTATGGAGTATCATGGCTCCATCAGAAAGGATGAATACCCAACTTTTGTTTATCAACATGGACGGGACTGGAAGATATTATGCTGAGTGAAATAAGTCAAGCAGAAAGAGTCAATTATCATATGGTTTCACTTATTTGTGGAGCATAACAAATAGCATGGAGGACATGGGGAGTTAGGAGAAGGCAGTTGGGGGAAATAGGAAGGGGACATGAACAATGAGATACTATGGACTCTGAAAAACAATCTAAAGGGCTTGAAGAGGTGGGGGGGTGGGAGGTTGGGGGAACCAGGTGGTGGGTATTGGAGAGGGCACGGACTGCATGGAGCACTGGGTGTGGTACAAAAGCAATGAATACTGTTATGCTGAAAATAAAAAATATATATATTAAAAAAAGTTATGATACTCAAACAAAAATAAAAGACAAATTGGCTGAAGCAAAAAAAAAAAAAGAGAGAGAGAGAAATGTTGTAAAGGGGTAAGATAAGAGAAAGAATGTAAAATCATAATAAAACTCAGATTAGCTGGATAAAGAGTAGAAAGATCAGATGTAAAGAAGTTGTACAAATGGAATATTACTGAATCAAATAAAGGTGTGGGTGTGTTTGTATTGTTGATCAATAGTGTCATATAAAGTGCTTAAATTAAAGAAAGAAAAAAATATTTTAAAAAGAGCCATTATTATCCATAAATTTTGAGAAATCAATAGCAAACCAACAATTGCAGCGTGGCATTCTTATTGTTAAGTCTTGGTAATAGATGGAAACTGATATTGGAAAAGCATGATAGAAAACATACTATGTTATATTTTTAAAAATATATTGATTTCCATAATATTTCAAAAGATCCACAAAATCTATTTTTCTAGCTCAATAGCAACATATTTGCATACTCCTGATCAGATATTTGTGTCTAAGCATATTCTTTTAAAAAAAATAGATTTTAGTGAGGTAGGTAGTTCTATGTCTTAAAACAAGAAAAATTTAGAAGGGTATTATTGTCAAAAAGCATGGGTGTTTTGCGATGCCTGGGTGGCTCAGTAGGTCAAGCGGCTGCCTTGGGCTCAGGTCATGAGCTCAAGGTCCTAGGATGGAGGCCTGAACAGGTTCCTTGTTGGGAAGGAGCTGCTTCTCCCTCTGCCTGCCACTTCTCCTGCACGTGTGTTTTCTCTCTCTCTTTCATTGACAAGTAACTACATAAAATCTAAAATAAGTAAGTAAGTAAGTAAATAAATAAATAAATAAATAAATAAAAAGTATGGGTGCTTTAAGTGGGTCAGGGTTGTTCTCAAAGAGGGCTGTTGTAGTCATACTTACATCAATCAGGTAAACTTTAAAGCAAGAAATAGTACATGAAGTAGTGTATTCTAAAGTACTAAAATGTTTATTAACATTCATCCATTAACTGGATGATTAACGATGATACATTTATATGTACCAAATAACAGAGACACAAAATATGGCAGACAAAAAATGACAGCCCTTAAAAATTATAACTGAAAATGTACCATCATAATCCAGAAGCATTAACATATAGTTTTCAGTATCTTAAAAAAAAAAAAAATCAGTTAAGTAAGATCAAGCAACAATGAACAAAATTATCTGAATGGACATATAGAGATAACTTCACCTATCCATGAGAGAATATGAAATATTTACCAAATTGCCAATTTAAAGTGCATATGCTCAACATATTTCAAAGGATAAAATCAAAGTATATTCTTTGATCATGATTTAATTAATCAAAATATAAATTTGAAAATGTTAAAAATGAAGTAGTATAATTCTAAATAAATCCTAGATTATGGAAGAAATGAAAGTGGTGTGTTGCACTAGTTGTAACTTAATTATAATGAAAATACGACATTAATAGATGATTAACTCTAAACGTATATATTAAATGAGAATGGCAAAAATCAATTACTTGGGCACCTGGGTGGCTCAGTAGGTTGAGCGGCTGCCTTGAGCTCAGGTCATGATCCCAGGGTCCTGAGATCGAGCCCCATGTTGGGCTCCCTGTTCAGCAGAAAGCCTGTTTTTCCCTCTCCCTCTGCCTGCCTCTCTGCCTACTTGGGCTCTCTCTCTATCTTTCTGTCAAATAAATAAATAATCTTTAAAAAAAAAATTACCTGAGTACCCATTTCCAAAAAGAACAGAAAACTTAAACCAAAGAAATAAGAGGAGGGACTTCATCAGCTAAGCATCCAGTTCTTCATTTCAGCTCAGTCACAGTCTCAAGGTTATCAGACTCAACCCTGTCTAGGGCTCTGCACTGAGGGTGGAGTCTGCTTAGGATTCTCTGTCTCCCTCTCCCTCTGTCCCTTCCAACACACCTGTACTCTCTCTCTGTGTCTCTCTAAAACAAAGAAAAGAAAAGAAAAAAAGAAAAGAAAAGGAATAAGAAGAAAGTCATAATGAAATAAGCATATAACACAATTAATAACCATCTCAAAAGCTTAAAATTAAAGGTGATAAGACACGAATTATGAGTATTAAAAATAAAATGGGCATTATGGTAGATCCCAAATACATTTAAAACACAGCAAGAAAATATTTTGTCACTACATTTGATAATTTAGATTTAATGGTCAAATTTCCATAAACTACGACTTAATATGAGATCTATAGAATAAAAATGTCTTAGTAGTAATATACCTTATTAAATTTTTCATCTACACTTAAATTTTTTTTTCTACAAAGAATATTCCAGACCAACACATCACTAATGACTTCATTCACAAATATTTAAAGAAACACACGTGTTTTAAACAAATTCATACAGGTCAAAAGATTAGGATTTGATTTATTAGAGTAATATATTCCTAATAATAACACTAAATGGAGACAACATTACAAGTTAATACTTTTCAGTACTAACAAATGGATACAAAATACTAGACAAATAATAGCAAATCAAATCCATCAATTAAAAAAAAGATAATAACAATGAGCTTTTTAAGCATACAAAGTTGGTTTAACTTATGAAAATCAATGTGATTCACCACATTATTAAAATAAAAGGGAAAGTGTGATTGTCTCAATAGATGTAGTGAAAAGTACATAATACAATCTAAAATTTATTTTTGATAAAAAAAAATATTTAGTAAACTAGATAGAAAAGTTTACTTAATCTGATAAAGAAAATCTATTGGAAAATCACAGCACCATTTATATTTAATGATGAAATATTGAAAATTTTTCCACTGAGATTGAACCATGGTCAAAGATGTCTGTCTCACTACTTTTATTTAAAGTTCTATAAGTGATAAAAAGTGAACTAAGGGGAGACAAATTTTAAAAGTACAGATTAAAAAAATAAAACTTTAAAATTCATTGTAGTCAAAATCAAGTAATTTTCAGCGTGACATTTCTAGTATATTTAAGTAATCCAAGTATTATAAGATTAATAAATAATATCAATAAACAAAAATATAAAATTTATACGCCAGCAAGAAGTCATTAGAAAATGAAATTTAATATGACACAATTACAATAGCAGTAAAATTATCAAATGCCTAGGAATAAATATAATGAAAATATAAAATCTCTACATAGAGATTAATAAACTCTTATTGAGAAAAATTAATGACCTAAATAATGAAAAGACATTCATTAACTGTGAGACTCATTATTATAAAGATAAACAGATTTCCCAAATTGATCTATAAAGTTATTATCCCAATAAAACTCCCAGAAAAATTTTGTGATTATTAATAGATATTTCCAAAATTTTATGGAAATGTGGTACTGGTGCAAAAATAGGCCTATAAAACAGAACAGACAGGATTAAGGAAAAGGTGAAGGAGGGTGCTTTAGAAATAGTCTTGGGCTCTGATTCTACCCTATGAGATCTGCAAATTTAACATTATACTTAAAGATTAAGTGGTGCTGGTGCACCTGGGTGGCTCAGTGAGTTAAAACCTCTGCCTTTGTCTCAGGTCATGATCCCAGGATCCTGGGATGGAGGCCCGCATCAGGCTCTCTGCTCAGTAGGGAGCCTGTTTCTCCTTCTCCCTCTCTGCCTGCCTCTCTGCCTACTTGTGATCTCTGTCTGTCAAATAAATAAATAAAATCTTAAAAAAAAAGAAGATTAAGTGGTGTAGGTATTGCATAAGGTATAAAAGAACATGTCATTTTACCTTTGTAATTGCATTTATATAGTTTAAGAGAAGTTACTTTAATTTATTATAATCAAATTCCAATTAATAAAATGGCATTTAATTAAATATGTAGGTACATATTTAATAACGAATATTCTGTTTTTATATAATAGGTAGATGGTGATAGATAGCTATAGATATATAGATAGATTTTTTTTTTATAAAAGAGCATTAAAGAAAAAAAAGGAAAAAAAAAGCATTAAAGAACTTACAAAGATCTCGAGTTTGTATTTTTGGCCAATATAACTGGGAATGTTGATATATCAATGTCAGTTAAGAACTATGAGCAATGAGTGAATATATGATAGCTTATAGGAACATAGGATATGACCCTATATAAAGAAAATTCAAATAATAGAGTCACTTACTTATTATGAGTCCTTAAACAAATCACATAGACTCACGGATTTTCAATTTGCCACTCTTTAAAGAAGGGAGGAAAAAAAAATCATGGTATGGATATATAGGGCTGTTCTCAAGACTGAATGAGAAGACAATTCAAATGCAGCCATTAATATGGTTCTTGCTCTTAGGTGTTTGTTATTATTATTATTGTAATTGAAATTTTCTAATAAAATGGAAATAGTGGCTGTTAGTTTTATGGGGTAGCAAGTTTATGGAAAGTCATTCTTGTAAAAATAATGATATTGGAGAACAAAACAAGCTAAGTGAGGAAAGCAGAGGAGACCCAAGAAATGGCTTGTGCTGGAATGAACAATGTGACAAATTATCCAGAAAAGTGATAGAGAAAAGAATACTTGCACATGTAAGGTAAAGGAGGAAGAAGACTATATTTGATGGAAAGAAAGTGATAATTTGTGAGGAACCAAAACAAAATAATCATAAAAAAAAATAAGTGCCATGGTATCTACATATAGGGGTCCAAAATAAAGGAGTTGGATGATGATTAATAAGTAAGCAAAGAGTCCATGGAGTTAAGAAGGTGGACTTGTGAGCTGGGTCTTGGGCAATGAGATGGAATAAAGATGGAAAGAAGTTGCTTTCATTTTGAGAGATGGAGTTTATTTTCCATCCTCTTAATCTCAGGTTGATCCTGTGGCTACCAATAAGATACATCAGGAGGGACATTTTGGCACTTCTGTACCTAGTCTTCAAAAGGACTGGAAATGTCTGCTCTATGCTTTTTGGAATGCTCAGTCTTTCTGTCACTCTTCTTGTTGGAACCAGCTGCCATCATGTAAGGAAGTGCAAAGAACCATGGAGAAATCCACAGGGAGGAGAATGAAGGCTCCAGTCATCAGTTTAGCTTCATTTGACAGCACCAGATTGCTAGATATGTATGTGGGACATCTTGAAAATAAAGGTTCTAGTCCTACTTAAACTGCTCAAAAATAAAACAGAAACAGGTTGAACCCATCAAGTCCTGCTCCAACTGCAAAACTTCAAAATCATATGAATTATTTTATTTGTTTGTTTTAACTTACTCATTTTTGGAAGGCAAGAATAAATAACTAAAACAAGAAGTAGGAGAAAGTTTGAAACGAACAAAATGATTGTTTTATACACACACACACACACACACACACATATATATAATCAGTCCAATAGTGAGATACATATATTAGTATATATTGAATATATATGTATATTCATCATATTATATATACTTACTTATATATTACATATACTTATATATTCATTCTCTCAGGTACTAAAACAAAACAGAATAAAACAAAAACAGAAAAGGTTGTAAGAAATGGAGGCAGTGCTGCATCACTTAGATGCTACATCAATAAGGTTACTCTGTGAAACAAAAATATTCACAACGGAAGGAGAGATTAAAAGAAGCTAAGTTAAGGGTTTTCAAAGGAGTTTGGAAATTTAGAGGAAAAAAGTAGCTAACTTCCACAAATTGGTTTGTTTACCTATACCTTCTGTTCACACATAAGGAACACAAATTATGATTTATGAGAGACAGAAGGTTGCTTTACATATCTACAGAAGGCTTTCCTGGAATCAATCTGGCCTTATGATAAAATTAATAGGCAAATGCCCTGAAACATTATCACATAAGTTTGGGACAGACCCATACAATACCATGTAGTTACAGTCTTTCTACTGATGAATGAACAGAACGCTGCTGAGAGAACATCTTTCTTTCCTCACCAGTGCACATAGAAATTTAAGGTGATGGGTTTACATTTCCCTTTTTATAAAAGTTTCTTTACATGAAAGCCAAATTTTTAAGGATACATACATTAAATGCTGCTTCATCTGGAAAGATATCTCTAAAATTTTTCAAAATAACTTATTTTAAATTTTAATTTGTATTTATTGAGTTTAATATTATATATACATATATTATGCATGTTATGTATATTCATATATATAATACATATGCATACACACACATAAGTTAGGAAAGACACCATTGAGGAAGTGATTTAAGTAAGATTGTAAATGATAAAAAACAAAACAAAAACATAGAGGGTCGTGGTTTGGAATATGGGCAGTTAGAATATTATGTAGTAAGCAATTGGAACAATTACAAATCTTCCTGATGAAATAATCACATTTTTCTTTTCTTTAAAAAAATTTTTTTTAAAGTTTTTATTTATTTATTTGACAGACAGAGATCACAAGTAGGCAGAGAGGCAGGCAGAGAGAGAGGGGGAAGCAGGCTCCCTGCTGAGCAGAAAGCCCAATGCAGGGCTCGATTCCAGGACCCTGAGATCATGACCTGAGCCAAAGGCAAATGCTTTAACCCACTGAGCCACCCAGGTGTCCCAATATTTTTTCTTTTTTAATTATATAATATATGCTGATTTTAGGAAATGTAATTTGAAGTGTAATCTATATTTTACTTTTTTTGCATATATCTTATCATTTAACATTTTCAAATTTATTTTAAATTTCTTTATGTTGGTATTTTTGTCAATATATAAGGACAAAATATAATATATTCTGGCTTAAAATTGAAGATACAGTTGGATAAATGGGATTTAGGACAAAAATTATTATGAAGGGTCAGAGTACACAAATAGTAATTATTTTTCTGAGTAGACAAATGGGTAAAGGACAGACAATGTCAGTTTTTGAGATGGCTGATTAAAAAAACTTGTCATTGATACGTGTGTATGTGTGTGTGGATGTGTGTGTGTATCCACACTAATTTTATACTGTTTTAATATATATAAAATATACTTTAAATATACTTTAATATATATATAAAATATACTTTAAAAATATGTATTTACTGATCACATGTACTGCCCTATATATGCCCTATATATATTTATAGGGCAGTACACGTGATCAGTAAAAAGATAACTGTTAAGTCAGAATCTATAGATATATTTTTATATCTATAGATATATTTTGAAAGATTTTATTTTATTACTTTTTAAGATTTTATTTATTTATTTGACAGACAGAGATCACAAGTAGGCAGAGAGGCAGGCAGAGAGAGAGGAGGAAGCAGGCTCCCCGCTGAGCAGAAAGCCCGATGCAGGGCTCGATCCCAGGACACTAAGATCATGACCTGAGCCGAAGGCAGAGGCTTTATCCCACTGAGGCACCCAGGTGCCCCAAAGGTTTTATTTTTAAGTAATCTCTATACCCACTCACAAACCAAGGTGGAGTCACATGCTATACCAACTAAGCCAGTCAGGTGCCCCTCTATATTTTTATTATACTTTATAATCAAACACACATAGGCAGATTTATACTGAGTGATCCAGCAGAATTGCAGTAGATATATATATATTTTCTAATAAAGATTTTATTTAGCTGTCAGAGAGAGAGAGAGAGCAAGCACAAGTAGGAGGAGTGGCAGGCAGAGGGAGAAGCAGACAGAAGACGAAGCAGGCTCCTCACCGAGCACAGAGCCCTATGTTGGACTCATCCCAAGAACCTAGGATCATGATCTGACCTGAAGGCAGATACTTAACTGACTGAGCTACCCAGGAGTCCCAATAGTGGACATTTAAATGTTATATGATGATTAATAAACTTTTTTGCAATACCAGATAAGGAAAACATATGTATCACAATAAAATACTTTGGGATGTACTACAAAACACTGTGTATATTTTTTACATTATGACTATTTTTCAGTTTTTAAATAAATATTTTAAAATAATATAATTATTTTGAAGTTAGATTGTTGACTGTGGTAACATCATAGATATTTACATCACTCCTATGTGTACCAGAGATTTAAGCAGAACTGAAATCCCAGGTAGTAGAATTTTCACTGAAATGAAACAAGATGGGATTGGGAGGGACACAAACCATAAGTGACTCTTAATCTCACAAAACAAACTGAGGGTTGATGGGGAGAGGGGGCTTGGGGGGGTGGAGTTATGGACATTGGGGAGGGTATGTGCTATGGTGAGTGCTGTGAAGTGTGTAAACCTGGCAATTCACAGACCTGTACCCCTGGAGATAAAAATATATTATATGTTTATAAAAAATAAAATTAAAAGAAAAAGAATCAGTGGGATGGGGGCAATAAAAAAAGAAATAATTGTTTCTTATAACTCCTTAAGAAGTAGTAATTTTTGCAGAGGAAGGGAAAATTAAGGTCTTGGTGTGGCAATTATATGAAAAACAGGACAGAAAAATATGCAACCTTATATTGAGAAGTTTGAAGGAGTGTTAATGTGCAAAGCCCAACAAACTCAGTAAAAGCAAGGAACAAAGGGCTGGAGGAGATGATTTGTGCTTGTTATGCTGTTTTGTTTTGGGACAAAAATTAAAAAAAAACCTTTATTTGTATTTATTTTAAACTGAAAGGGAAAGAAATAAAACTATTTTAAGATTTCTGATATATGGATCAATGATACTTTATAGATAGAATCATAAGTAGATATACATATACTGAATGGGCATGATCAACATTTTTTCTCTGATATAAGTGATAAAAATATTTGAAATCACTGCTCTGTTCTCACACCTCTCTAACCACTAGATCCTCTGAATGCAATTACATTTGTTATTCTTCCCTGCCTTCTTTTGACTTACATAATAAGTAGTTGCCACCTGCTTTATCTTCTAGGACAGAGCTTTTAGAAATCGTATAGATTTCCTTTCTTCCTCTAACCTCAGAATACTTGATGGGGAAAAGATAGTCTCTTCAATAAATGGTGTTAAAAAAACTGGATAACCATGTGCCAAAAAATGAAATTGGACTGTTATCTTACACCAACAATAAACATTAACTCAAAGTGGATTAAAGAATTAAACAAAGACCTAAAACCATAAATCTTCTAGAAGAAAACGTACAGGAAAAGCTCCTTGGCATTGGCCTAGGCAATATTTTGTATATGACATCAAAAGCACATGCAACAAAGAAAAAATAAGCAAGTTGGTCTACATCAGACTAAAAAGTTTTTACATATCAAGATAAACAATTAACAAGATGAAAAGGCAAACTATAGAATGGGAGAAAATATTTTTAAAGCAAATATCTGATAAAGGGTTAATATCCAAAAATCTATAAGGAACTCCTGCAGCAGTAACAAAAATCCAACCTGATTTAAAAATGAACAGAGGAACTGAATAGATATTTTTTCCCCCAAAGACAAATAGTCAACAACATGAAGTGTTCAACATCACCAATCATGAAGAAAATGCAAATCAAAACCAAAATGACATATTATCTCACACCTGTTAAAACAGCTGTCATCAAAAAAATGAGATATAATAAGTGTTGTCGAGGATGTGGAGAAAAGGGAATCTTTGTGCACAGATGAGAATTTAAATTGGTTCACTACTATGCAAAAACAGTACAATTTCTTGAAAAAAATAGGAGAAATAAAACTGCCGTATGACCCAGTAATCCTATTTCTGAGTATATGTCCAAAGAAAATGAAAATAAGATATCAAACAAATTTCAATCCCATGCTTAATGCAGCCTTATTTACAATAGCCAAGATAGGGAAAACATCTAAGTGCCTGCCCATCAACAGGTGAATAAAGAAATGTATACACACACACACACACACGCACAGACACACACACACATCTTGTTTATATTTTCATATAATGGAATATGCTTATATATAATAGAATCCATTTCATATATATATAAGTGTGTATATCTATATAATATATATATAAATGTGTATATCTATATAATATACATATATTATATATATCTATATATATACATATCCATATATATCTATATAATATACATATTATATATATACATATATGTGTGTGTATACACACACACATATATATTGGAATCTTGCTCAACTATGAGAAAAAAGGATATCCTACCATTTGTAACAACATGGATGGATCTTGAGCTCATTATGCTAGGTGAGGTAAGTCAACAGAGAATGACAAATACTGTAAGATATAACTTATATGTGGAATCTAAAAAACCTAAACTCACAGAAACAGAAAAAATGGTGTTTGCCAGGGTCTGGGAGTGTGTGGGAGGAATTAGAGAACTGTTGGTCAAAGGGTATAAACATTCAGTTAAAGGATGAATAAATTCCAGAGATTTAATGCGTATTATATATTCCAAAGTTGCTAAGTTGATGACTTATGGAATGCTTTTGTTTCTCTTCAGTTTTATATTTATCACTGGTTTTATTTCCCACTTTGTTTAACTACCATACCTGACAATCCAGTGAATATAAAAGATCTTATAACATGTATTTTAAGTACCAATATTACAAAATCTTGCCTTATTTTCCCTTTCATTTAAATTTTCTATTTTCTTTCTTAATATTTATTTTATTGCCCATTATTTAGCAATATTAAGTCAAATTAACTTAAACAGACCCAAGATATATATACAAATACATTTTTTTAACATTTTATTTATTTGTTTGACAGAGAGAGAGAGATCACAAGTAGGCAGAGAGGCAGGCAGAGGGGGGGGGGAAGCAGGCTCCTCGATGAGCAGAGAACCCGATGTGGGGCTCCATCCCAGGACCTCGGGATCATGACCCAAGCTGAAGGCAGAGGCTTTAACCCACTGAGCCACCCAGGTGCCCCTACAAATACAATTCTTATTCCTCAATGCCCAGTATAAATGTCAACATTCATATTGCTATAGTTTGCTCATTCACAAACAGAATAAACGGGTTGTTCATTTTCTACAAGGGACTATAAATTCATCAGAATCTAAGCCGGAGGCCCTTTAACATGTCATTGTTAGCAGAGAGCAATTGTGAGCTATCTTATTGAATAACTGAATAACCATTTGGGAATAAACATTTTTAAAGGAAATGATCATTAAAAAACCACTTATATTAAATATAGAATATAGGACTCTAGTTTCTTTAACTAGGAATAACTTAAATTTTTTGTGACTATGAATTAAATTAACAGAGCAGCATGTGAGGAGAGTAATTGATTTCACTGAATTATAGAAAAAGAGAAGAAGGGATAAAAACTTGAAATTAGTATATGAAAGCTACCAGAATCCAGATTAATAAGAAATTGGTTTATGCTTGATAGCTTTTTTTTAATAAGAAATAATTTTAAGCATTATTTTATTTTTTTGTAACCATTTATCCTCTACCAAATTGACTCACTGAATTATGGAGAGCTTTTGGTAATATAACATATTACAATGAATTAAATGCACTGTGCAGGAAGCATGTGGCCAAATCCAAGCTTGTTCTGCTCAACTCCTAACAGGCCATTAAGTCAAGAGGCAAGATACTGGGTTAAGGAAAAGGACTTTTTTCTAAAAACCAGTGAACTTAGGAGATGATAGACTATTGTTCCAAGGAACTGTCATTTCTCAACATGAAATGTTAGCTTCTTTTATGTTAGCCAAAGGAGGAAGTAAGGAGGTTGGAGTCAAAAGGTGAGTGGCATCTGTAGACAGCCAAGGAAGGTCATGTAACTTCTTTGTTCTTGGTCAATTGATTTTGCCTGTAGGAATCTGGCTATGTGGTTCCTGTAAATCTTAAAGATAGCATAGTCATTTCTGTATGTAATTCCTCATCTCCTCAGGTGAGGCAATAACAGGTAAAAAGCAGGTTTTGCAAATCTCTCTAACACATCTGTGTGCAGAGATTAAGCAGAATTTCTAAGCTATATATCACAGAAACAAGGGAAATAGAAGCAGTATGAAGTCAGACATGGTATTTCTCCCTATTACAAGCACAGAGATTGTTTTAAGATTTAATTCTATCACATAATACTAAAATAAGTCAACAAAATAATACTAATATTATGAATAAAAATAATATTTGTAAGCTGCCATGTGCTAGACACTATTCTAAGCACTTTGACTCTATTAAATGATGCTTATAGCAAACCTATGTGGTAGGTATTATTACCATCATCCATATGTGAAAAGGAAGTATATGGATCACATAAAATTAACACTTGCTCAAAGTTTCATATTGTTAAGTGATAGATCTTGGATTTGAATCTGCAAAAATAAGAGCAGAACCTCTGCTCTTAAATGACATCTTTACTGCATCTGAAAAGAATATGAATAACATAAAACTTCTAGGATCAGTGCTTAGAACATTTAAAAAGCATACTGAAATTGATAAAGAATTATAGATACTGCTGACTGTTAAAATATTGCCTATGCATATCTAGTTATATGCATCTTAAATATTTTAATTATATTTCCAATATTTTACATTATCAATATTGAATAATTTACCACAATTTGACCTCTTGCAAGAGAGAGAAAACCTCCTTTTTTTTTCTGCTACTAACAACCATTCACCTCTCCAACTTCCCAGATAATTTTATATACCAAAATTTGTCCAAAATAATCATAAATCATTCAAATGGCAGAACCTAGCTATGCACAGAAACGATGCTTGTGTGCATATGGGCATACAGAAATAGAAGGAAATTGTTCTTTTTGTTTACAAAAGGGTGACTCTGCCTCCTATCACCTCTCACCTTCAATGAGGAACTTAACAAAAATAGTAAGTATGTTGAGATGCTACATAACATAACAACAACAAAAAATTCAAATACCATCTACAATTCCATAAATGTGCTCTTGCTTTTTCATTTGCTTGCTATATTCTTCCCCCGAGAAGATAATATTGGAAAAGTAAAAAAAAAAAATGTCATAAATCAACATTCATAGCTCATTTAGGACATAGTTTTATTGGGAGGAGAAGAGAAACAAAGTATATAACACCTTAATTTCTTGTAGGCTATGAATTTTTCAAAAATGGAAACCAAGTATGTTTTTTCATCATGTGTTCTTCCTGTAGTGCATTAAATTTTCTACTCTACAGTGGTTTCCTAGTAAGCATATTCGAAGGAATGAAGTACAAGAATGACACATGATTCTTATAATTTGATTAAGATGTTAAATACTCAAGTATTCTCTTATACATTAATATGAATAGTCAAATCTCTCTGATTTTCCATCCATGAAACTGATCAGTGAGCCTGTAAATACTTATTGATAGGTACTCAAGAGACTTAACTGGAAAAGGGGACCTGTAAGTTCTATCTTCTGCCTAATGAATCACATAACGAGTCTACTTGGCAGTGAAAGCAGTAAGGGTACTAAACAGCACTATATAGCTAAGTGCTGATTTTTATTATTGTTGAAGTTGTGAATGCTGTAAGAATTCTAGAAACTGATGAGGAATATAATAACTTAGATTAACTCTTACTGCAAAATACGTAAGTCATATCATGTAAGTATTTTGTTTTTGAGTATTTACAAATTCAAAATATGTTAACTTCCAAATGTATACAATGAAAATATAATTTTACTTGAATACTATATATATTACACATTATAAATTGAGATTAAAAGGATAAGTTTTAATTAGACTCGTCTACTTTTTTTTTTTTAAAGATTTTATTTATTTATTCGACAGAGAGATCACAAGCAGGCAGAGAGGCAGGCAGAGAGAGAGGAGGAAGCAGGCTCCCTGCTGAGCAGAGAGCCCGATGCGGGGCTCGATCCCAGGACTCTGAGATCAGGAACTGAGCCGAAGGCAGCGGCTTAACCCACTGAGCCACCCAGGCTCCCCAAGACTCATCTACTTTTATCTTAGATTTCTAAATTCATATAAGACCATATTTGTTTTTTCTTTATTTACTCAAGTTACTTCGCTAAATACAAGATTTTTTGGTAAACCATAACTGCTAAAATAGCTAATATTATGAATTATGAATATTTGTTAACTAAGTAAACCTATAAATGCACATTGTTAATTTGGAACTCATTAAATAATGAGTTCATGTGACTACAAAAAAAATAAAATGTCATGAGGCCTGGATACTTAATATTTTCTCTAAGTCTTACAAATAAGTGTTTATGAAACATGAGTAATTTACTTTCTGGATATATATATTTTTTAACATTGAAAATAAAAGAAAAAAACTTTTAATTTTCAAATATTTTAAGGATATAGGTGCTTAAACACAATATTGTGTAGAAATCCAAATTTTAAACATATGAGAGCAGAAGCATTTTAGCTCAAGACTTTTGTTTTTGTTGCAGGTGACAGTACCTATCCTAACTAATGAAAGCAGAAAATTATTGAATGAATTATTGAAGAAAAATTATTGAATGCATATCATATAATAAACATATCTATAGAAAATTTCTAATAGAAAGGCAGGCTTCTTCAAGGGTTGCTGGAGAGCTGAATATACAGTGAAGGTCAAAACTAAGGGGCAAGTTGGTTGAAATACTGCCATTCACACCACTGACACTGGATACTCAATATTGCTACAACTCGATTCTGTCAGATGACACTATTAAACAGACATGTTGCCAAAGCTATGGATGATTTAACAATTCTTCCTGTGACTTTGGTTCACTTCCATAAGTCTCAAGGATCTTAGATATGAACACCCAATGCAGAGACCAGTTGTATACAAAATCACTGTTGGCTAGGTTGTTGTTGGGCATATATACAGAAGGAGTAATGACATTTCTCCCTCAGAAGGCATGATTCTGTCAACAAATCCCATCCAGTGAGGCACTTACCTCAAAATGGAGTACTTTTAAGATATCACATAGCAGACAGAACAAATATTTTCCACTATCTACCTAAGGATCTTGAAAGTTCATAAAATAACACTTCCCATTTCTAATATATTCTAGTTCACTTATCAAATATCTGGTGCTACTTACTAAGCTAATTTTACAAATAACTAATGTACCAAAAACCTAAAGTTTAGAAAATAATTTTCTGCAATATTATCTTGCTTATGGAAAAATCAAGCTTGTTTGTTTCTTGAATGTGAGTTAAAAAATAATAAATGAGTCATTTACCTAGAGCTTCAGTAAAGATTACAAATGGTTTTTCCATGTTTCTATAGACACATTCCCTCAAAATTTGTGAAAAAAAAAATGGAAGAGAATTACAAACTGGCTATTTATAGGGAAAGCATGACTTTTATTTTTTGTTTGTTTGTAAGGAAAGAACTCTTTTGTAACAAGAATAATAACCATCATCATTTCACGTATTATCTGTTTTATAAGCTCTGATTTTCCTAAGGTAGGACAGCTGGAAGTTTCTCCATTATATTAAAATAATGTCAGATACAAACTAATTTAAATAATCACAATTATAGTATATTTATTAAGTAATATCTCTGCATATAAAGAATGTTTCACTTAAATAATCTCTGATATGAAAGAAATGTTCATAAAGGCAGAAATAACAAGAAGAATAGGGACTGGAAATTATATTAAGAAATACACAAATTAACAAAATTATTAACATTAGTACCATGGCATTTTGTATTTTTTGATATATAATATGTGATGGGATATTGTAATTTATATTAAGGAGATTCCACTTATATTTATCATTTTTGTTCCCCCCAAAAATGGAATTGAAGATAACATTTAAAAAATATAGTCAACTGATAATTGACAGAGGAGCAAAGGCAATATTGTGGTGAAAAAATAGTCTTTTCAACAATGGTGCTGAAAGAACTGGATATCTGCCAAAAAATAAATCTAGACATGAACCTTACATAGCTCACAAAAAATTAAACAAAACTCTAGTGAAAAATTAAAAACTATCTAACTCCTGGCAAATAACAAGAGAAAATCTAAGTGTCATTGGTTTGGTGATGGTTTTTTAATATATGATCCATAAATGAACAAATTGATAAGCTAGACTAAATTTAAGTTAAAAACATTTACTCTGTGAAAGACACTGTCAAGAAAAAGAAAAGACATAGACTAATGAGGGCTATTTGCATTTGATAAAGTTCTATTTTCTACAGCAACACACACACACACACACACACAAAACATCTTAAAATTCAATAAATATATAACAATCAACTCAATTAACAAATGGCCAAAGAGGGTGCTTGGGTGACTCTGTTGGTTAAATGTCCAACTCTTGACCTCGGCTTAGGTCTTGATCTCAGGGTCTTGAGTTCAAGTCCTGTGTTAGGCTCCATGCCTACTTAAAAAACAAACAAACAAAAAAAGGGCCAAAGATCTTAATAGGTATCTCACCGAAGAAGATATATAGAGGGCAAATAAGCCTATGAAAAGATGCTCCACATCATGTTTTCAATGAAATACAAATTAAAACAATAGTGAGATGCCACTATATGCAGTAGAGTGACTCAAATCCAGAACATCCATAGTAGCAAATACTGGCAATGATGCAGAGTGATAGGAAGTCTCATTCATTGCTGGTGAAATGCAAAATGGGCTAGCCATTATAAAAGCTAGTTTGACAGTTTCTTATAAAACTAAACACACTCTTACCAGATAGGAGAGTAATCACACTCTTTGGTATCTCCACGAAGGAGCTGAGTGTTTGTGCCTGCTCAAAAACCTGCACACAGCTGTTTACAGAACCTTTCCTCATAATTGACCAAACTTGGAAGCAATCAGGAAGTCCTTCAGGAGGTGAGCAGATAAACGGTGGTACATCCAGACAATGAACGGGATGTTATTCATTGCTAAGAAGATGAGCTTTCAAACCTTGAAAAGACATGGAGGAAACTTAATTACATATTACTAGGTGAAAGAAGCCAATTTGAAAAGGCTGCATATGGTATGATTCCAACCATACCACATTCTTGAAAAGGCAAAGTGATGGAGGTAGTCAAAAGATCAATGGTTGCTAAGGATTGGAATGGGTCAGAGGAAGAATAAACAAAGCACAGAGGATTTTTAGGGCAGTGAAACTGCTCTGTATGATACTATAATGGTGGCTATACCTTAGTATACACTTGCCCAAATGTTCAACACCAAAAATTAAGTCTAATTAAACTGTTTAATTGTAACAAGTGAACCACTCTGACAGGGAATGTTGACTTGGGGAAGGCTTTGCATGTGTAGAAGCAGGGAATATTGGAAATCTCTGTGCCTTCTGTTCAATACTGCTGTGAACCTAAAATGCTGGCATTTCCTTAAGGGAAGAAAGCAGTGATTGAAGTGGCAAAAGAAATAGTATCACTGAATGTTATAATGTAAGAAAACAGTGTTGTAACACTAAATTATATACCAGAAACTAGTATTACACTGTATGTTAACTAGCTGGAATTTAAATAAGAACTTAAAAAAAAGAAAGATTAGGGGCGCCTGGGTGGCTCAGAGGGTTGAGCGTCTGCCTTTGGCTCAGGTCATGATTTCAGGGTCCTGGGATCAAGCGCCACATAGGGCTCTCTGCTTGGCAGGGGGCCAGCTTCCCTTTCTCTCTGCCTATCTCTCTGCCTACTTGTGATCTCTCCCTCTCTGTCAAATAAATAAACAAAATCTTAAAAAAAAAAAAAAAAGAAAGAAATAAAAGAAAGATTAGATGACATTACTACATTTTGGAGATATATGCATTTAGCTGATGTATATGAATAGTTGTAGAATGTATGAGGGTGTAGACTATCCCCAATGTATGGAGGTATCTAAAGTTCTGACTCATTCATCAATAACATTAATTGAGTGGCTGCCATGTACCAGGCAAAGTCACAAACAGGTAAAAACACACAGGTTTTAGTAGATAAGGATTTATATTTCTCATGGTTCTTTCTTTCTTTGACAAAGATCACAAGTAGGCAGACAGGCAGGCAGGGGTAGGGGGGAAGCAGCCCCCCCCACCCGAGCAGAGAACCCAACCCGGGACTCAATCCCAGGACCCCAAGATCATGACCTGAGCCGAAGGCAGAGGCCCAACCTACTGAGCCACCCAAGTGCCCCTATATTTCTCATGGTTCTTCATGAAATCTTAACCCTTATATAAAGGAGAAAATGTGTTTTATGAAAAAAATAAAGTTTTCATTTCCACACTGTAGGTATTTAATACTTGCTGCATTTGGAATCAGTGCTGATACGGCTATATGAGTCAGTTACTTCCATATGGATTTAAAAGGACAGTCTGTAAAATTTGACAGTGTGAGTCTTTCTTAATACTGAAATCTGGAAAGAATTACAAGGAAACATCATTCAAGTATAAGATGCCAAGTCATATCATGTCTATTTATATAAGACCATGAGAAAAGTAAAAAGTCATATTTACACATTTCATATTTACACTTGTTCTTTCATCCTGAATACTTCTGATATGAACAGATGTTACATCCAACTCGTATTGTTTTCCATATAAATCACACTATATTTCTTACCTTATCTTTCAGCACATAATACCAGCAAAAGCAAAAATAATAAAATGATGTGAGTATAAAGAAGTGGTAATTATATAGCAATCCTATTTTAACATATTAAATTTATGTTTTTTAATTGCATGAACTATTTTGTTAAATGAATACTTTGTAAGTTAAGATAAATAACACCTAAAAAAAAGCTATAAAGATCTATTGAGATCTACTTTGTTCAATTTATTAGTCGTAATCAATAACATTTATGGAATTGTGATTCCTTTCAGTCTCGAAGATATTTTGGTGGGGGAAGCTGTGTTAGGTGTTAGGTGTTTCCTGTTAGAATCTGTTTCTACATTTGTTTTATGAATTTCAATCATTCCGTAGCAGATATATTTAATAATAAAGCAAACACTTATTTAGCATTTACTAAAGGCCAAGCACTCTCCTAAGAGAAATTAACTCATTTCATATTCCAAAGTCCCACAACAAAGGAAATATTGTTGACCCAATGTCACAAATAAGGAAACAGATACAGACATGGGAGAAAATTCATATAAATTGCTCAGAATCATTCACCTAGAATTCTACTTAAGTGTAAAAGCTCCAGAGTCCAACTTTTTCTGTTTTTCAGTATGGAATGCTTCACAAATGTGCAGCGACATATTTGTGCAGGGTCCATGCCAATCTCTGTATCATTACAATTTTTGTATATCTGCTGAAGAAGTGAGCACCAGAGTTCATCCTCTTAAACACTCATACATTTCCCTTCCCCTTCTCTACTTTTCTGCCTCTTGTAACCATGCACATGGAACCACATTACTAAAACACAGCTTCCCCCACAAAAATATCTTCCAGACTGAAAGGAATCACAATTCCATAAATGTTATTGATTACAACTATAAATTGAACAAAGTAGTTCAAAGACTCTGGACTATTTTCCAAAAATAATATGACATCCCTCAATAGATCTAGTAGATTATCAAATTGATCTAATAGATTACCAAAGACAATACGGAAAATCCATGCCAGTAAGGAGATTTTTGAACCATTTTGAGGATCAAAAGCAAGTCTTGGGAAAGGTGAAAATAAAGTAATACCTTTGAAAATCTACCATGTACTAGGTACTTTGCATGCATAATTTCATTTTAATTCTCCCTACAGTACAAGCTTGAAGAAATTGTCACCTCAATAAAGAAAAATAAGAAACATAAAATAAGTTGCTGATACTCTCTCTGCCCATAGAGTCAATCTATGATCTAAACTGATATACATTTTATTTTAAATTATGTATTGCTATCATGTGTTGTTTTCACATAATGCTATAATTGGTGTCTCCTTCTAGAAACTCAAATAGTATCCTGTTCAAACTCGTGAAGGATTAAGGGTTTTAATATTCCCTAGTGTTCCTGTCCCACTTTGGAAAAAAGATTGATTATCATCTTTATAATGCACCTAATGGTGTTTTAGCATATGGGTGGCAAGAATAATTATATCCATTAATGCACAAATTAATGTAAAGGAAAATATAAAGGTGGCTCTATGAAAAAGAAATTGAGTTTCTTTCTTTCCAAATCCTTCCATCCAATTCTCCTTAATCTCAAACCCATTTAGAAGAGTGAAGTTGTTTAGATGCAAGTAACAGAGAGTAATTAATGGATCATCTTATTTATATGAGGCAAATAAAAACCAATTCACAGTCATGAGGTGACAGTAGAGCCTGAAACACAGGGAGCCATTCCTCTGTTAACTCTTGTGACTGATAGCTGGGCAGAATTTTTCTCTCTTCTTCAAGAAACCATATATGACTGGAGAGATTATCAGACATTGAAGATTTAAGCTGTTTTGTGTTTTAGTGTGCAAACATAGCCTGAAGATTTCTATTACTTTGTGTTAAAATAATTCTTTAGTTGTGTCTATTTTTATGACGAGATTTAGTGAATGGACTTGCTGTCTTTGGTTTAACAACAAATAGTTTCACAGAACTGTTTTAATGCTTTGTGCCAGAGCATTGTTGAGAGAGAAAAAAAAAATTAAAAAATCAGGATTTAGGGGCGCCTGGGTGGCTCAGTGGGTTAAAGCCTCTGCCTTCAGCTCAGGTCATGGTCCCAGGGTCCTGGGATCAAGCCCCGCATCAGGCTCTCTGTTCAGCAGGGAGCCTGCTTCCTCCTCTCTCTCTGCCTGACTCTCTGCCTACTTGTGATCTCTGTCAAATAAATAAATAAAATCTTTTTTAAAAAATCACGATTTAGGATTATGGTAAGTATTTTAGTGTTTTGTGTGTATTAAGTGAAGTAGAAAAAATGTTTTCAACCTCCTTGTCCTTTTGTCATTTCAATGAGAGTGAGCTTCACTCCCAGCTGAAGTCTGCTCCAGTATAAATGAATCCTGCTCCAGTATGACTAAGCTAACCAGCCCTACTTCTCTAAGGAAACTTCATTCTCCACAATGCTCTCTCCACTTATGTTCAAATCTTTCAAGAACCTGGCTTTCATCTATCTTTGATTCTGGAAAAGCCTTAATGATAAACTCAATAAAGTTACTCATTCACTGTATAAATTTCCCAAAATCAGTACTTGTCAACACAGTCACTATTTGCATATTGATGGATGTATCTAATCATCCAATGACAAAAGAAAATTGAATTGGTCGGAATTGGTTCTGAAATATTGTCCTGTTGCCAAAGGGCAATTAATTTGTAGAGTTGGCCTTCTCTGTTAACTTTCAAAGCCCGTTTTACAGGTAGCTGCCTATTCCCTCTTATGCAAGTCCAAACCTCCCTCCTAGTCCTTGGCAGTGGGTTCTGTTTCATCCTGTTGAAACTTCTCTTAGCTTTATACTAGAAGGAAGCATAAACACAGTGGCTTGTCTTACTTCTTGCCTAGTACTGCAACACCTAATTGTGAAAGAACATTTGCTTATTTTATAAGCACATGGAAATGAAGTCTTTTCTTAATGCTTTCTACAAAAGAAACAAATGCTCTGAAAACAAAAACAAAACAAAACAAAACAAAGCAATAAAATTTTCACGTGAATAAAAATATCACCAGAGAGCAAAAGGTTTTAGAGGAACATTCAACCTGCTCTGATAAACAAGTGTTGTCAAAGAAAACATGTTATTTAATAGAAATGTGATAGCAAAGACCAACTGGCAAATGATTCTTTTTTTTTTTTTAAAGATTTTATTTATTTATTTGACAGACAGAGATCACAAGTAGGCAGAGAGGCAGGCAGAGAGAGAGGAAGGGAAGCAGGCTCCCCGCTGAACAGAGAGCCCGATGCGGGACTCGATCCCAGGACCCTGAGATCATGACCTGAGCCGAAGGCAGCGGCTTAACCCACTGAGCCACCCAGGCGCCCCCAAGGCAAATGATTCTTAAGGGAGAAAATATCTTGACATCTGGGAAAGTGCAACTTTTGGAAGTCACTTGTCACGTAGTCACATATTCATTTTTAAGGTAATGACTAGTAAATTACAGTGACCCTTTATCTCTTCAGACACTGTTCCTTTCCATACCTGTTCACCGCTTCTTTCATCTATTTAGAGCTGGATTCTATAGGTGTGCAACTCCTGAATGTAAAACTCCAAAAAAAAAAAAAAAAAAAAAAGGGGCGCCTGGGTGGCTCAGTGGGTTAAGCTGCTGCCTTTGGCTCAGGTCATGATCCCAGGTCCTGGGTTCGAGCCCCACATCGGGCTTTCTGCTCAGCGGGGAGCCTGATTCCTCCTCTCTCTCTGTCTGCCTCTCTGCCTACTTGTGATTTCTCTCTGTCAAATAAATAAATAAAATCTTAAAAAAAAAAAAAAAAGTCCAGGGATACAAGTGAATTCTAGTATCAACATTTTTTTTTTAAAGATTCATTTATTTGCAAATATACCACAGAAGGACTGAAGGCATTATAGAAAGCTTATGTTTACCAAAAGTTAGTTTGCGTTGGTGGTATAGTGGTGAGCATAGCTGCCTTCCAAAAGTTAGTTTCAGTGGCTGTGCAAGTCTGTTTATTTGGCTATCTGAAAGAGATATAACTGCTAAATCAGGTGTCCCATGTCCTAAATGAATTTGAAATACAAAGAGGGTAATTCTTTTCAAAAATAATGAAAAATAGTCATTTTAATTTCATTTATTTTTTGTATGAAATAGTAGAGTTAGGAATAGTAAAAAAGAGAAAAACAATGGAACTTGTTAAAATTTTACTTGCAGATATTAGATAAATAAAGAAGGTGTGTGACCACATATGTGTATGAAACATATCCATACAAAATCATATAAGCTCTGCTGAGAAGTTTAAAACTCAATGTGGTTTCCAATATAAATGATTTTTATTAAAATTTATTCCTGATTTCCTTTTTTCCCCCTCTAATTTAGGACATAACACAAATTCCTACTGAAATGAAGGTAAATCAGAAGTTTATTGTTCCTAGACATTCAGTTCTTGTTTTCTCTGCTGACACTACCAATATGAATAATGACAAGACCAGTGATGAGGTTGTTTTTGTGATGCAAATCTCTCCATGGGGAGAGTACTATAGTCATCATGAGTTTATTTCACAGTTCAGCTTCTTTCTCTAACAAGCCACTATAATGAGATTGACTGTGCCCTTTCTCTAGACTGGAAAGTAAAATTCCAGTGGCTCACAGCAAGATTGATTTGGGTCCTTCAGCAATCCTGGTCGTCAATGCCTAAGTACTGCAGCCTCATGCAGAGATTTGCATCTCTTATTGTGATGGTCAGAATGAGCAGCAGGACTTCACTGTGGTTAAGTTCATTTTAAAAATGTTGAAAGTCTGCCAGTTTATGTTTCTGGAAGAAAATATAGGTCACATTTCAATATAACTAAATTCACTTCATAATAATCTATTTATCTTTTTATACCAACACAATTATTTCATCTGTTAAGTGAATTATCACATAGCCCCCTTCCCCACCTACTCCCCTCCTCCTTAATATTCCCTGTGGAGCTAATTTCTATGATATTATTTAATAATTATTGATAAATGATAGTTTTCTCAACTAGATTGTGATCTCTTTGGGGCCTGGGGTTTTAGGACTTGCAATATCTACAGAACTGGAAAAGTGTTTGGGATATAACACATATTCAATAAACCCACTCCCCATAAGAAGCAATAATGTATCAAATGTGCAACAATGCTAACTAAAAATAGCTTTTGCTTGTATTATACATTATAATATATTATATGTGTTATATATATTTTACTAGAACAATTCTATCTTATAGTCTTTGCCAATGTCTATATAAGGCGTGTGAAAAAACCTAAATACCTGGACAGATAATTTTCAAATGCAATGGATCACAGAAACCACTTTTATCAAGCAATTTGTGGGACAAAAATTTTGCAGAATATGCTTCAGGAAATGCTCATCTGAACACGTATTAGCAATTTTCATTTGGATCATGTTGCACATACAATGAATTATATGATCAAATATTCATTTAACCACATCAAGTCATTCAGAGAAATACACGTTTTCTTTCTTTCTTTCTTTCTTTCTTTCTTTCTTTCTTTCTTTCTTTCTTTCGAGAGAACACCAGTGGGGAGAGGAGCAGATGGGGAGGGCGAAGGAGGGGAGAGAATCTCAAGCAGACTCTGCACTGAGCATGGAGCCCAACGCCGGTTTCTATCTCACAACCTTGAAATCATGACCTGAGCCAAAACCAAGAGTCAAATGCTTAATGGACTGAGCCACACAGGGGCCTCAAGGGACGTATGTTCTTATATGTGTTTCTGTATGAGTTACACACACTCAGCCATGCCCCCCACACATATGCACACAGGGCATATGAAAGAAAAGGGCTTTAATGATATCATTAGTCATGGTTTACATGGCAATTGTGTGTGAAATTTTGGAAATTATCTGATTACTGTGGTCATCGCTTAGAGAACTAATATTTGATAATGAAGCATGCTATAGAATTTATTTCAGATCACAAATATATCTATTGGCTATGGCTTGTCTTGTTTTTGCATTTTTGAATCTTATCTCTTTCTTTTCTATATTTGAAAAAATAATAAAAAGATTATTGCCACTTTGTTTTCTAAGGATTAAAGGGACATTCTTCTCAATCTGAACGTCCCCCCAACCTCTCTCTCTCTTCTATATGCCTTGTTTCTTAACTTTGTTCTGCAACAATAAGGCCCCAGTAAACAGATCATTCTCAGAAATAACACTATTATCATCAGGGTTACTAGTGGCAAAAATAAAACAAATGAACATAAGCAAGCTTAAGATCCATTAAAACCAAAGGGAAAAATCAGTGGAATGGAAAAGAACAAAGTTATAAGGGAATGAGTTTGTATCTTCCAACTGTACAGAAAGGAGCATAAAAAAAAAAAAAAAAAAAAAACAAAACTGAACCCTGGATGGCAAATTTGAGTTGATGTCAAGACATGAGAAGTAGTGTGGAGAATGAAGGCTACTAACTGGATAATTGGAACAAAAACAGACTATTTTGCCTCAAATAAATGATCACTTCACTTGAAAGTAATTTTAGACTTGAATAATATTGAATAGTCTGATAAAATTATTCATTTATCTGTTGTAGGAGTGGGAGGGGTACTTTATTGTCTCCAAGGGCCTGTTGGAATTGACATGACAGATTTTTTCAAATACAGAAAGTGACAGGTGAGAAAACTTATCTATTAATGACCATATGGTTGTCATCTTTGTTATTTTGCCCTTGCACTATTTCTCACCTTTCTGTCAATGTACATTCCAGTTCTATTTATCCTCTGCCCTTCCTATATTAAGCAGTTGGGACATCTGGAGATCTGGAAATTCTCAACAGAGTTCTACAAAATTAGGTGGTTTTTTTTGTCTGTTTGTTTTGTTTTGTTTTGTTTTGTTTTGGTTTTTGTTGTTGTTTTTGTTGTTATTATTTCATTTTGGGTTGTCCAACATATCTGGCCACCAATAATAATGAGAAATGATATATATTATTTCTTGATCAGGACTAGATGCAATAAGCATAGCTCCAGTTCATACAAAGACAATCAGGATAATAATTAATCTTTGCAATTTCACAAAGAAATGGAGGCTCTGATAACTCACATAACTTACTTGAAGATACACAATTAGGCAGAGACCAATTTGGAATTAATTTCTAGTTTGGTTTTTCCCTAAAGCCCATGGTATTTTTATTTGATGTTGTTTTTATATTAGTTCTATGACATCATTTTAAAAAATCTGAGCTTATTTTCTCACTAGAGAAAGCATAAAAAATTGAAACATTCATTTATTTTTTAGATCAGTGGTTTTCAAACTTTTTTTTTTTTTAATGTTTGCACTAAAAATAAAAGGAGAACTTTCCTTAATACATTTTTATTTTTCTCCAGCAGGAGCCAGAGAGATCCTTTTAAAAGTAAATCAGATTGTGTCATCACCTCACCTACTCAGAAGCCTCTAATGACCTATCACTTGACTAACATCCAAAATCCCACCCATGCCAAAACACTTCTCATGATCTGACTCTTCTTCTGGCTTCCCCTTTTACTTCTTACCTCCCACCACCACCACTCCTATGTTCTAGCATTTTTCTTTTCTTCAGGTGTGCCATGACTTTTGATATCACAAGATCTCTTCTTACAGGTAACCTCTTTACTCACTCTGGCCTCTGCTAAATGAAATAGAATTTTGTCAGCATACGTCACCATGTTCTATCCACTCTCACTGCTTTATTAACTTTCATTGCATTTATCAAAATATAAAATTAAATTACACCTCAATTGTTTATTTCCCTTTATGTGAAACTTGGACACAACGCAGATCTCTTAAACCATGAGTCTTTGCCTATTTCTTTTATCACTGGTTTCCTAGAACCTAAACTGTGCCTGCCTATAATAGTTGTCCAGTGGTTATTTATCGTATGGATAAACACAAAACTGTTTTTCTGGGGCACTTGTGGGGGCTCAGTCAGTTAAATGTCTGCCTTTGGCTCTGGTCATGGTCTCAGAGTCATGGGATCAAGCTCAGTGTCTGGTTCCCTGCTCAGTGGGGAGCCTTCTTCTCTCTCTCCCTCTGCCCCTCTCCCCTGTTTATGGTCTTTCTCTCTCAAATGAATAAATAACATAATTTATTTATTTATTTATTTATTTTAAAGATTTGATTCTTTTTTTTTTAAAGACTTTATTTATTTATTTGAGAGAGAGGCAGTGAGAGAGAGCATGAGCGAGGAGAAGGTCAGAGGGAGAAGCAGACTCCCCATGGAGCTGGGAGCCCGATGCGGGACTTGATCCCGCGACTCCGGGATCATGACCTGAGCCGAAGGCAGTCGTCCAACCAACTGAGCCACCCAGGCGTCCCTAAATAGCATAATTTAAAGAAAAACTGTTCTTATTTTAAGCACTAATATAACAATGTTTATTTCTCATATTTTAGATAAATGTAATAGAAATTCTAATATTATTTTTATACTCACTATTGAATTATCCCACATTCTCATGGGAGGGAACACTTTATTTTGAAGAACATTAATTAGGATTTTTGAAAGATTGAAAGCTAGCAATGATGTTAATATGACTTCTCCATAGTCCTCTTTCTCTTTCAAGCTGGAAACAATTGACAGGTAAGCTTAACTCAGAAAATGAAAAATCAATTATGACCTTTTTTTTTTCTTCCTAGCAAAGCTAAACAAATAAGCCTCAATAGGATATGGCCAAATCATCTGCTAAGTTTGTACCCCAGAAAAGACAGACGTATCCAGTCTGATCTGGACCACAGAGGCTGCCCTACCAGGTAGATAATGTGTGTAAAATTTAGAACATGGAGAAAACAGAAGAATGGAGGTTTATCCTAGACAGGGACTCTAATACCAAAGGCAAAGTAAAAAACAAAACAACAACAACAACAACAAAATTTGAGCCAGGGATTCTAAGAAATTACTCCAAAACTCTGCAATCAGGTAGGCCACCTACTTTTTCCTACAGAGAAGTTAGTGAAGAGGTAGAAATAGGGTAATTGTGAGGGAACTCCTTCCACATGGAAACATAAAACCAAAGAACACATTGCTTTGTGTTTTCTTCATTAGTTTAAATGAAGAATCAGGTTTCAGCTTAATGGCAGTTGTGGCTGCTGCTCCCAGGAAAGTCTTATTGGATTAGGGCCCCACCCTTATGGCCTATTTAACTGTTATTACCACCTTAATGACTCTCCCTCCAAATACAATCACATTGGGGGTTAGGCCCTCAACTTATGAGTTTTGAGGGGAACACAATTCAGTATAACATAGTCCAAATATTAAGATATTTTGCAAGCTGGTGCAACCACTCTGGAAAACAGCATGGAGGTTTCTCAAAATGTTGAAAATAGAACTACCCTATGACCCAGCAATTGCACTGCTGGATATTTACCCTAAAGATACAAACGTAGTCATCCGAAGGGGCACGTGCACCTGAATGTTTATAGCAGCAATGTCGACAATAGCCAAACTATGGAAAGAACCTAGATGTCCATCAACAGATGGATGGATAAAGAAGATGTGGTATATATACACAATGGAATACTATGCAGCCATCAAAAGAAATGAAATCTTGCCATTTGCGACGACGTGGATGGAACTAGAGGGTATCATGCTTAGCGAAGTAAGTCAATCAGAGAAAGACAACTATCATATGATCTCCCTGATATGAGGGAGAGGAGATGCAACATGGGGAGTTAAGGGGGTAGGAGAAGAGTAAATGAAACAAGATGGAATTGGGAGGGAGACAAACCATAAGTGTCTCTTAATCTCACAAAACAAACTGAGGGTTGATGGGGGGAGGGAGGTTGGGAGGGGGGGTGGGATTATGGACATTGGGGAGGGTATGTGCTATGGTGAGTGCTGTGAAGTGTGTAAACCTGGTGATTCACAGACCTGTACCCCTGGGGATAAAAATATATTATATGTTTATAAAAAAAAATAAAACTAAATAAAAAAATAGACTGAAATACAGAAATAAAAAAGATAGGAGATCAAAGTTTAAAAAAAAAAAAGATATTTTGTAAGTAAAAAGACCAGAATTTTTACATCAAAATTAAAAAGACTGAAAACAAACAAACAAACAAAACAAAACAAAACAAAAAAAACAAACCTTTCCAATTTCACAAACTTCATTGTGGCAGGAACGATTATGAAAGTCAAGAATCTTCCAGGAATTACCACCTGAGTTGTATCTTAGTAGAAATAATGTGCTTTTTCATGATTTTAAAAATTGTATTAGTATATTATTCATTATCAGGATGGTAAAAACCAAAAACATAATAGAAAATATAGCATTACTCAAAACTGCCCAAATCTACAAGTTTCAAGTTTATTTAAAACATTAGCCTTTGAGGAAGTTACCAAAGACAATATGGTACCCAGTAACCAACTCTTAGTGCTTTTAAGAAAAAGGTTCAATAGAAACTGAGAAAGTAGAGTAGATAGTTGGATAAATTCTTGATTTAATCTTCTCCAGAATGTCATTTTATTGTTGAAAGACAGAGAGAGAGAAAGAAACCTACCAAAAAAAAAAAAAATTGATAAATTATATCCAACATGTACATCCAACATGTAACTGGGGAGAGTCAGAGAGAACATGGCCTGAGGCAATCATCTCTCTCTACTGTATGCTTTCTGAAATGTGGAATTTAGTCTAAACCTTTTCTAAGTTCCAGGTAAAACACATGTGTTAAAAATGCTTATTGGTGGAGGACAAGGGGAGATGGAGAGAAGGGAGTTGAGGGAAATTGGAAGGGGAGGTGAACCATGAGAGACTATGGCCTCTGAAAAACAATCTGAGGGTTTTGAAGGGGCGGGGGGTGGGAGATTGGGGGAACCAGGTGGTGGGTATTAGAGAGGGCACAGATTGCATGGAGCACTGGGTGTGGTGCAAAAACAATGAATACTGTTACGCTGAAAAGAAATAAAAAAAAATGCTTATTGGGTGTTGTACTGTGTACTTTAAGTTACAATATATCAAGAGGCATATGTTAGGTTATACCATCATTAGTAATATTAGGCTTTATAATTTAGTTAATTTTGCCTAGAACCTACATTTAGAATGTAAGTTTTCAGGTACCTTGGTGACTCAGTTGGTTAAGTGTCTGCCTTCGGTTCAGGTCATGATTCCAGGGTCCTGTGATTGAGTCCTGCATTGGGCTCCCTGTTCAGCAGAGAGCCTGGTTCTCCCTTTCCTCCTTACTCCTGCTCTCTGTCACTATCTCTGTCTCTCTCAAATAAATAGATAAAATCTTCAAATACTGGTACCATTAGCATATCTCCTCCAAGCAAAAAAAAAGTTTAACTAATTTGCTTTATCCCCCCCCCCTTTTTAACTTCTGTTACTAGTTATAGTGCCTTGGCATTTCTTATTCTGTTTATTTTTCTTTATTCTTCCTCTTTTATTCTTAGTTGATCACTAGCAGTGTATTAGTTTTATGTCATGTATTAACTCTAAGCCAAAATGCGATGACTTAAAACAGCAAACATTTATTATTTCACAATATTTGTTTTGAGGAATCACCCAGCATAGATACTTCTGGCACAATCTCGTGAGATTGCAAGGAGGGTATTGGCAAGCTTTGTGTCTCATCTAAAAACTTGATCACACAAGGATCAGCTTCCAAGCTTATCGAATGGTTGGTGACAGGATTCATTTCTTCCCTGGGAGTCGGCTTTTGGCTTCCCTCGGTTTGCTATCTTGTGGGCCTTTTCAAAGGGCAACTCACAGTATGGCAGCTGGCTTCCCTTAGAAGTGAGCCAAGAGATCATGAAAAAGTGTTCCCCAACTGATATCTGTAATGCTCAAACCTAACTTCAGAAATGGCATCTTGTTCCCCCTGCTACATTTATTAGAAGCAAATTACTAAATCTAACTCACACTGAAGAAAAGCGATGCAAGAATATGGGGACCACACACCAATGCAATAGGTGGGGACCATTCAAGAGGCTTCTTACTGTAAGTGGTTTGTTAGTTTAAAAAAGTATATATCTCTATATAAAGTTATATAGATATATATGTTTTTATAGATATATATATTTATTTAATAATATTTAAATATTTTATTTAAATATTTAATTTTTATACTTATATATATTTTCATTTAAATATATTTTATTATATATATTTTAAGTATTGCTTATTTATTTATTAGTTGTCAATATATTTCTGTTTCCTTTTTTTTTTTAGATTTTTTTTTTAAACTTTTTTTTTTTTTTTTTTTTTAGATTTTATTTATTTATTTGACAGAGAGAGATCACAAGCAGGCAGAGAGGCAGGCAGAAAGAGAAGAGGAAGCAGGCTCCCTGCTGAGCAGAGAGCCCAATGCGGGGCTCGATCCCAGGACCCTGAGATCATGACCTGAGCCGAAGGCAGCGGCTTAACCCACTGAGCCACCCAGGCACCCCTTTTTTTTAGATTTTATTTATTTATTGACAGACAGAGATCACAAGTAGGCAAAGAAACAGGCAGGGGCGTGGGGAGAAGGCTCCCTGCTGAACAGAGAACCTGATGCGGGGCTCTATCCCAGTACCCTGGGATCATGACCTGAGCTGAAGGAAGATGCTTTAACCCACTGAGCCACCCAGGCATCCCTTCCATTTAGTTATTTTAAGATTTTATTTGACAGAGAAAGAGCGAGCACAAGTAGGCAGAGTGCTAGACAGAGGTAGAGGGAAAACTGGGGTCTCTGATGAGCAGAGAGCCCCATATGGGCCTCAATCCCAGGACCCTGGGATCATGACTTGAGCCTTAAGGCAGACGCTTAACCAGCTGATCCACCCAGGGGCTCCTATATTTGTTTTTTTTAACTCACAGCTTTCTTCTACCTTTATTATTTGCTGTCTTCTCTTTTCATCTGTTACTTTTCTAAGTTTTCAGTTGAATATTCAATTAACTTTCATCTTTTATTTCTATGAATAGGAGTACTTAAAGATTTGAACATCTCCTCTGCTTGCTATATTACTTTATTCCACATGTTATCTCATATATTCTTATAGATAGTATTTTCATTATCATCATTCTATAAAATAATCTGAATCCAGTAAAACTGTTTTCTGCACAATCTCCACCTGCCTCTGCGCTATTAACCTCAGAAAAGTGCCTCTCTGGTCTAGTATATTTATTTCATTATTTACATGTAAAGTGAAAATTGTAGAATCCTTTCCCCTTTTTAACTTGTATTTGGGAACTGTGGGTAGAGTAGCCATATGTCTCATTCTGTCTAGACTGTGTTGATTCATGACCGCTGTCATGTAATTACTTACAACATCTCATTTACTCTAATGAATGATTTGCTTTGTATGCTAAGTATACGTCATACCAGCAATAGTGTTATTTGCCTCCTTACTCTGTGTGTGTATGTGTCTGTGTGTGTCTTTGGTGAGAGAGAGCTTTCAGCTTACTCAGGTACCATTTTTTCATAGGAATATGAAACCCCCAAAATCTTTGTAATCATTCAAGATGAAAAAAACAAACTTTTAAGGAATCAGTTTCTGGATAACATTTGATAACTTTTTAAAAGAGCATTAACTGAAATTAATTTAGACTGTGTCCTAGTTGAATATTCTTTATCAGTAATGTGTTTAATATAAATGACTCAGTATAAGAAGGTGATTAAGGTCATGAGCAGAGACTCTGAAAGCTTTGGTTTTGAAAATAACTGATTCTGCCATTATCTCTGTGCCCTTGACAGTTACTTTGACTATGAGAATTAGTTTCCTATGGCATAAAATTGTAACAATTTCATAGGATTATGTGAAAGTTAAGTGCCTCATAAATATCAGAAGACTAGTAATTGTAGTTATCATTAGTTTTAACTATTAATAATGTTGAATCTAAATCCTCTTTTGGAACTCTTTGATTGGGGGGTATTTTAAAATTTGAAAGAAAGTAAATACTTGCAGTTGGTTTTTCTTCTGTGCTAAAGGTTATTAAGAAAGCGTTTTCTGCATGTATTCTCAAAAAATTAAAGATAAGTCCCTAGTAATTTTCAAATATTTCCTTATTTGTTTTTTTGTAATCCTATACCTGAAAGAAGTAAGGAATCACAGTTGTAGACTGTATTTCTGAAACAATAAATAAGACAATTTTTGAAACATGGATGTATGTGTAGTTTTGCAACCAAAAAATTTCAATCGATCCCTTGCTTCGTTATCTACATAAAGGTTAATGCAGACAAACCAAAGCCCTCATTAGCAATGCCTTGGTCACACTTTTTATCTCTGAGGCCACAAGTGTTAGTCTCTAGCAGAACTTTAACATGAATAATTTAGAGCAACTTAATAAAGAAATAAGAAACTCTAGAGACCACTAAATAGTACTAATTTAACTCACTATACCAAAAGCAACAGTTAAGATTTGTTTACACAGATACAACAATAATGTGCTCTCCAGAAAAATCACTAAATAAAAGAGATTTACTCAATAAAATTTCTGGGAGGAGCAATTGGGTGGCTCAGCAGGTTAAGTATCTGACTCTTGACCTCAGATCAGGTCTTGATCTCAAGGTCCTGAGTTTAAGCCTCGCACTGAGCTCCATACTGAATGTGGAGACTACTTTAAAAAAAAAAAAATTCTGGTAAAATGGTTGAGGAAAAAATAAGGCAAAGAATTTTCTTCAAACTATAATGACAAAATATGATTTTGATGAAGTTCAATGTAAATCTAAAAAAAATGTAATAAAATATAAATATCTGACTTTCTAAGGATAACATTGTTATAGAAATTTTAAAAGACACAGAAACTACTACCATATGAAAAATGTAAGTGTTTATGCATAAGAAAGCGTAATAAAAGAAAGTGCTGACAAGAAAAGGGATAGATGATGCACTTATTAAGACAATGAATTAACATATTAATATAGTAAAACTTCAAAATTTTATTAAACAAGTAATAGCCCAGAAGGAAAAATGCAAAGGTTTTGAATAGTATTCACAAAAATAAAGGAAGTAAGAAAGAAATTATAGCAAATAAAATTAAACATATATAAACATTTAAATGTTAATAATAAAGATTTATAAATAGAAACATATTACATTCCATGGGTAACACTTTTAATATTTAGAATTAAATAGCAATATTAATGATATTTGTCTTTTTAGTATGCAAAGGAAGTGAACCTAGTTACATCCTGGTGAGAATAAAACAACCATAGCTGGTATAAAAACTATGAATCTTTCAAAAATGTAAATTGTTATTATTCTTGATCTCATAATTTAATTTCAGGATTTCATCTTAAAACTAGAACCAGAAATTATAATTGATATATATGTAAATAGAAATGTTGATCACAAGGTTATATAATAATAAAATGTTGAAAACACAAATTGCCAATAGCAAGAAGATTATAAAGTATTATTTTAATAGAGCAATAAAATAGAATATAATTGTGTAGTCATGAAAATTTACTGTTGTGGCAGAAGTGTTCACGTTATGATTATAAATGAAATAGCTGTGTGTACTGTGTGGTCTGAATTTTTAGCACAGTATGTGGAGACATGCATACATTTACACTTACACACACACACAAATGTTAAGTTAAATAAGTCAGTCAAATGTTTCATGTTTCCATTTACGTATGATCTATCTAAAGTAGTCAAATACATAGAATCAAAGAGTGCCAGAGGATTGCAGGTAGGGGATGAGGGGGATGAGGAGTTGCCGATCAATGGACATATTAGTTATTATTTGTTCTTTTAAGGATTTCCACTGATTGGATAAGGGTCACTCACATTATGGAGCTTAATTCGCTCTACTCAAAATCCACCAATTTAAATGTTAATCTCATCCAAAAAACAGCTTCACAGAATCATCTATAATAATCTTTGACTTAATATCTGGGCATTTTGGCCCAGTCAAGTCAATAAATAAAATTAACCATAACAAGAATCATTAAAAATTAATAAAAAATATATTCCAAATGGATGAGCACATATAGGAAGTTAGTGGAGAAATTCTGATTAGAATCCAAGCTAGATAACCTTGTCCTCTAGAATAGTGAGATATGTTTTGCTATGTTTTGTTTCTCCTAAATATGACATAGATAATATATTTTTTTGAAAGATGGAAAATAGGTGATTCCCTACTTAGTGAGTTCTGAAACATTTACCTAAATTGACAAAATGTGCATCTACATAATCAAGTTCAGGGTGGCAGAAGATCACCCATAATATTTAGCAAGTGGCACCAGAGCACGTGGAGGTTAGAACTTACATACAGCTGAACCACTGAGCATGGAATTATCATGTTAATGGTGTCACCTAATTTAATTTAGAATAAGAGCTTGATAGGGAAGTCAAGTAGAACTTGACATTACGTTGCCACTTACTTCAACCAATTATTTGAACTCTTGATGGGGCTACTAGAGTTACCATTTTATCCTACAGAATGAGTACCTGATTGATTCACACCAATCATTATAACATTTTCAGTTAGATATGTCTATTAGACAGAGGGATGTATAAATAACAGGTCAACACTTGAGTCATCAGAATGCTGGTGCTATTTAAAATGTTGAGTGTATACTATTACCTAAAATAGAATATACAAAGTCAAGAAAACTAAGCTAAGAATAAATACACGGAAAAATCAATATTTAAGTCACTGATGAAACTATAAATCAGGAAAGAAATCTGATGAAAACCAGAGTTTGTGTTCTTTTTTTTTTTTTTTAAGGTTTTATTTATTTATTTGTGAGAGAGAGAGAGAGAATGAGAGAGCGAGCACAGGCAGGCAAAGGCAGAGGGAGAAGCAGGCTCCCTTGCTGAGCAAGGAACCCGATGTGGTACTCTATCCCAGGACACTGGGATCATGACCTGAGCTGAAGGCAGCTGCTTCACCAACTGAGCCACCCAGGCGTCCCAAGAGTTTGTGTTCTTTACTCCAGCAGAGTTTTAAAAAGTAATTAGACACAAATACAGAGTGGGAGAAATGGTGGGGTAATCTTGATCAGAAAGAAAATGTTTTTTAAAAAGAAGCAAAGGGCAGGGACACCTGAGTGGCTCATCAGTTAAGCGTCTTGCCTTCTGCTTGGGTCAGGATCCTGGGGTCCTGGGATTGAATCCTTCACTGGGGTCCTTGATCAGTCCTGCTTCTCCTCTGTCCACTGTTCCTCTTCTTTGTGCTTTCTCTTTCTGACAAATAAATAAAATCTTTAAAAAAAAACAAAAGGTAAGGGAGCATTGAAATATTTTCCATATTGTGTTAAAATCAATTGTATGTATCAAGAAAGATAATTTTAGAAAGGAATGTAAGTGGTATAAGGAGGAGATTGCAGGTTTTCTTATTTCTGTTTCATAACAAAAATGAAATAAATTAACAATATAATTTTAGCAGAATTCACAATGAATTGACAATCAAAATTATCAACTTCCTCATTTGGGGAACTTCTTCCTAATTTTACAGATGTTATAACAGGGATATGCTACATGCAAATGAGTAAAACATTAATTTCTAAAGGAGCATCACCTTATGGAATCCCCTAGTGTACAATCTGCAGTATTAATTAAATGAGATCATAAGAATTGGGACTTAGGTGGTAGTGTGAAGAGCCTTTAAGACTGAGAATCTTCAGGTTGTGCTGACTCATTATATTATCTCTGACATGTTCATAGTCATAGTAAAGAAAGTAAATATCAATAAGTCTGAATTTCTTCACCTGCTCCTCCTAATTTCATTGTTCCATGGAAGAAACCCTAAAACCTGGGAATGGAAAAGCCGTCTACTGATAATTCTTTATTGTTTTTGTTGCAAGCCATTGTAACAGCCTTGACTTGATCATTTTCCTAGGCTATTAGGCCAACAGATGGCCCATACTTTAGTAAAAGTTAAGACAAAAGAGAGGGAAAAAGAAGAAGGCATTCACAACAAAGGACAAAGGGAATCACTGAGGGAGAAATAGGAGAGTAGCCTCATGAAAGAAAAAGTTGAGAGAGGCTCATGGAAACAGTGGTTAGCAGATTCAAATGCAACAGAGGCAAAGAGATAAAAATGTACTTTGAAAAATGGACAGTTGCTTATCAATATATGTAAAATTTCAGCCATGTAAGATGAGTAGGCTCTAGGAATCTGCTGTACAATATTTTTCCTATAGTTAACAATACCGTATTATAAAGTTAACAGTTTTTTAAGAGGGTAGATCTCATGTTGTGTTCTTGTAATAATAAACTAAGATTAACAAAAAGATAAGTAAGTTATATCATTACTATATAGCTTCTGACATTTGAAATAAGATTGTACTCCAGGTGATAGATTTAAAAGCTAGCTGTTGGGATGCCTGGGTGGCTCAGTCAGTTAAGTGGCTGCCTTCAGCTCAGGTCATGATCCCAGCATCCTGGGATAGAGTCCCACATCAGGTTCCTTGCTCTGCAGGGAGCGTGCTCCTCCCTCTGCCCCTGCCTGCCATTCTGCCTGCCTGTGCTCTCTCTATCTCTCTGGCAAATAAATAAATAAAATCTCAAAAAAAAAAAAAAAAAGCTAGCTGTTACTGAGGAAAAAAAAATTATTATTTCAACCTTAATTTGATTTTTAATTAAACATCAAGATGATCGACCATTATGGTAGGTAGAATTCTATAATGACCCTCGATGGACCTGGATGAGGTCATTCCATGTAACCTCGGTAGTTCAGCATGGTCACAGAGTTATTTAGTGTTTCTGAGTCACCTTCTACACTCATATGAGTCACTCACCAGATATAACAGTGCCCATCATGCCAACTACTTCCCAAGTGACATCGGATCAATCAGGAACACTGTCTGAGCTCTGAGCAACCTGAACAAGATGTAATCATGTCATGGTTAACATGATCAATTGACAGAAGAGCACATAGTGAGAAGATAGATAAGGGATGTTACCTTAGAGATATGTAGATCCCGACAATGCCACAGGAGATTTAAGGACCTCTTTGCCAAGCATTCACAGAGTTGTGCAGACCAATTCATATGCTAAAGACAAAGAAACCATCTTTGAAAGAAGGAGGGTATGAGAAGAAATATAAATGAGTATTGCTACCTAGAGAGACTGAATATTACTTAAAGTGACTATTATTTGTTTCAGCCTAATGTTAATGGATGAAACTGTCATAATATTCTTTCTATCTCAAAAAGGTTAGGACATCTGTAATACTTATAGATAAAAATAAAGAAACTATTTTGTTGCTGCATGCTCAAGTCATAGTGTTAATAAATGTGTTATATACAATATACATATATACACACACCCACACACACATACATCTTTACCTCAAAATAAAAAAATTCTCTGTATTCAAATTTAAGTAATCAATTTATGTTTTCAGTGAAAGAGAATAGTGAAAGAGTAGTGAGCTATTTTAAGTTCTAATAGTCTCTAAGTTTGGGTAATATATTTCATTGATTCTGACAATTTATAGTGCAGTAAAAATGTAAACAAAAATGTGTTATAATCCATTTAGAAAACACTGATTTGAACAAGTATCTACCTTAAAATTGTTATTGCATTACATGATTATGTGGCATTGATACATTTTCTATGCATTATAGAGAGGGTTCTGAAATTAAGTATATTTAGTTTCAGTCAACTTTTTTTTTTCTTTTTTCTTTTTTTTTTTTCCTTAACAAAAGTAAGATCCCTAGTTTCTAATTCTGGTGGCATTTAGAGTCAGCATGGAGTTCTGTAGCTCATTAGAGTGCTATACCAGTTTGGGAGACTTTCTTCCTTGTTTCTTGATGCTAAGACCAAATATTTGTATCCCTTGCTTTGTCAGTATTAGACATAATACCTACTTCCAAATTTGGGGTTTTGTAAAGCAATTAGGGTGACATTTGATTTTATTAGCAAGATAACAACTCACAAATCACCATTGAATAAGATGTCATTTCATCTATCTTGCTAACCTGAAACAACCTCAGGTTTGTTTGTTTTTTTTCCTTTTCCTTTTTTTTTTTTCCATGTTATTTGTATGTGAATTCTGAGGAATTCAAGAAATGTAGGAGGCAAAAACTCAAATTTATTTCCATGTTTAATAATTCTTTATGCAAGGTAAGGTTTAAATTTGAACATAGTGTAGGTAGAGCATAAATCAGACCCTAATTTTTTGAGATCAATTCAACCTGAAATTTTGTAACAAATAAATGCATTGATACATAGCAAGTAACAATTCACAATTGCATTTTCAAATCTTAATCCCACGTGCAATTTCTTTCACTCCCTGGAGAATAGAATTCAAAAGTATTATTTTATTTAATTTTTGAGAATTGATTCAGTGATTCAGTCAGGAAGATCTTCATATTGAGATATATGTATTCAGACCTATTTCTTTAAAAAGATATTTTCCATCTATAGCTTTCTATTGTTGTTTCCCTCACATCCATCTAAGAATGTCCCAAAATCCAATGATTTATACAGATAGAAGGGTTTTTTAAAAAGATTTATTTATTTATTTTAGAGAGAGAGAGAGCTCATGAGTGAGGGAGGGGTAGAGGGAGAGAGAAAGAGAGAATCTCAAGCATGATCCTCCCTAAGAATGGTGCTGGAAATGGGGCTCCATCCCATGGTCCTGAGATCATGACCTGGGTGAAAACCGAGAATTTGATTGTAAACTGACTGAGCCACACTGGTACCCCCAGAGAGGGTTTCTTTTTTTTTTTTTTCTTTTTTTTTTTTTAATTTGCCACTCATACTGTAGAATAAGATAAGGTTCTCCTTACTTCAATATCAGTTGATTTCATCATTCAATTCTAGTGAACATTTTCATACCTGAATTGACAAGTGACTATTTTGTATATTTAGAATTCATCTCAGTCATATAAATCCATTATATATATTATATATATATAAAATAATAGGAGACAACAAGAGATTTTCCTACTACATAGATGTCTTAGTCCACGAAGACATCTAGTGTATTGGCCAAGTGCGTATTCCTTCCCATTATAATCCACAGTGAAAATAATCTATGAGCATTCTTTCAAAGATTGATTAGATGATCATAGTATAGATGTGGGTGTTAGGGGGCAGACTTATAAGCAAAAGTAATATGAGTAAAATTCATTTACATATCCATGTAAAATGAAGGCAAGAAAATAAATAAAATACTAAGCAAAAGATAAAACAGAAATATCAACCATCAAGAGTGAATAAAGTGGCTTGTTCTAGGGTCTTTCCTCTCCCTTACCATTTTTATCAGATTAAGTAATCATTTTTTATTCATTTTATCACTAAGCATTCTCAATCAGCCTCTATTTTCCCAATATATCATTTGCCAGTTTGAAGCTACCTTCAGCTTGCCATTTTCTGCCGTGAGGAAGTGACAGGAACCAAATTTACCCACCCAGGTGAAATAATTTAAAAAACAGATGAAATATATGAAGTAAATATTTTCAGATTTTGGAAAATAGACTGGACAACAACTAATAACTGATAGAAAAGGAAAAAAAATAAGTTGGATCATATGATTGCTTCTGCTTACAAACTAAAGGGAGGTTCTAGGCAAAAGCATGAGAATTTGAGACTCAAATGGAGACTGGCAGAGTTCAGAGTTCAGACAAATAAAGGGGACTGGAATTCACAGGCAGACACCAAATAGGTCTCACACACACATGCACGTGCCTGCACACACACACAGACACACACTCACAGAAAGAATCAGTGAACATATGCTGTGTTTCCCTCAAATATACAACTGAGTGCTTATTAGCACATGCTTTAGAGAAAACTAAATTCAGGAAAAAGTCACCAGAAATGATTGAGGAAAATAATACCTGGAAATTCTGCATGCCAAGGATTGCTTGCCAACTGGAATGAAAAGACATTGTAATGCACAGGTTTCAACAAGAGTCATAAAGAAGTATTTCCTATTTTTGTGAGGCCACATTAGTACTAGATGAAATGCTTCCTGGACTCCCCTAAGAAAGCTTAAAAACAAGCCTTGAAAGGTTAAAAATTGGTTTCAAGTAACTCAGCTACATATCATAGCAAAGCTCAGAAATATAGAAATACAAAAATTCCAGCAACCGATCATATAAGATTCACAATGTTTGGTCTTTATAAAATATAATACCAGGCATTCAAAGAAGAAAAATATAATGCATTGTAAGAAGAAAAATCAATCAATTGAAACAGATTCCATAAAGGTGCAGGTAGAATTGGTAGAAAAGAATAAGAGATCATACATTGTAAGTGGAAAATATGCTCCTTATGTTCAAAACAGAAGTGTTTAAAGATGATACAGAGAGAAATAGAAGCTCTTAAGAGACCCAAATTGGACTTCTAAAGATGAAAATATGACCTCTAAAATGAAAAATACACTGGATTAAATTCAAATACTAAATAAGAAAATATTACTTAATTTAAATGTATCATAGGAAAAATGTAATAAATGAAATATGGATTTTAAAAGTCTGGAGAAAATAAACAGTGCACCAAAGTTATAAGACAAGTGGCTTAATAAAGACTCAGACATCAAAAGGAGAGGCAGGAGTGGAAGAGAAAATATTTGAAGAAATAATGGCCCCAAATTTCCAAATTTGATAAAAATTATAAATCCAAAGTTCCCAGAAGCTCAATGAACCCCAAGCATAATAAAGAAGAAAATTGTACCGAGGGACATCATAATCATATTGCTTAGAATCAGTGATATAAAGAAAATCTTTCAAGCTGTGAAGGGAAAAAGCATATTATATATATAGCCATGGAAAGTAAGGATGAGAGAAGAATTACTGTCAACAACAATTCAAGCCAAAAGAAAGAGAAAGGCGTCTTAAAAGTACTAGAAAGAACAATTGTCAACCTAGAACATTTTATTTCAGCAAAAAATCCATTTCAGAAATGAAGCCAGAATAAAAACTTGAGACCTGAAATTCAAAAGGATATGTAATCAGCATCACTATCATCAGGCAAAGGTTAAAAATAAGGAGATACTAAAAGGTGAAGCTACAAGAAAGAAAAAAAAAGAGAGAGAGAGAGAGGGAGAGAGCGAATGGTTAATATGCATGTAAATAAAAAAAATTCTTGTTTTTAAAATCACTTCAAAGGATAATTGTTTAAAGTTATTAAAATGAATTCCCAATATGTGTAGGATTTATAAGATATATAGAAGTAAAACATAAGAAAGTAACCTCACAATAGTCAGGATGAAGGAAATAGAAGTCTACTTGCTCAAGGTTTTGCAGATACGTAAAATGGTATAATACTATTTGAAGGGAGGCTATGATACTTAAAAGATATATACTCTAAATTCTAAGCAATCATTGTAACAAAAAACAGAGTTATATAGATTATAAGCCAAAAATGAGATCAAGTGTAATCATTAAAATGTACTCAATCCAAAGGAAAAGAAAGAGGGAAAAAAATGGGAATACGGTACAGATGGAACAAAAGTCTGGAAATAGTAGATTAAGTTATTTGGATCAAAAAAATTGCATCAAATATAAATAATCTAAACACCCCAATTAAAGGTCAAAAATTGTCAGAATGCATAAAAAAGACTCAAGTATGCGCTGTCTATAAGAAATCTGCTTTAAATATAAGACACAGATGACTTAAAAATAAAAGTTGGAAAAAGTTATTTTATACAAACACCAATTGTAAGAAACCTGGAGTAGCTAAATTAAAGCTAAGTTTTTTCCTATTTTTTTTCAGCTTCTTTGCTAAAACATTTTAATTAATCTCAATTTTTCCTGTTCTTTTACACTGATTATTTTTTTTCTATTTTTAAGATCTATTTTAATCATGTGTCAGATTGCCAAGTAAATTCCTATGAACATGGAAAGCACATACCCAAATCTGAATGTGTTGACCTGTCTTCTGGTCCTCTTACACACCACTAACATAATGAATACACTCCTTGCTCTTATGTCTACAGTTCAACACCTATTAATCCTATGGTTTTGCCCATCCTTCACAGCTTTGCTTTTATAGATATTATCCCTTTACAGGTAAGTATTTTAGTTTGCATTAGTTCATGCTGAATAGATATTTACTGAATAACATAAACACTCTCTGATATATTCATTCCCAGATAATGAAATCAGAAAAGGGTGATTATCAGTTGCAAATTTTGAGTTGGACTATGGAATATGAACAGAATGTCAACAGATGAAGACAGAGGAAGAATATTCCAGAAGGAGGAATGGTCTTGCTAAAAGTTTGCCAAGCAGACACATTTTCTATCTTATGTTTGTTTGTTTGTTTTCCTCCTTATTTATTTTTTCCATTGTGTGGAAGTATACATAGGTAATTTGACTGAAGAGAGTCTATGTCAAGCAGATATAGGAACAGATTTTGGATATGAATTGAGATAAGATAAGACTCTAAAGCAAAATATAAAATTGCAGATGGTATTAAAACATTGGAAACCATAGGTTTATTTCGACAAGGAAATTATAAAATCACAGAATTGTTTTCACAAGATTAATTAGGAAGTCATAAGAGAGATTTTTTTTGCAATTTTGTCATTATGCATTTATTTTGGTTATGCAACCCTTCTTCAGGTTTTTAAAATGGAATAGGTTAAGTTGAAATGCTTTTTCAAATTTCTTTTTTAAACTAAAAGAACAGTTAAAAACTGAAGAAAAAAAAAAAGGAAATCTTGCCCATGGAATATTTTGAAATAGACCTTATTTTTAGAATATTTTCAGATTTATGGAAAATAAAATATTTCCATACACCTACATACCCAGTTTCCATTATTAAAATTTTAGTATTAGTTTAGTTCATTTGTTGCAATTAAATGAACCAGCATTGATACATAATTATTAACTAAAATGCATCATTTACTGAGATTTATTTAATTTCTAATAGCCTTTTCTGTTCCCCAGAATCCCTTTTGCTATCCACATTACATTTTGTTTTCATTTCTTCTTAAGCTGTTCTTGACTACTTTTGGTTACCTTATAATTTTAGAGGTATTGATTAGATATTTGTACGATACTCCTCTATTGGAATTTTTCTGATGTTTTTCTCATGTTTAGACATAAGATTATGGGTTGTGGGAAGAAAAACCAGAAAGGTAACATGTCATTTTTATTACATTATTTCAAGGGTTTATGGCATGTACATGATATATTACTTTTGAGGTTGGCCTTTTCACCTGACTGAGATAGTTTGTCAAAATTTTTCACTTTCAAGTTCCTTTCTTCCAATTCTTCCTATATTACACTTCCCATATTACAGTTCCCATATTACACTCCCCATATCACACTGCCTCCCCATAAGGACAGAGTATCTACAGTAACTCTTTGGAATCCTGCAATTCTTCTGAATGGGAGATTTATTTATTTCCCTTTTAATTTATTCAATCACTTTTTATTTTATTGTAGTTTAGTTTAAAGATTTTATTTATTTGAGTGAGAGAGAGATAGCGAGAGAGAGCATGGGTAAGGAAGAAAGGGAGAGACAGTCTTCCTGCAAACAGGGAGCCCGAGGTAGGGGCTCCATGGCAGGACCCTGGGATCATGACCTGAAACAAAGGCAGATGCTTAACTGACCGAGCCACCCAGATGCTCTTCAGTCACTTTTTAAATCAGCATGGAATCATGATTATTAATTTTACACATTGGAGTACAATCCATTACAACTTTATTTTGCTGCTTAAATTGTTCCACTTTTGTGCACTGTGAGCTCTTTCAGTCGGTTCTTAGTTCTTTTGACATTTCTCAACAGTTAAATTTGTTTTGAGCACTTTACTTCCTGGCACTACAAAATACTCCAGGTTTATTTTGTATGTTTCTTAAATCAGTCCTAGAGTCAGCCATTTATCTGCCCTGGATTGTTTTTCTAGAGAATAGCATTAGAAAGTAAAATTGGATGATAAGGATACTTCTTACTACTGGGATTTTGTTGCTTCTAAGCAGTCTTTGCTAACAGAGTAAAGGAATGTATGTGTGAATACTAATGTGTATATATGCACATCTATACATATTTCTATGTGCAATTATTTATACATAATGTATATAGACACATTAAATAGTTCAAAGAAATATATAGAGATATATAGATAGATAGAGATCTATATAGAGATATCTATATCTATATAGATATATATAGATATATTGATATATATATATCAAAGAATTATATATATATATACATACATATATATTTCTTTTGTCTGAAAATATTTGTGTGAACTTGGAAATATCTATTTTTATAACTTCTTTAAAAATCACCTCATCTCTTGTATTGGGAAACTAAGACATTGTTCTAAATCCTTCAATAATTATAAGATTATTTAGGTTTTTCTCTCTCTCCTTTAATCAGTTTTGATAGGTTATATTTTCAATGTTACCACTTTGTATAAAGTTTTTATATTCACCAGTATAAGTATTTCTTTAGTATCCTTTTGCATTCTTTTTTTTTTAAGATTTTATTTATTTATTTGACACAGAGAGAGAGATCACAAGCTGGCAGAGAGGCAGGCAGAGAGAGAGGGGGAAGCAGGCTCCCTGCTGAGCAGAGAGCCCGATGTGGGGCTCGATCCCAGGATCCTAGGATCATGACCTGAGCTGAAGGCAGAGGCTTAATCCACTGAGCCACCCAGGAGCCCTCCTTTTGCATTCCTAAACATGTATGCATTTGTAATTATTGTTTTAATTTCAATTCCTAATATTGTTTATCAGTGACATGCTCACTATTTTTTCCATATCAATTTGCCAGAGTATTATACTTATTTTAGTATTTTCAAAATAGAAACCAAAAACCTAACCTCAAGACTTCATTTTTTCATATTTTATTTAATCTTTAAACTGTTTAATATTCCATATTTCATCTTTTATTGGCCCAATTAAATCTTTGTGTTCAGAAAATATAAACTAAATTAGAATTTATTCTTTATAAATTCCTGAGAATGTTTTTGTCCCAATTTATTACTTTTTATAAATATTCATTACAATTGTCTTTGAAAATAAAATATGTATTCTGGTTACTGTCTTAGATATATTCATTATATGTAAATTCATCAATTATGTTGTAGAACTAATGTAAATCCTTATGACTTTATGAATGTTTTACTCATCAAATAAGGATAATTGTCAATATCTTTCTACATGATAACAAATTTGTTGTATTTCTGAAAATTTGGGGCATATATTTCAATGTATTATATTGAGAATATACATATTCATGTGTATGTTTTCATCTGACACCCTTACGATTATGGGATTAGTCCTGAACTTTATTTATATTTTTAAAGATTTTATTTATTTATTTGAGAGAGAAAGTGAATAAGAGAGAGAGAGCAAAAGTGGATGGAAGGGCAGAAGGAGAGGGAGTGAAGACCCCATTTAGCAGGGAGCCAAACTTGGGGCTGGGTCCCAGAACTCTGAGATTATGTCATGTGCCGAAGGCAGATGCCTAACTGACTAAACCACTGAGGTGCCCTACTCCTGAACTTTATTAATGATCTTTTATTTAGCTTGCAATATTCCTTCTGTGATTTTTATATAGACCAGACTTCTTTGTTAGTGTTAACCTGACATATATTTTCCCTTTTTTTTCTTTCCTTCCATTCTTCTGTTTTTATGTCTCTCTTGTAGTAGCATATATGTGGATTTTGTTTATTAATTGTCTTTGACAATCTTTTTAAATTTTTTTGCATTTAGTTATACTATCATTTAGCTACTAACATATTTTCATGTATTTTTTACCATCTTACTGTCTTAACCAGTTTTGTGATTGTTTTGTTTTGTTGAGAATTTTCCCTTCTACTTTAGTGTCCTCTTTTGGGTTGCATGGGTTTTTCCTCATTTTGTTTGATTTACCTTTTAAAACTAGGCTTTGAAGAACATTTTAATGGTCACTCTGAATATTTTCATGTGCATATGTAATTTAAATCAGTTAAACCAATCAAAAACTGCTTATGTAATATTTGTTAGATAACAAAATTAAAAGTATTTATTTTTTTAAGGTAAAGACTCTGGTCCATTATGGAAAAAAATATTATATTGAGATAGTGATAAAGAGTTTAAGAATACAAAATTAAAGAAGATTTGTTCATTTTAGTTATGGGGAAAGGTGATGAGTTTAGACCTGAGCAGCATGGGTTTGGAAAGTCTAGAAGCATAGGATTCCTACAACAATTTTTTTTTTTTTTTTTTTTTTTTTTTTTGTGATTGTAGATCATGAAATGTCAAGTGGTGTCAAGAAAAAGTCAGGAATAAAAAAATTTTCATCTTTTCTATGCTGAGGTAGGACTAGTACTAGGGTTTAATAGGAATTTGGAAAAGATAATATAGGTTGCACTTATTCCAGTTAATATTTATGCAATCATTTCTGACTAAAGGATGAGATATGACATTACCTTTTCCCATAACGCCAAAACCATAATCAAGGATTACATATATGAGACTACTCTTTCTTTGCTCATGTTACATAAGCCTGTGGGTAAAGATGGAGAGTTCTAATTTTGGTAATGGAAACTTTATCAGGATAGATAAAGTCACAGCTTATCTTCTCTGGTTTTGTGCTGTGCATTTGCACAAACTTTTCCATCAAATAAGTATAACTAATTCATAGGTTTTTCTGACCTTTTACTATAGATCCATATAATTCAATGAGATAGAGAACTATAGAAAAATTAGGGTGTTGGGAAATACTGTGTTTTCTGAATAAATTTAAATTTCAGTTAAAATATAGGAATATTTAATAGAAATTTAAATCTTAAAGTACTCTTTAGTAATGTGATCATAAATACAAATTTGTCTATATGCTATATCTTTATTTAAATTAAAATTAGAATTTCATTGTACTATCTTTGTAATCCATCCCATTCCAAGTTTGTTTAGACTGCTTTCTCAAAAAGACCACAAAAAATATCTTAAACCAATAATTTATTAGTTCTAAAATTTAACATAAGGGTGTCCAGGTGATTCAATCAGGTAAGCAGCTGGCTCTTGATTTCAGCTCAAGTCATGGTCTTGGCATAGGGAGATGGAGCCCCTCCTTAGGTGTCTGCTGGAGATTCTCTCTCTCCATCCCCCTTGGCCCCTCCCACTGCTCCTATACATGCTGTGCTCACTCTTTCTCTCTCTCTCTTTCCCTCAAATAAATAGATAAATCTTTTTCATAAATAAAATATGGCATAAAATAAACTTCAGTCTTTCTTCTGTTTGATTGCAGTTTTATTTAAAAATACTGTTTTGCCTGTGAGTTCTTTATCCAGCCCTCCTGGAGTGACTTTGAATTCTGTGGTAAAGAAAAAAATCATTATTTACAAGTGGTGTGTTCATTTTCTATTTTGAAATATGTTGGGAAGTTCTCCCAATTTATACATATTCTTGACAGGTTCATATGGTTTCTGACACAAGCTGCCTAAAAGGATCGAAGCTTAAGGATGATTGAACATATCCATTTTACTTCAGAAAACAGAAATGCATAAATTACTTTGTTGTCTCTTTAAGGTAAATTATATACAACAATGAATTATCTTTTGGGATTCAGGCAGCAAATGGGATCTAATTTCTCTAATTAGTTGTTGTGTTCATTCTTCTGCTTTCATGGCATTAATGCACAAACCACCTTCACAATCCAAAATGAGTTTCTTTTTTGAATGACAGGCATATTAGTCAAGACATCTCACTAAGAATGCTGAAGGAATATTGGAAATTATAGACAAAATTTGGTGGAATTTCTGAAAAGCAAGAAATGTATCTATTTATTTTCTCAGGCCACTTATTCACAAATACTTCTAAGCCATTTTAAGATAACTTGAAAGATTTATAGCTAAATCAAGAGGGTGTCCATTCATGTGAGTGAGAGAGAGAATATACTCGCCTTATTTTAAATTTTATTGTCTATTTTTGCACACTTTATTGCTTTTATTTATTTATATCTATATATATTTATCATGTGTATCTACACATTTTTTATTAATTTGTTTCTATATTTAGATATAGCTTTAGGGGAGACCTTCAAAAAAGGTCATAAATTTAAATTATTTCAAAATTTTTAAATTGCATGTTGTATTCATTTGAAAATCTTAACTGTTGTAGTACTCACTGTACTTTTTTCCTTAGCATTTTCTTCCTTAACAATAGAACCACCAGTACCTAGCCAAGAACTTTACTAGATGAAAATGAGAGTGCTTTTCCAAGCTTTGTCCCAGTAAAAAGCTTGAGAAAAAAATCAAAGTGGCAGACCTCATTTTAATTATGTTGAAAGGGAAATGACAGCATACCTTTCAAAAAATATATATAGGTGATTTTTCCTTTATTACACTCTTAATCAAATTCTATGAGAAAGACCTCCTTGGTCTGTAGGTAGTCTATCCACAAACAGAGATGGGGGAGGATAGAATTCCTCCTAAGTTAGAACCTCTCTGCCACCAGCCAACAGTGAGAGTTGACTAAGTGCATCATTATATGAAGCAATTTAACTCACCAACAAATTCTATACTCAGAACTGAAGGGCATAAGAGTACTGTGAAACTGAAGATTTAGCAAGATGTTACTGGTGTTCCACTTAATAAAGGCTGGAGCAGACTATTCAAAATCGAATTAAAGGCATTGCTTCTTCATATAAACATTTGAGATGATTCCCAAGAAGCTGCTATTAAATTGAGGCCAAGTGCTGAGGGCCAGGAAGGAAACAGAAGCCAATAACTTAAAGAAAAAAAAAAAAAAGGTATAGACTTAAAGACAGTACTGAGATAAGAAGTTTACCTGTGATAATGCACAGGTAAGATAATATATCTTTGTTGCCTTAAACCACTAAATTTAAAATTAGTTGTTATGGTGCAACTGATAAGTGATGCAGTTATGTGAGTTCAATAATATACGCCTCTGACACCTTTATTGGTTTAATTCTAGGAGTCAAAAATATAGTATAGCCATCTGGGGGTTAGGACTGTCAACCCCCCACACGATCAAAAAATCTGTGTTTAACTTTTGATTTCCCAAAATTAATTCCCAGTAACTCATTGTGGATCAGATGCCTTACCCATAACATAAACATTTGATTAACATGTATCTGTATGTTATATTATATTATACATTGCACTCTTACTATAAATTAATCTAGAAAAAAGGAAAAATAACATGTTATTGAGAAAATATAAGAGGAGCGTCAGAGTCAGTTTTGGCTCAGGTCATGATCTCAGGGTCCACAGATGGAGCCCCCCCGCTTTGTGTGGTCTCTGTGCTCAGCAGGGAGTCTGCTTCCCCTCTCCCTCTGCCTCTTCCCCCAGTTGCACACATACACACTCTCTCTCTCTAAAATAAATCTTAAAAAAAGAGAGAATCATAAGGAAGAGAAAATACATTTACAGTAATATTCTGCATTTATAACAACAACAACAACATGTATGCACAGCTTAAATTACAGATTAAACAATGAGATAGAAAGATAGCAAAATTCTGCTACCCAGGAAATAGCTCATTTCTATAAATCTCCTTTTGTTTTAAACCAAAGAAACCATAAAAGCAAATATTACTACTATACATTTTATCTTACTTATAAGTTTGTGTTTGTACATGGTTTTGTACATTTAGAGTTTATCAAGCATTTATCAATAAGGGGGTTTCTCTATTTTCTAATTCACTAATGACATACTGCATTTCTATGATTTCAAATGTGTTTCAAATTTCAGTAATCCTGATGAATCATACAATTGCTATGGTTTTAAAATACTTTAATATATTTGGAATTCTAGTGCTGAAAAAACTAATAAATAATTTATTTTAATCTAGGAATATATGAATCACTTATTATTTTGGGGCTACCCTAAGTGGAAGTTGATGTCTGACTAAAGGAAAAATTGTTACAAAACTGCAACTGCAAAAGGATATTCACAAGGGATAAATGTATTTTTTTGTACAGATAAGTAAAAAATCCCCAAAATATCTACTATTGATTTTAGTTATGACTATGACAGGTAATGATCAACTGAGTAGAAATATCAGGTTGTAAAGGTTGAAAATATAAAATTAACAATGAAATAATATTAATTACTAACATGAAGAATTAAATTATAGCAGTAATGTATACGTAAGAACATTTCATTAAACGATTAAAATAACATAATAAGCACATAAATGTTAGTGGCTAGGCTAAGAAAAACCACTAAAATGAGAGAAAGGGAATGAAGGTTGGGTTTACTATTAATCAGTTGTGATCAAGGATACATAATGTAATGGGTTTTATTCTCTAAATTTCTTGTATATTTATCTCTTGAGTTTAAATATGAATAAAGGATATGGTTGCTTTTAGTAAGACTAGAAGCAAAACTGAACACACCATTAACAGACTATGATGATTCCTGATCTAACTTGATTAATCAAAATAAGATTACAAAATAAGAAAGAACAAATAAGATATATACAAACTAACTGAACAATGTCTGGAAAAAATTTTTATATAGTATGTCTAGTGGTTATGCTTCTCTGAACCCTGATTGCAACTAAAGTTCTGGCCTTACCTGGACGTGATTCCTTGAAGTGCATAGAAATTTGTGTTAATTCACAACATCTTAAAAGACTTTCTCCCATATTTATCATAATAATTTCTTGTACACAAATATTTCCACCACCATTTAGAATAGATTTTAGAGGGGCGCCTGGGTGGCTCAGTGGGTTAAAGCCTCTGCCTTCGGATCCGGTGGTGATCCCAGGGTTCTGGGATTGAGCCCCGCCTCAGGCTCTCTGCTCAGCAGGGAGCCTGCTTCCTTCTCTCTCTCTCTCTCTCTCTCTGCCTGCCTCTCTGCCTACTTGTGATCTCTGTCTGTCAAATAAATAAATAAAATCTTAAAAAAAAAGAATAGATTTTAGATTGCTATCAGACATTTCTACCATCTGTTCCTCCTTATATATTTTAAGTTTTATTTATTTATTTGTCAGAGACAGAGAGAGAGAGAGAGAGAGAGCACAAGCAGGGGAGTGGCACGCAGAGGTAGAGGCAGAAACAGGTTCCCGGCTGAGCTGGGAGCCTGAGGCAGGAATCAACCCAGGACCCTGCAGTCCTGACCTGAACTGAAGACAAGTCACTTAACCAACCAAGCCACCCAGATGTCCCTCTCTTCCTCCTTAATTGACCATGGAAATACATAGAATTGACATGGAATACAATTGAAATGGAAATACAGAGCTAGTTTGTCCTCAAGGACTTCAGTTACAGAATGCTATATTATTGTAGGGGTTAAATAAAATATTAGCTACATATGAACATATTGAATTTCATCCATTCCAGATGTGGTAGTTTGCATACTTCATATAATGGAATTAGGCTTAGAATTTTGACATTTTATGTCTATAGTGTTTTGAGAATAATTGATTTATCTGATGTCCTAGATATGCATGAGATCTGGCACGTTATTTTTTATTTATTTTTTTAAATTTGGAAATCTTTAGGAAAATCTTCACATGGGGCTTCTTAAGCTTCTAAGTTTTTTTTTTCTTTTTTTTTTTCATAATCGTTGCAAACTACATTTATTTTCTATTGGTCTTAAGTTAACCCAAGGTTTATGGATTTTTGTAGGAAAATAATTTGTCTATTTATAAGGAAGAGGGAGACAAACAACACTTTCAAATACTTGTAAGTAATCCATCTTTGTTTAGAAATTAAATTTGTTTCCTTGTTTATGAGAGGAAAACTGTCTATCAGGTAAGAAGGTAAAGTCAAATGAAATTGTGATTGGATGTCTTATGTCCCTTAATTTCCTCACTGTGTGATGCCATAAATCATATGTCAGCATTTTACTTTCTGGGGCATTTGGTTTTCTTTCCTGGAATAGGTGCTGGCAAACTTCTCTGCTGCTGCCCCCCAAGACAAAGGAACCTCACACTATATTAGCCCTGTGGCCTTGAGAAAGTTCAGGCAGTTAGTGAAGCTTGACTCATTCATGTATGTTTGGGAACATCTGATAAAAATTAACAGAATTCTCTTAAGTGACTGAAACAGGTATGGAGAACTCTGAAAGTAGTGGAGCTAGAAATATTAATTTGGCAAATTTTAGTGTACAAGATGGTACAAGAATCATGAAAATGCATGTGGTAATCTAAGAAACCTCTTTTTCTTATGAAGAGTTAAGACAACAATATATCTAACATTTACCAGATGGATACAAAAGAATTGCAAAAGATTGAAAATCAATCAACAAGTCGATCAATCAAAAGATGAAAGTAAGGGTACCTGGGTGGTTCAGTCCATTAAGCATACAACTCTTGGTTTGGGTTCAGGTCATGTTCTCAGGGTCTGGGATTGAGCCACATGTCAGGCTCCATGTTCAGCGTGGAGTCTCCTTGGGATTCTCTCCCACCTTCTCCCCTCTGCCACTTCCCCTACTCATGTGTGCTCTCTCTCTAAAATAAATAAATGAACCTTTTTAAAAAAGATGAAAAGTAGAAGCCAGCAGAAGATGGTATTCTTTAGATAAATGTAAAAGCAAGATCTCATATGTAAATCCTGAAAATTTAAAGTTTTAGAGATGTTATTTGCCACTCTACAGTATTCAAGTTCAAATTGTCAGATTCCTTTTCTCTTAAATTTTTAAATTTTTTTACTTACATAAACATCATACTATTTTTCTAAAGAATAAAAGAGAGATCCAGTAAACAATATATGTTGGAATGATGATCATGCCATTCATAAACACACACACATATACACGCACATCTCAATCTCTCCATCTGTCTCTTGATCTATCATTCTATAAGCCTATCAATCTATTTATCTACCTATGTATATATAATTTTTACATTAAAGCATTCTATTCTAGAAATATGCCATGTTTTAGTTCCTCCTCTATTAATAGATAAAACTTTTTCCTCTAATTAATTTCTATTGTCCTAAATCTCATATTGACATAATTTAAAAGGCTAATATAGAATATTTTAAATTAATATTTATTTTAGACTTAACAACACATAGGAGGATTTATGTATCATAGGAAAAAAAAAAACCTAAAATGCTAAAGAAAATTTTTTGGAAATCTTTCAAAATTTAGACATTATTTTAAATACACAAAAATTAAAATATCAATGAAATACTAAGAGAAATATTTGGAAAAAACTATGCCAAAAAATTAAATTAGGATTCAGAATACATAACTAATATAAATCAATAATAAAGATATAACAATCATCTAGAATGAGAAAAAAGTTTAAAGTTGGTTAAGAAAAAAAAAATGATGGATGGCTGTTGAATGCAAATATTGTTAATCTGTTGAGAGAACAGAAGGTTAAATCATGCCATGAGTTGAGATATCTACAGAGTTTTCTACTTCGATGTCTGTACAGAATGTTCCTCTTCACAGGGTCCTCTAGCTACGTGGGCAATTGATAGAGTTCATAATCCTAGAGGTCTGAAAACACTGTAGAAAACAGTTTTATTGCTGCCACTTGTCCAGAGGTCAGGGACAGATGCAGAGAGGTTGGCCTGATGTCTTGCCTAGCTGCTCTTTTCCCAAGTAATCATATTTTTGTTTGATCCTGAATCTTTTCATACTACTCTTATCTACAACCTTCGGGCATGGAGTTCCCTCATGAATCACACTTTGCAGCACATTTTAGCCTAAAATGTTTTCTTCTCATATTCAATCTTTTGAAGATTATACCCACCTTCTTTGCATAAATAATTCTTGTAAATTTGGGGTTAAGATACATTTTGCCCCATATCTTTTCTAAAATTGTCATAAATTTGTAGGAGAGGAAATGGCAGTGCTTGTACTTGATGAGCCATCTTAAAATCTTGAGTTGAAAATTCTTCAGTATTTATCAAGTATGTACTATCAGTAAATCTCTTTTAGCTTTTACCTCATTTGGATGAAACATCCAGTTTTCCTCTGCTATGGAATATTATCTCAATTTTTCATTCCCTGAGATTATCTGCCATATTTGCACCTAATTCTCCTTCTGCCTTAAATATATTTTTTAAAGATTTTATTTATTTTATTTGAGAGAAAGAAGGAGAAGGAGAGAGCATGAGAAAAGGGAGGATCACAGGGAGAAGCAGTCTCCCAGCCAAGCAGTAAGCCTGATGTGGGACTCGATTCCAGGACTCCAGGATCATGACCTGAGCCTAAGGCAGTTGTTTAACCAAGTGAGCCACCCAGGCACCCTTAAATATTCTTCTCCCACACTATTTTCCTTCTAGAATACCAAAATATCTTGTCAGTTGGCTTTTTTCCCCAAATTTGAAGGAGAGCTGCTGACTAGCTACTTTTGTTTTCCTTTCTGCAACAATCTTCTAAAACTGAAGAGCTGGGCTCCATTTTAGATACAAGAGGAAGGAGATATTGACAAGTTATTATGAGTACACTTGCCTGTTAGGAAACATAATAAATTAAAGTGACAGATATAATGAAAAATGATGAAACAATATTACAACAGCTTTACTCATCACTCAATAATTTTTAGGCATCTAGAAAAATATGAATTTTATTTATAGAAATATCCAAGTGAATAAAGATATCATGTAGAAATTTAGACTTATTTATTATATTTTTATATAAGTAATGAATTATTTTCAAACAGTAAATGAGTCTAGCTAGTGCTATTTAATTCATAAGCTAAAAAATAATTAGATTGAGCTTATTTGAAGATAAACAGGTAATTATTGCCAAATGAAAAGACAAACTACTTTTATAGCAAATCATTTAAACATAATTGCAAAGCAATATAAAATAAAAATTTCCCAGGGCGCCTGGGTGGCTCAGTGGGTTAAAGCCTCTGCTTTCGGCTCAGGTCATGATCCCAGGGTCCTGGGATCAAGCCCCGCATCGGGCTCTCTGCTCAGCAGGGAGCCTGCTTCTTCCTCTCTCTCTGCCTGCCTCTCTGCCTACTTGTGATCTCTGTCTGTCAAATAAATAAATAAAATCTTTAAAAAAAATAAAATAAAAATTTCCCAAGAAATTTATGTATGCATTAAGTAATGAGAAACAATATAAAACTTGATGAAGTTATGATTGAAGGAAATATAGAGATAAACAATTTAGGAAGCATAAGTGTTTAATAACAAAAATGAGAGTTATTTTAACTTAACATTGCAATGCAAAAGAATGTATTAAAAAGAATTTGAATAAACGATTGCTCCCGAAAGCTAATAGTAAGTCACCTTAAGCCAAAGAATTAGTGCTCAATTTATAAATTCTCTTATAAGTGGTTGACTTGTGGGGTGTCTGGGTGGCTCAGTGGGTTAAGGCCTTTGCCTTAACCATCAGGTCATGATCCCAGGGTCCTGGGATCCCCGCATTGGGCTCTCTGCTCAGCAGGGAGCCTGCTTCCTCCTCTCTTTCTCTCTCTCTCTGCCTGCCTCTCTGCCTACTTGCGATCTCTGTCTGTCAAATAAATAAATAAAATATTAAAAAAAATAGGTGGTTGACTTGTTGAAACCCTAGTAACTTCTCTTTATATGAACCTCGCATTTAACTCTTTGGTATGTCCCTTTGTTCCTATGTATTGCAAAATACATCTCGTGCCTGCTTATTTCCACTGGAGATATCCCAGAACCCCTAGTCTGAGAGTTAGCTCTCATCAAAACCTCAGGAACTTCTTTTTCTCTGGACATTTTCAGTGCTACACAATATGGAGGAATGGCTCTGAAGTTATCATTTTGAGTCATCAAAATGTGTCTTACTACCAATTGGAAGATGTGTGATACTTGTCCTAAAGAAACACATTTTAACGAAGGGCCTATTATACATAAATTTAAAAAATAATAATAAGGTAGGGCACCTGGGTGGCTTAGTGGGTTAAGCCTCTGCCTTCAGTTCAGGTCATGATCTAAGGGTCCTGGGATCGAGCCCCGCATCGGGCTCTCTGCTCAGCAGGGAGCCTGCTTCCCCCTATCTCTCTGCCTAGTTGTGATCTCTGTCTGTCAAATAAATAAAACCTTAAAAGAAAAAAAAAAAATAAGCTAAGGAATCCAAGATTTTTTTAGTGTGGTCATCGTCTAGGAGTATTTGAATTTCCCTGGTGCCACCAGGAATTATGTGACCTCAGCTGCCATGCTTATGATATATGACTTTGCTCCTTACCTTCTAGCTATTCCTGGTTGAGCCATGACAGATTCTTTTCATTTGCTGTATAGCAGAAAATTTAAATCTAAAAATGAGTCATTCAGTATGTCTGTGTGACTATACTTGCCAGAGGAAACTTAATGTCCACAGAGGAATCATCCCTGGGCATATAGAATAACAAACAAACAAACAAACAAAAACAGTTACATAGAGAAAGACAATATGAAAGACACAGAAGAAAAGATCAAGATATATTTTTAAAAAGTGTAACATTACTTTTTTTTTCTTTTTTTAAATCTTGTACATTCACTGCTGAAGACATAGGTCATTTTGTAGAAAGTAATTCACTGTGTCGTAAAAATTTTAATGCAAGTACGGGGTTCAGTGAATTAGAACTCTCCTCAAAATGATCTTAGCTTCCATGTTGTTGTCAGGCTGCTATAGTCATTTTCTATGATGGATGATAAAGTACAAGGTCAAGACTAAGTGGTAGCCTTTGAGACTAGATCAGAGAATCCTAAGCTTAATGGTTCTTCAGACTTTACTGGAGATGGGTTTTTTAAATATTAGAGCTTATTCAGTTTTCATCCATCCCTCCCCCTTCTTGACAGATTGTTTACTTGTTATCCTTGTTCATTTTATTTGGATCTAACCACACAAATTTACTATTAATATCTTCAAATTTACTGTTACTGTTATATAAGATATATGTGATTATATTTGTAGAAGTATAATCAAAACCATATATTCAGGTTTTTCTCATTAAAATTTTGTCTTCTTCCAAGAGTCTTATTTTTCTGGTAATCCAATGTTGATACTAGTTTCACTTGAGAACAACTCTATGTTTCCAATGTGTGGCATAATTGTAGGTTTTAGAAGGGTCAAATTGGTAATGGCAATTTTTAGAATTGCTGGCAGCAGGAGAATTTATCTTCCTAGTCCGAGAAATGCTGAGAATAGACCTTTGTTATTTGATGAATTAATTTTCAGTGAGTGTTTCATCAGACTTCTTTCCAGAGAAATAGATCTGTAGGTTTTTTTCACCCATCTGTCTTTTACTTGATTCTTCCAGCTAAAGAAATCCAAATAACATCTAATACTTTGGGGGAAAAAAATCAGGGGGCAATAAAATGATAAATGAAAAAAAAAAAAAAACAAATTGCATGCATAGTACATGCTTTAAGATTTCATAAGGCATAAGAATTATCTCATGGTCTCTTCCCAGCGTAACACTTACTCTCTACTATCCTCTTTACTTCTAATTGATTAATTCACCTTCCTGTATATCTTTTTATAAACTTCTATTACCTGCTTTTCATTTTGTTTAAAGTCTTAATAAATAATAACAATTGAACAAAAAATATAACAGATATCTGGAGTACTAAGAGAGTTCTGAAATATCTTTCAAAGTTCTTCTAGTTTTAGTTCCTGGTTCAATCATCAAACATAATTTCCATTATCCTGTATAAATAAAATTCCCAGAAATTTTTCAATCACTATTACATGCAGTTAAATGGCACTGATCAAGACAATACATCTCTTACAGAGTATCTGTTTTGGTATCTTTGAAAAGAGTTTCATCAGATACCTAGGTTTCTTTAAAAAGCCATCAGTTTCCATTAAGTTATGTTAAATAAAATACACACACATAAGAATTGCTTACAATACATATATCTGCTAGTCAGTTTAAGTTAACATTAACTTTATAGAATAGCTTAATGAATTTTAAAATTTAAATTTATAGTCAAAATACCAGCAGTTCTCATTGCCTTGAAAGAGCTCTCTACTTGAGATACGGCTTACAACAATGGGTGACCAATAGTAAATTTTCAAAAATACTAGCAATTGTTTTGTTGGCATATTCTGAAATTAAATCTTTAATAAAATAAATATGAAGAAATTATGGGAAAAATTTTTACAAAAGTTTTTTGGTATTCTGGTATAATCCTAAATTGAGAGACAGACAAACACACACACACACACACACACACACACACACACACACACACACACACAGAAACACACACAGAATGCAGGCAGCAATAACAAGTAAACTCTAATAGATTTGATCAAAATTTTTAAAAAATGAGTAATCTTGTTTATGGCTTCCCAGATCATTGCATCATTTGTAAATCAGATTTCTGAAGGAATTTCTCCTTTTTCCATATTTTTAAAGAGAGAATCATGAGTGTCCTGGATGCACAAAGTTCCATGTTGTGCTGAAAGACATGACTTTCATATGCACTTAAGCACTTCTCAGACCCTCAGGAAAATTCCAGAACATGGTTCTCCATAAGTAGAGCTTATTGTTTTGTGTGTGCTTTTTTAAAGATTTTATTTGTCAGAGAGAGAGCAGAAGCAGGGGGAGCAGCTGGCAGAGGGAGAAGCAGGCTCCCCACTGAGCAAGGAGCTAGATGCAGGACTCAATCCCAAGACCCTGAGATCATGACCTGAACTGAAGGCAGAGGCTTAACTGACTGATCCACCTGGGAGTCCCTGCTTTGTGGTTTTCTCACCAACTTGAGTATGGTACTTGTACTGAATCTGAACACTGTGTAAAGGACTCATGGGAACAAATCATTTGTTGTAGTGACAGCAACAATCACATCCTAATTATTTTCAATTTTACATACTGTAAAAAAATATTCTTGGTGGGCCTAAAGATGGGACAAGTAGTAGTTATGAGTGTTAAAGGAGGTCATCTAGGGCATTTGACCTCCAGTTGACCTGCAAGCTGGACCCAGTAAACTGGAGGATCCCCAACACCTACACTGTCCTTGGGATATAGGTTCCATCCACCATCTCACAGTAGGAGGTATTTTCAAGGACACAGCCTTGGGAGAGCCATGTGTTGTTGAGACTGTCTGGACTGAATATATGACAACTCCATTAAGGCCTCTATATGAACTTTCAAAATTCTGGCAGGTGGATGTAGAGATCAATAGATCTTGCAGTCCCCAAGACAAGCCTTATATGTAAATTCTCTTGTCTGTTAAACCTGTCAATTACCAATTTGGAGTGGCCTCTTTGCCTTCTGTGAATAGGGGCCAGTTTCAGATTTCATCCCAGAAATTCTCAAACCAACTGTGAGAAATATTAAGATAATGGCACTGTCTTCGACCATGGGAAGTAATACATGCAATCATACTCTGCTATTAATTCTCTTCTTTGTTCTCATCTTGGCTTACCATTTCACTTTGGCAAAAACGCAGCTTAATTGGGTAAGTGCCATCTGTACATGATCGATTACGTGAAACCACATAGTTTCTTGCTCTGTGTTCTGAGGCAGACACAAGGAAGACAAAAATTAAAAAAAAAAAGCATAATTCACATTTTTCACACTCAACTAATTGCCTGGTTGTCAGAATAGATGAAGACTGTATTCACAGAAAATGCCTCTAGACCAGCACACTTTCTAAGATTTTTAATGGCTTTGTGATTTTCCTCCAGATATTTCTTTCTGTCAAAGGGAACAAATGTTTATTGCTTTTCATCTTTTTAAGACATTGGCCTCTGTCATCCATCTTAAAAAAAATTGACCCATGGTTTTATAAACCATGTTCTTAAAAATAAAATATAATCATAAAGTAGTTGGTATACTTTTCTAAGAGAGACATGAAGCACTTGATATTTTTTTAGAAGAAATGTGTCAGAGGTTAAAAATAATGCTGAAAAACCTCAGTAAAGTTATAAAACTCTTAAATGTGATTCATAAAATCTCTCAAAATTTAATTTTTGGAAGGGGTCAGCTAGAAAATGATTGTGGACTACACATTAGATAAAGAAGCCGAACTGTATCACTCGCAAATCAGCACAAAACATACATCCTTCATCTGAGGTAACTCACACTTAATGCAATGTTAAAATGAGAAATACAGCGGAAGATGGAGACACAGGACACCAGTCCAGATACATTTTGTCTACTGCATTTTGCCCATACTTAATGTGGTGACCTTGAACTCATCAAGCATGAAAGGCCTCACATTTTCACATGGATAAAGGACCTGCATTAGGTTATCTGTGAAGTCCTAAAGTTTTATGTTAAATAATTCTTTAAAAATGATTTACTTATATGGGTAAATTTGGTCAATTAAATAAACATATATCTTTAGACTTGGTCTGAAACCTGTGAATATAAGATTTGTGCATACATTAAAAAAAATGGGACATATTACCTAACCATAAGCAAATCTGAATTGTCTTTAGTTTTCTCATACCGAGGTGAATTAACAGCATATTGAGAAACTGGCAGAATAATCCAGATGCCACTTAAAATAAACCAATATCACGTAAAGCTTTCCTGTATAGGCAAGCTTTCTCCTATCAATATCATTTTAAAAGAGAAAGCAACAAAGGTAATAAATAAATAAACATCTTTAGAAAAAAAAAAGTACTTTCTTAAATGATTTCTTTGCATTTACAGTAAACTCACTCTAAACATTGATGGAGCCAACAAATGTAATATTGTAAACAACAAACATATTTGCTTGAGAGCACCACAGACTAACAGTTCATCATGTGTATCACTGAAAATTTTTCACATTTCAATTCTTCTTCACGCCCCTTTTCTTGCTGTCATTTATCCTCCTTGCCTTTCCTTAAAGCCCCCTACTTTTCATTCCATCCCATTTCTTTTTGGTTGTTCTTTCACATAGTTCTGAAAAAATATAAAATATTCCCTAAATTTTATTGCCCTTATTGTTTCATCTATCTGCAACTTTGTGTTGAGAATCGTTAATCAAGTGGGCTGAGAGTTGCTTGTTAGGAGATAAAATCTAAAAGAAGGTTTCTACAAAGAATGTTAGGTGCTGCTCTTTTGAAAAGTGTTCCTTTTTAGAATTAGCTCTGCTTAGGATAGTCCGATGGTCCTTTGACTTACTTCGTCAGGATTTTAGCTGGTGCATCACTTAGCTGTGGGTATAGTTGGAAGTAGGTCAACCTGTGACTTATGTCCTAATAAAATGCTCCTGTTATTAGCTTACCTTAGCCTCTGTGTGTTCACTGCTGACTGAAAAATACTTCTAATTAGAGTTCTTAATTCTCGACAATTTCAGTGCTTGAATAGTGTATTGCAAGAGTGTTCTAAAAGAACTAATCAATAGTAAACAAATTGTAGAGAATTAATTCCCTTATTGTCATGCTTATATCCTGCAGGGTTTGGATGATTGTTTTCTTCCTTACCTGGTCACCAAATTTTGTTAGGTTGTCATATTCCCTAAGATAACAAATCTTGAAAATAGCTCTTGAGGCATGGCTGTATATTATTTCTAAGCGAGAACATCTTCTTCGCATGGTGTAATAGGCAATTCAGACAACCCTGGGCATTCTAAGTGAGATATAAAGCAGGTCATCCTCTCAGTCTGAAGGAGATGAATGTGGTAAAACACCATCCTGATGATGCTTTAGTCCACTGACCTTGGTGTGGGAATGAAAAGTGATTTTAAATTCAAAACGGAGTTAGTAGAGCTTCTCAGCAACTTATTAGGTGGATATCCTAAGCTTGCATTTTTTCCATTTTTTTGTGCCTAACCCCATCAGCCTCTGGAATTCATCACCACAATCTAAATGCCCTCTTCCTTTGTCAGTATCTAAACACTTTTCCAAGCTTTTAGAAAGCCAGCAGATTCCGAAATAGCCTGTGGATTCCGTCTACCTTCTCTTGGACTGGTATCTGGTGAATGTCTACCTTTGTTTCAGGGACAGTACATACTTCTTCCTCTGAGAAGCATTTCTGAAAGTTTTTGGCACTTACCTAAGGACTTCATGAAATGCTTCTATGATCAGATCATGTTTCATACTGTATTGTATTCCTTGTTACCATGTTTATTTTCCTTGTCAGGTTTTTGACACTGATGAAGGAAGAAGACTCTGTCCCCTCTTGGAATTTGCTTTTCAGCATCTGATATGGTGCCTTTTATCTACTGAGCCTTTAATAAATGTTTGTAGAATGAAGGAATGACTATTTCATAGTATGATGCTTAACTGTAGAAATCAGTATCCAATAAACTTAAGTCCATGTTTTGGCTCTGCCTCTGAAAAGCTCCGAGACTTTGTTTAAACTGCTATGCTTGTTCAATAAAGAACTAGACCATCAAATTGCTATGCTTGCAAGTGAAAGAAGTTACAGAACATAGACACATGTGCCCTAATAATATTACCTCAATATAATAAAAAAAATGCTACTCATATTCTTAGTGTTAAATGAGATAATAGGAGATCCAATTTCATAGGCTTATAGTAAGAAGTAATGATTACAAAGTTTATCACAGTGTCTGATTTAATAACCAAAAAATTATATGTGCTTGTAAATGAGGGAGTGTGTGTGTTTAATGGGACATATTTTAAATTGTTCCTAAATACTCAATGACTTATAAAAAATGTTATGTAAATTGTTTAATATAACATAATAAATAGAAACATGCACATATATCCACATATATCATTTGTATTAAAGACAATCAGTTTTTCTCCTTCATTCAAATAAGTGGGGGTTTGCTTTGTTTTACATTTCCCATAAAAATATAGTAACAAATAAATGAGCTCTTTTGCTGTCTTGACTTTTATTTTTTTTTCTAACATGAAGGAAAGGATTTTATACTATAACTTATTCTGTTTTGTACTATTTAGAAATAAGTAACTTCAATGAATTACAAGAATCTAGCAAGACCCTTTTTCTCTGAAAGTCATCAGCATTCTCCTTAAAGAGAACTCAGAATGAAGGATATTGAGTAAAAATGGAATGTCCCTTCATTTGTCATTGAAGATCTCGGATTTGATCCTACCCTGTGTAAAGCAAGGCTCTGACAGGACAGGTATAATCATGGATTAAACTGGGTTCCTGTTTTCAATAACTGAGGAATGTGTGGGTTTTTATTTACTTACCTGGTTTCCTATTCCTATGAAACTCCTATCCTCTCCTGTCAGTTCGTTATTTCCTCCACATATTGTCAGGCTTTCCTGATACAATACAACTCTCCAAATGCTTTTCCCTCTGACTTTTGTTTCACTGCTCTCTCTTGGTTTACTTTGTCATTGCTGATATTTCTTTTTCCGTCTCCTTTGCCTCCTCTATATTCACTTATTCTGTCTATCACTTCCTGGGTTGGAGATGTGATTTCTAGAACATGACGTGCTTTGCTGACTCATGCCACCTCGTAACAGGTTGTGACAGTCCGTCATGCTCATCTCTCCTCAACTCCACCTTCAGTGGTTTCCAGTTGGAAGCCTGAAATCAATTTCAGTAGAAATTTATACACCAAGAAAGTTGGAAAATATTACAAATCAGGGCTATTTTTTTTTTAACGATTCGCCAGACTGCTGTTGTTGATCAATCTATCTCCTCAACCCCAACCAGCCCAAAATGGTATTTTTGTTTGTCACTCTAAGTGATATATGCCGAAATGTCCCAACACTGAGGGAGCAATCCTAAATTATTACATGAATATTATTGAATAATTTCTTGTAAAATATCAAAATTAATTGCAACTCTGAAGTTAACTAAGGCACTGTTTTTAAAAGACTGCAGTATATTATACCTTGAAAGACTGAACACATATTTTTTTTTTTTAGAAGTGTAGTGAGGAGAATGAGTGAATAAAACTCAGCACTTACTGAAGATGACTTGCATAAAAACAAATGCTGTGATTATGCCAAACTGTCCATTGTGGAAAAAAAAAAATACTGAAAACACACCTTAGAGAGCACAGTCCAAGCTCTCTGAGGCACTTATGCATCTTAGAATACAACTAAGGAGACTTTTCACCTGTTGGGAAACAATTGCAGGGCAAACATACAAAGGAAGTAGAAGGTGAAAATAGGTGGAGGTTGGATCACTTGCAGAATTAAATTACAAAGATTTTAAATTTTTATCCACAACTTCATTTGTTTGTATGAAGCTTCCCTTCTTTCTGAAAGAAACATATGCTGATATGTCCTCATTACAAGATAAAAACGGTACTTTTAAATTCTTCTCTGGCTCTCTTCTAAATCAGTCACCGAACACTTATATTGAACCATATATATTTAGTAAAGATCTGACATTCAAATTTTAACTTGCATTTTTCTACCTTCTTTCCTAAGCCTTAAATTGGAAAAGTGAGATAATGTAGCATAATGGTTCAAAAGCACAGAGTAGGCTCTAAAATCAGACTTCTAGAGTTCTCTCTAGGCTCTATTAACTTAATAGCTATATCATTTGAAGAAAACAATTAGCCTTTCTGTCCCTATTTCTCCTCAGCAGAAGCGATGGTAAGAATAATATTAAGTTTATCCAGAGTGTCATTGTAAAGAATAAATATGTTAAAACATAAGCAACACTTAGGACAATACCTGGAATTCCCAGTAAGTTATCACTATTTAAACTATATTTGTCATGACTATTTATGGTCAGTGTTTTTTCATATATACAAATTCCACAGGGTTTTTTTCAGTTTAGAAAGTTTAATTTATTTGAGACAAATGATTGTGTTGTGTGCTATGAGTTTTGGAAGACCACCAAGCATTCATTCAGAAATTCAGTATCCATAATGTTCCAGGACTAGTAGCAGTGAACAAAATTGTTAAAAACAAATCTTATTTTTCTGAAGCTTAGATTCCATTGTTCTTACCCTTTACAAGTGTGATGATCTGACAAGTGAGAAAGCAGTCACATAGCAAAATATACTATGAATACTGTAATAAAGTAAGTAAATCCTGGATACTAAATAATTCCAAACTAAAAGAATTGTGGTAAAACTAATTGAGCTGGAACTTGAAAGATGAATGGCATTGTCCTCACAAGAAAAATCAGGGATCATAATACCTAGCAGTTTGGAGAACAATACAACCCAAGCAGAAAAATGTGAGTAGAGTCCTGTACTGCTCCTTGAGATGAGAACGAAGATGAAGTGTGATGAGTCTTGAAGATGGAAACGTTATGTTAGGGATAGAGCCTTAGGACCTAAGGATGGCAGGTGGGGTTTCCTTAAATAGGCAATGGAGAGGGATTGCAGGCTTCAGCCTGAAAGGGTAATTGCTTAGGCTCAGGTATTACAGACCCCAGGACGGATATTTGGGATTCATCATTCTTTTCCCACATGTAGCAGCAATTCAATAGCTCTTACAATATGATTCCATATCTCCATTTCTGAATTCTGGAGAAATCATTCATTAGTGCTAAGTTTTACTCATGTATGTTCTCGTTTCAATTTATAATCAAAAGGTTATTCTCATGAACAAGAAAGGCAGAGATGGCTATTTGCCAGGTTGGTTGACATAGACCATATTTTTCTTCTTTGTTATTCCCATATAAATTCCTTTTTTTTTTTTTTAACAGATATTCTCTGACAAAAAGGCATTGGCCTAACATTTAGGAAATGACACGAATAAGGCACAGAATTTGGTTTCAATTATCATAATTAAAAGGTTAATAATCAAAATACGCAAATAATTATTTTTCAGCTTGGAAGTTGATTTTATGGTAGAGAAATTCAACAGAACATCGGAGTGCTGTTCTGAGAACAGAAGGGTGAAATATCAAACTGTTGTCAATTTCGATCGATACCCAAAGAGGTATTGGTTACTTAATACTTCCTAAAGGAAGTAGAGTTTAAACTGAATAATCCAAGGATTTCAGTGGAAAATGATTCAAGAAAACTCAGTGTTCAAGGAAAAGCAACAGCAAGAACAAGAGATGGGGAGATATGTTTGTCAATTTGGTTTTTTCCAGGATACCATTTGTACTTTTTGCTTTGCAAGTTCAGTTTTGTTTGGGAAGGCATGCTGGTAACAATGTATTCAGACCCTGGAGAAAAATGTTCTTTTCAGTATCAAAAAGGCTATTAATTTCTCAACAAATTACTTAACTTCTGAGCCTTCACTTCTTCAGCTAACAAATGACATGGGAATAATAATAGAAGCTACCTCATAAGGCTGTTGTGAATATAAAGAAATAGTACATTAAGTATATTAGAATAGTGACTGGCAGAGTGTCCATTCAAAAATATTATTTTTATTAAGGACAAATTAATTTGTAGCATTTATTTTAACAGAAATTATCTAGTTAACATGAAAACACATGATGGACAAAATCTGGAGTATAATGAAATAATTACAGATTTAATACAAAGCACATGTGAAACTGAAAGTTTTTGAATGTAAGACTGACATGATGATTTGGGATTTATTGTTCTAAAGCTGTGACTTCTCAGCAAGAATTTGGAGGCCTGAATGTTTCTGTATTAAAAATTTACAATTCTACAGAAGATAAATGATAAAACAAACAGAACAAAATTATCCCAAAGGAGCAAGTTGTTCCAATATTACTTGGTGAACCCCATGATATTTATCTTTGGTTTCCAAACGTCAAATTTCTTTAATGTCCTTTTACTTTCATTATTTTTCCCAGCTGATGACATCCTTTGAAACCCTGCATTGAGCATTACGATGGTGTGAAATACTCACAGACGGTAAATTATGACAAGTATATCTTACTCTTCCTTGGATGGTATAACATCTTTTTTCAAGTTTATAGGTCATAGCACATCAAAGTAAAGGATATATTTTTTTATTTATTTTTTGTTTTTTATTAACATATAATGTATTATTAGCCCCAGAGGTACAAAGTAAAGGATAATTTTTGTGGTGAATTTTCAAATAGTTTGTTAGAGCACTATTTTGGGGATTAGAGAGTTTTCCATTATTATCCAAAACAAGACATGTCCAAAGTTTAACTATCTAAATTATAGTTCGTGTCTCTCCATTAAAGTTTTGACATTTACAGTCGGTGTTTAACTTGTTTTCCTCTTTTTTAAGATTTTAAATTTTAAATTTTAAATTTTTAAGATTTTAAAAAAGATCCTCTTTTTTCCTCTTTTTTACAGATTTTATTTATTTATTTATTTATTTATTTGAGAATGAGCAAGGACACATGTGCATGCATGAGAGTGTCAGGGAGAGCAAATCCCAAGCAGACTCCTCACTGAGTGTTATGTGGGAGCACAGAGCCCCACCTGGGTCATGGAGCCTGTTGCAGGGCTCAATCTCATGACCCATGAAATCATAACCCGACCTCAAATCACGAATCTGATGCTTGGGGCACTGGGTGGCTCAGTGGGTTAAAGCCTCTGCCTTTGCCTCAGGTCATGATCCCAGGGTCCTGGGATTGAGCCCCACATCGGGCTCTCTGCTCAGCAGGGAGCCTGCTTCCTCCTCCCTCTTTCTCTGCCTGCCTCTCTGCCTACTTGTGATCTCTGTCAAATAAATAAATAAAATCTTTAAAAAAAAAAAAAAGAATCTGATGCTTAACTGACTTAGCACCCAGGTGCCCTTTATTTTTTTATTTTTTCTAGTTGGCAAATATAATGGAGGATTGTGATGACCATTATTATTCCCCTTACATATAAAAATTCTAAATAATTATAATTGCTGTTTATATTCATAAAATACCATGTTCATTATATAATATAGTAGTAAGACTATCCCTCTCAGGATGCTATTATTCTTTTTTTTTTAATATTTTTATTTATTTATTTGAGAGAGAATGAGTGAGAGAGAGCATGAGAGAGGAGAAGTTCAGTGGGAGAAGCAGACTCCCCAAGAAGCTGGGAGCTCAATGCGGGACTCGATCCTGGAAGTTCGGGATCATGACCTGAGCCGAAGGCAGTCGCTCCACCAACTGAGCCACCCAGGTGCCCCAGGATGCTATTATTCTTATTATGATTTATTTCTACACATTCATTTATTCAGGAAAAAATCACTTAATTGGAAGAATCTGTGGTCTGGTTGCTATTTGCACAAGACATCTACATGACCTAGTCGCTGACACTTTGACTCTGGTTGGTGAGGACTATAATCTAAGTATATGCTTTCTCTCCCATCCCAAAAACATTTAAGAACTAACTTTGACACACATTATTTTGTGGAACTCTGAATAATTATCTAAGATTATTAAAATTCTAGTTTATAAAGTGAACTAGAACAAATGGAATAAAACACATTATCACCAAAATAACATGTGTAAGTTTAGGAAGGAATAAAGCTGGTATTTGGAAATGCTGGCTCTCTCTAAAATAAAGCAAACAAGGGGTGCCTGGGTGGCTCAGTCAGTGAAGCATCCAACTCTTGGTTTTGGCTTAGGTCATGATCTCAGGGTTCTGGAATTGTGGCCCTACTTAGGGCTCCACATTTGGCAGGGAATATGTCTCCCTTTCCCTTTTCTCCTCCCCTACTCACTCTCTCTCTCTCTCAAATAAATAAAAAAATATTTAAAAAACAATTAAAATTCAAGCTGTGACATCTACTGAACTTATGTAAATTCCCCAGGAAAGTGTATTTACAAAATAAAACATAAACATTTTATATTATTTAATTGGCAGTAGACTCATAAAAAGCAATAAAAATCCAGGATTTGCATGCATAACAGTATTTTAATTCTTATAAAAACACGTTTTCTTTCCTGTCATGTCCTATAATGAAACAAAATTGTCTACTAGTATGTCAAGTTTTATAATATTTAATAAGAACATTAATAGATTATAATGAATATACAATTTCTACATGACAACAGAAATCTCTCTGTACAAACCTAGAACTTTTTGTTTGTTTGTTTTCAGATAGTCCCTTTTATTTCTGTTAATGTGATACATCAAATACACCTCATAAGAAAGTTTAAAAAGTATGTAATTTTCTGAACATATTCATTTTATGTTCATGCTTCCTTGTAACCCAAACATTATGACTTCAAATTCTTATAATTTATGTATTTATTTGGGATCACATAAAAATAGTTGGACATAACATTTCTTCCTGAAATACTTTGAGTACCTTAAATTACAGTCTATGAAAGTTGGCAGTGAGTCTAATTCTTTTTATTTTAATACTGAAAGAACTCTTGGAGTGAAGCTCTACGTATAGAATCAGATTCCCATTTTCATTTCACTGTCATTTATCAAATTATCTGCCTTTACACTTACCAGACAAATCAATTGCAATTAATGCTTTCTTAGCAAAAGTGGATGCAATTGTAGACCTCAGATTATACTTTATGGAGATAAAGATACAATATAAAAAGGGAAAAATAAAGAAAAGTAACAAAAAATTAAAGTACTGAAACTTTGCATACACACATACAATGATGAATTTGTTTATAATACGCCAAGATTTTGTTAATTTGTTAAAAAAATTAAAATGCAAGCTGTGATATCTACTGAACTTATTATATTGAGATTTCTCTCAGTTCCAGTATTTAAATTTAATGAACTATAACTAAACTATAACCATATATATATATGTATATATACATATGTATACATATATGAACTGATATACAACTGGAATATGAAATACAAAGATCAAAAATGTATTTTACCTACTTGGAATTGAATGCCATCCATATCACCACAATACGCAACATTGAAAACAGTAATTATTATGGCATCAAAAAATGAAAAATCTCAATAAGAAGTGCAAGCAGGGAGTTGAATATTCTTTCTGAATTAAAAACCCCTGTAAGAAAGCAGTAGACAGAAAACAACTTACAATCTTATACTAAAAATCAAAGAATAAATAAATCAGAGCATGATGATGTTGATTATGCAACAAACTGTTAGGCTAATATTTTTTCAAATCATAATGTTTACTTCTCTTTTGTATATCCTAGGGAGATGCACAAAAATAAAGAAGAAAATGCAAGCCAGAAGAAGAGCTGCCACACACTGTTTTTTTGTGTGTGCAGCATGAATAGGAGATGGGGATTAGGAGCGCCTTGTTATGATGAGCACCTGCTGATGTATGGAAGTATTGAGTCACTGTATTGTACACCCCAAATTAAAATATTGCATTGTAGGTTAACTAACTGGAATTTAAATAAAAACTTTAAAAAATTTAAGAATTAAAAAAGCAAAAATTAATTATATAGAAGAACTTGTAGAGAATGGCTTCTAAACCTGGAGATTTTCACGCAGCTGTAAAAGAACAGAAGACAAGAATTTTAATGATAGAGTTAGTATGTGCATTCTTCAGGTTACAAGAGAAAATAAATCTTAAATATTTATAAATTGTCAATAGCTGGGTTAACACCTACTATTTTCTCTAAATGTCCTGTGGTCTTTGTTGAGAAATAGCTAGGGGAATTTTTATTGGATTAGGTCAATTATTCTAATACCATTCATGGAAAGATAAGCAGTAGAAGTTGTTTGAGGATGCACTTTTCTATTTCTTAATGATTATTTCCAATTCTTTTTAAAAGTTTTCTTTTAAATTCCAATTAGTTTACATACAATGTAATATTAGTTACAGGAGTAGAATTTAGTGGTTCATCAGTTCCATACATCACCCAGTTGGCTCATACAGCAAGGGCAGTCCTTAATCCCCCACACCTGTTGAGCCCATCCCTCCACCCACCTCCCCTCTATAACCAGCAGTTCTCTATAATTAAGGGTAGGCTTCTTCTTCTGTCTCTCTTTTTCTTTCTTCCCCCCTACCCTTCTTTTAAGGGTTAACGTCCTACCTCCTAACGGAGAACATTCACATCCTCTGTATTGTGATGGCAGCTCAATTTTACTGATGTTCTTCACATACATGTATTCCAACCAGGAGGGATTATTAGCTATGTTTTATATTTTTGACTTTTTTGTGTGTTTGATTTCCTGATCCTACACTTTTAGTCTGAAATGGTTGTTTTCATCACGCTTAAGGATTCTTTTATTTTTTTGCTACAATTCACATCTTTCTAGGCAGTCTCAGACACACTGTTTGTCTGCCAGATTCAGAGTTTTCTGTTTCGTTTTCGTTTGTTTTTAAAACTTTATTTTTTAAAGCAGTTCACAGCAAACTCTAGAGGAAGGTACAGAAATTTTCCATTGACCCTATTGCCTCCACAAATGTACAGGCTCCCCCATTACCAACATCACTCATCAGAGTAATGCATTGTGTTATAATTGCTAAACAAAGAGTGGCACATCTTAAATGCCCAAAGCTGGTAGTTTATCATAGGGTTCACAACAGCTGTGACTTGCTGAACAAAACCTGCTGAACTGTAAACAAAAAAATGTGTGATGACATGTATCCATTGTTATAATATCGTACAGAATATTTTCACTGTCCAAAATTCCTCTATGCTCACCTATTCAAACTATTCCCTCCCCTAACCCTTGGCAACCACTGTATTATTTTCTCCATAAGTTGTCTTTTTCAAAACGTCATAGGGTAGGAATAATATAGTATGTGGCCTTTTCAGATTGGCTTCTTTTTTGTTTGTTTGTTTTTAGACTGAATTCTTGCACTTAGTAATACACATTTAAGACTATTCCATATATGTGTGTATGTGTGTATATTTGTGTGTGGCTTGATAGCTATTTCTTTAGCATTGAAGAAATCTCATTGTCTGAATGCACCAAGTTTATCTGTTTACTTGGTCAAGGGAATATTGGTTGTTTTTAAATTTTGTCAATTGTGAATAAACCTGTTCTAAAACTCTGTGTGCAGGCTTTTGTGTGAAAATGTTTTCAACTTTTTTTTAGGTTAATACCAAGGAACATGATGTCTAGATTGTATGGTAGACATATTTGTCTTAAAAGAAACTATCACACTCTCACTCACTTCTTTTTAAGATTTCTTTATTCATTTTACAGAGAGAGAGAGAGAGAGAGAGAGAGATTGAAAGAGAGAGCAGGGGCAGGGAGGGACCGAGAAACGGAGAGGGAAAGAATACCAAGCAGACTCCCTGCAGAGAGGAGAGCCTGACACCAGGCTCAATCTCAGGACACTGAGGTCATGACCTGAGCTGAAACCAACAATCAGATGCTTAACTGACTCAGCCACCCAGGCACCCCTCAAAACTCTTTTTTCTCAAGAACTCTTTTGTTATTCAGAGCTTTCTGTGGTTCCATACAAGTTTGAAAATTATTTTTTATTTTTTTCATACTTACTTGTATTTATTTTGTATTCATTTTTGGGGGGTATATGTGGGGATACTTTTTTTTTTTTACATGAAAAGTCGTTTTTTTTTAATTTTATTTTTTATAAATATATAATATATTTTTATCCCCAGGGGTACAGGTCTGCGAATCGCCAGGTTTACACACTTCACAGCACTCACCATAGCACATACCCTCCCCAATATCCGTAACCCCACCCCCCCTCCCAACCTCCCTCCCCCCATTTGTTGTATTTCTTTGAAAAATGTTATTGGAATTTTGATAGGCATTGTCTTGAATCTGTGAGTTACTTTGGGTAGTATGGGCATTTTAACAATACTGATTCTTCCAGTCCATGAGCATGGAATATATTTCCACTTATTTAAATCTTCTTCAATTTCTTTCATTAAAGTCTTGTAGTTTTCAATGTACATGTCTTTCACCTTCTTGGTTAAATTTACTCTTGGGTATTTTATTCTTTTTTGATACAGTTGTAAATGGAATTATTTTCTTTATTTCTCTTTCTGACAATTTGTTAATGTCTGATATTAGTAAATTGTGTATGCTTTTTTTAAATATTTACCTGACTATAGGTTATAGATTTTATTGGTATTTTTAAGAACCAATTTTTGGTTTCACTGACATTCTCTGATGATTTTCTGTTTTCACTTTAATTGATTTGTTTTAGTTCTTATTTATTTTTTCTGCTTAATTTGCATTTAATTTTTTTTTTTTTTAGATTTCTTAGGTGGAAACTTATATTATTGATTTTAGATTCTTTTTTCTTTTCTAATATATGCATTCAAAGCTATAAGTTTTCCTCTAAGTACTCCTTTTAGAATTCCACAAATTTTGATAAATTCTGTTTTACTTCAGTTAAGTTCAAAATATGAACTTATTTTGTGCTTTATTTATTATGTGCTTTAAAATATATATATATATATATATACACACACACACATATACATACACACACATACACATATACATATGTGTGTGTGTGTGTGTGTATTTAATTTTAGAAGGGGGGTAGGTGCAGAGAGAGAAGGGGGGAGAAAAATCTCAAGCAGATGCCCCGCTGACTGTGGAATTGGACATGGGGATTGATCCCAGGACTGTGAATCAAAATGACCTGAATCAAAAATCAAGAGCTAGGCGCTTAACTGACTGAGTTACCCAGGTGCCCCAAATAGTATATACTTTTTATAATTTCTGTTGAGCTTCTTTGATTCCTATATTACTTAGAAGTTTACTGTTCAATCTTTTTATAATTTGGGATTTTTCCAGTTATCTTTATTTCCACTTTATTTTCATTTTGGGCTGAGAGCTGACTTAGTATAATTTCTGTTATTTTAAATTGGTTAACACATGCTTTATCACTCAGAATGTGGTCTTAGTAAATGTTCAATGTGATCTTTAAAGGAATGTGTATTCTGTTGATGCTGGATGATGTCACTGAAAGATATCAATTATTTATAGTCAATGGATCATGTTGAGTTCAATTATGTCCTTCCTGATTTTCTGCCTACTAGATTTGTCCATTTCTGGTGGAATAGCAATATAGTCTCTAAGTATTATAGAAAATTTATCTATTTCTCCTTGAAATCATAAAACTTTCTTCACATAGTTTGATACTCTGATGTTACACATATGCACATTAAGGATCGTTATGTCTTCTTGGAGATTTACTTCTTAACATTATGTAATGCCCTTCTTTATCCCTGATAAGTTTTCTTGTTGTGAGGTATTCTCTGTCTGAAATTAATATAGCTTCACTTACCTTTTTATTAGTGTTAGCATGGTACACATTTCTCCATTCATTTACATTTAATCTGTATGTCAATATAGATTAGTGCTATAGGCTTCTGGTAGACAATATGTAGTCTGTTCTTATTTTTTGATCCACTCTGAAAATCTCTGCTCTAACTGGTGCATTTAAGGATCACATATATTTTGAGTAAAAGAATATTTTGTGTTCTAGGTATTTGAAAGGGTAATTAAATGACATTTTATTTCTTGAGACTTTTTCATATTCAATAATGTTCATTTTAATTCTTCTAGATAGGATTCTCAGTTTCCATGCAGTCATTTTTTTATTAATGTCTAATTATTCTTCCATCATCCATTTAGAGACTTTTTTTTGATGCATTACATTTCAGTCATATCATATTCAGTCTGCTTGGGTTTGACTTAAAATAAATATTCTGTGAAATGACAGTAAAAATCAGCAAAACAAAATGTCATTGCAAACTGCCTTATGCTTTTATAGCAAAGATGATAAAAATCTCCTATAGGATTTTCATGATCAGGTTAACATATCAGTAAAAAAAAATTTGTCAATTCCTACTTTAAAATTACTGAAGTAATAAACACCAAATAATGAATAAAATATTAAATAAATTAATAAGTTAAATTTAGTTATATGTTTAAAATTAACAATCTATGTAATAAAAACAGGTAAATTAAAACTTAATTCTTTTTTTTTTAAAGATTTTATTTATTTATTTGACAGAGAGAGGTCACAGGTAGGCAGAGAGAGGAGGAAGCAGGCTCCCTGCGGAGCAGAGAGCCAGATGCAGGGCTCAATCCCAGGACCCTGGGATCATGACCTGAGCCAAAGGCAGAGGCTTTAACCCACTGAGCCACCCAGGTGCCCCAAAACTTAATTCTTAAATTAATAGAATAACCATAGCTTGGGTTATTTTTGAGAGACATCTATATGAATATATGTATTTCTTTCCTGTCATAAATAAGTAGATAATCATATTTTAAAATCATATTTTAAAATCCTAATCTCCAAGGTGATGGCATCAGGATAGAGATCTTTGCTAGGTGATTAGGTCATGAAGGTAGAGTCCTCATGAATGGAATGTGAACCCTTAAAAAAAAGACCAAAGAGAGCTTCCTATCTCTCTTCCACTATGTGAGGACATAGTTAACAAGATGGCCATCTATAATTGAAGGAGTAGACTCTTACCAGATATTAAATCTGCTGGTGACTTGATCTTGGACTTCCCAGTCTCTAGAACACTATAAAATCATTTTCTGTTCCTTTTAAGCCACCCAGTGTATGGAATTTTGTTAGAGCAGCCCAAACTGACAGATAGTAAGCAAGAATAGAAAGTCTTAAGCTAACTCAAAATTGATGTGTGTGAGTCTTAAACTTTACTACTTTTAATCTAGTGTCTATTTTCATGTGTTCCAGTTATATGAGTATAGACAAATAGAATAAATATAGTGCTAGGAAAAAAGCAAATGCTTAATAAATAAATATTGAGTTGAATTTAGGGACCATTATTCCAAATTCTCTTGAACAGATTCAGAGTTTTATTCAACAGTAGATTGACTAAGTGGCACTTATCAAACTAAAAGATAGTATTCAGTTGTTGAGAGTTTAGCAAAGATTGGTAAAAATGTATAGATGTTTTCAGCAGCATCCACACAGACATACTTAAATGCTAAAGTAGCATATTATGTAAACAAAGCAGTATATTCTGTTTCTGTAAGCGTGAAGTTTGCTACTGTGGGAAATTAAACCCATTGGGCCTTGTTTATGAATACAGAAAGATTTTCAGGGTTGGGGTTCAGGAGTTATATGTTTTACAGTTGTAAAATGACTTCCCCCAAAACATAAAAATTCTTTAAATATTATAGTTATTGTCATTTGAAAGATAAATTGGTTAATGCTAGAAATTTCTTCTTCCTATTCTGAAATTTTAGCTTCTCTTCCAGGTAGAGCAACTATTCATCCCCCCGCTAAAATTAGTGTTATGAAGTTAACATTATTTGACTTTTTCATTTTTTGTACTAATATTAATTAATGCATTTTGTACCACAAGCAAATGTTAGGTTAATATATATTCAGATAGCTATGTGGTGTTAAAAGAGTTAATTAGATTGACTTTGGTGTATGTTGTAGAAAGAATAATGTTCTCCTTTGTCACCTCAAAGATGTACATGGCCTAATCCCTGGGACCCATAAATACATTAACTTCTCTAGCAAAAGGAACTTTGCAATTGTGATTCAGGTAAACATATTGAAATGGGGAGATTATCTGAGAGTATCCAGTTGGATCTTATATAATTGCAAATTTCCTTACAAGAAAGAAGTAGGAGAGTCTTAGGAGAAGGTAATGTGCCCATGGAAGTAGAGAGAGAGCCAGGCAGCCAGGAGCCAAGGAATGCAGGCAACCTCTCTCTTATAACTGGAGAAGACCAGAAAGAGATTTTCCTTGGATCATCCAGAAGGGACCAACCCTAAGGAAATCTTACTGTCAACATGGTAAGATTCATTTCAGACTGACCTCAAGAACTCTAAGATAACAAATTTGTATTATTTTAGTACAAATTGCCACCGGCAGCCATGGGAATCTAAGAAATGGCATGAGATGGAACTTGAAAATTAATGTCTTCATTTGTTGACTATGTGCTGTCATTTTCTTTGTTCTTATTCTGTCCTACAAATTTTGTGCTTACATGACTTTACATTATATATTTCTTTATTTGTTCTTATATTTTATTTCACTAGTATATAAAGGCTACATGTATTTGGACTTTGTTTTCTCCTCTGCAATATGCTTACAATGAGGCCTTGTACATGATGGTCAATCAATCAATCTGTTAATCACTGAATGAAACATGTATGAAGATTATTATTATTATTATTTTTTAAGATTTTATTTATTTATTTGAGAGAGAGACAGTGAGAGAGAGCATGAGCGAGAAGGTCAGAGGGAGAAGCAGACTCCCCATGGAGCTGGGAGCCCGATGCAGGACTCGATCCCGGGACTCCAGGATCATGACCTGAGCCGAAGGCAGTCGTCCAACCAACTGAGCCACCCAGGCGTCCCTGTATGAAGATTATTATCAAAATCTAGGAGACCATTATAGGAATAATGATTACTTAGTGTGTAGGAGAAACATTCTCTAGAAAATTAATAATAATTTATAATTTTAATGATAATATCTTAACACTTGAATGTTGCTTTATGTTCTTATTTGTTTTTGAATCATAATTTGAAGTTCGAAAAACTAAATATTGTATTTTTCATCTTTGTAGTCATAATGTCTGGCACAATTTCTCTATAAACAAATAATAACAACCATTAACTATATACCTCCTGGCTGTCATGCTAAGAATTCCATATAAGTTTCTTGATATTCTTTTCCTCATGTTAAGGGTTATGGAAAAGATTGAGTGTTTCACTTGTTTATCCAATATTTCACAGCTTGTAAGTAGCGATACAATAATTCAGAGCCATTTGTTTCAGACTAGGAATGCCCCGTATCCCTATATTAAAAGGGCAAGTAGTAAAATTGTGTATGAATATTGAAGAGTCTGGATTTGAGCAAAATACTAAGTCTTGGTCAATGCTTGAATATAGAGGAGAGTTAGTTGGATGAAGCCCAGATACCACATTAATGCAAATTCCAAATGTTATAAAGATTGTTTTAAAAAAGCAACAAATTAGGGGTACCTGGGTGGCTCAGTTGTTAAGTGACTGCTTTCAGCTTGGGTCATGATCATGGTGTCCTGGGCTGGAGCCCTGCATTGGGCTCCCTGCTCAGTGGGAAGCCTGCCTCTCTCTCTCTGAATCCTCCTGCTTGTGTTCCCTCTCTTGCCGCCTCTCCCTCTCTGCCAAATAAATAAATAAAATCTTAAAAAAAAAAAAACAACTAAAAAAAAGCAACAAATTATGTTTAAATAATGAGTTATTATTTTATAATTTTAGAGTATTGAAGATTTCTCTAAACTTAATTTTAAAGCCATAAGATACAATAGAGAAGGCCCACATATTCAACCACCAACAGTTTAAAGGAAATGATTATGCTGTATAACACCACAAGTGAAATTTAAAGGGAAAATGACAAACTGAGAGATGTTTTGCAACTCGGATCATAGACAAAAGGTTAACCCCCAATATATAAAGAGCTCCTACAAATTAATTAAGAAAACCAATAGAAAAATTGTCAAAGGATATGAAAAGGCCGTTCTTAGAAACTCTCATATATATGAAAGTATCTTCACCATCACTTTTAAAAAGAAAAATGGAAAATAGTAATTTTTTGTAACCTATAAGATTGGCAAACATAAATATTTGATTAAACTCTATATTAACATGTCTCAATCATTATTGATGGAGTTGTGAATTGTTAAAACGTATATGGAGAGCAATTTGGCCAAATCTATTAAAAAATACACATACTCTTGAATCTAACAATTTAAATTCTGAGAATTTAGAAACATATGTGGTTGAAAATATTTCAAGAAATGTACATACAATTTTCTCAATGCATCATTGTCTATAATTATTGAAAACATTTGGAAGCAATACAAATGCCTTTCAATAAGTAATTGTATAAATAAATTATGATAAATCCCTATAATGGAATACTATGATGATTTAAAAAAAAGAAGCATCTCTTATGTGTTGATATGGAAAGTTTGTCAAGATAAATTGCTAATGCAAAAATCAAGGTTTTGAACAATGTGTGTTTCACCTTCTTTTTGTATAAAATCAAAGAATTGGAAGAGAAACATACAGTTGTATTTTATTATGTGCATTTTTAAACATCTTTTTGAGACCATTAATTTATAATACAAATTATACACAATTATAAAAAGCATTTACTCTTTTCTGTTGCAAGTCATGAAGTGAGTTGGATAAATGGGCTCAACTTTGGGACATGCATTTTTTGCAAATAAACTTACTTTCTATAATGGAGTGAAAATGTCCCATTTTTATAACTAAGTTCTCCAACTGAAAGTAAATGTGAATAAAATAATTATTCTTAACCACTCAGAAAAGAAGAACATGATGTTTGATGGAAAATAGAAGGAAAATTATTGCACAGAAATTAAAAAATATTATTTTTCTAGGAGTGCTTGGCTGGATAATATTTTTCACATACTATCTATGATAAATAAAACAAATTAGTACCTTTTGACTAATTTTCATAACTGTATATTGGCTTTTTCCTTCTTAATGTAATAAAGTAGTGATGTTTTATCATGGTATAATCAATCACCTTCTAAACTGAGGTTTTGCTAAAATTTTTTTTAATAATTTAGAGAAATGGGGGGGCAGAAGCCAAATTACACATCATATCAAAATAAGATTTCTTTCTAGAAATTTTTTCTAGAAACTCTAGAAAATTCTTTTCTAGAAATTTGCTTTCTTTCTAGAAAGCAAAATATAAAGTGGGATCGAAAATCACTTTTGTTTCCATCTGGCAAGAGGACCAAAATGGAAAGTAAAATAAAGACACATTGTAAACTATATCCTGAGAATTACACTGATTGTCTAATTAAATTAGTCACAGTGAAATTCAGATGTCTTATTTTTTCTGAAATGTAAAATAATAAGGTAGTAAATAAATACCAAGATTTTTCAACTTTTTTTTTTTTTTACTTTATTTATTTATTTGACAGAGATCACAAGTAGGCAGAGAGGCAGGCAGAGAAAGAGGGGGAAGCAGGCTCCCTGCTGAGCAGAAAGCCCAATGTGGGGCTCGATCCCAGGACCCTGAGATCATGACCCGAGCCGAAGGCAGAGGCTTAATCCACTGAGCCACCCAGGTGTCCCGATTTTTCAACTTTTTAAGAAAGTATTTTGGTTTTCTATTTTCAAATAACAATGTACATCAAAATAAGAGGCATAAATGAAACAAGATGGGATTGGGAGGGAGACAAACCATAAGTGACTCTTAATCTCACAAAACAAACTATGGGTTACTGGGGGGAGAGGGGTTGGGAGAGGGGGCTGGGGCTATGGACATTGGGGAGCGTATGTGCTATGGTGAGTGCTGTGAAGTGTGTAAACCTGGTGATTCACAAACCTGTACCCCTGGGGATAAAAATATATTATATGTTTATAAAAAATAAAAAATAAATAAAAAATAAATAAAAATAATTTTAAAAAAAGAGGCATAAGGAAAGTATATAGCAAAGGTTTTGAAAAATAAAATGTTTATTTATACCTATTCTACATTGTATTACAAGTTGTAAGAGTAAATAGTCAAATAGGCAAATATTCCATATGACTTATATGGCAAATATTAAATAGGCAAATATTTCCATATGATTTATATGGAAAATATTAAATAGGCAAATATTTCCATATGATTTATATGGAAAATTTACAATCTGTTCTTATTGCAATCCTGATTTTAAATACTCTGTTCCAGCATCCCCATAAATCACCAAGTGCTCCCAAAATAAGATTTGTCCCGAGACTTGTTTGTTTATTTTGGGTCAGAGGAAATGTCTGAAATTTTGTTTGTTTTGGAATTAAACCAATCATATCTCTGTGAGTGTGTGTATGGGTGTGGGTGTGTTACCTTCCTCAATTAAAGAATAAAGTGATTTTGATTATTTTACACATATATATACACACATATATATGTGTGTATACATACGTAGAATTGCCAATTAATGGTATTAGGTGTAACTTTAAAGGGCATCTTGTTGGATGCCAGGATGGTTCTGTGAGTTAAGTGTCTGCCTTCAGCTCAGGTCATGATCCCAGGGTCCTGGGATTGAATCCCACATCATGGACTCCCTGCTCAGCAGAGAGTCTGCTTCTCCTTCTACCCCTTCCCCCTGCTTCTGTGCACACACACACACTCTCTCTCTCTCTCTCTCTCTCTCAAAAAATAAATAAATAAATAAATAAGTAATTTTTTTTTTTTTAAATAAAGGGCATCTTTTTAAAAGAGCTACAAAGTTGAGAGATTTGAGGTGCAAACATGTAAGATTTTTTTTTTTCATTCAAGTTGACCTAGGATCTTAGTAAATGTTACCTATTACCCACATCTGCACCTGGGGAGAGGCTAGGGAGCGAAGTCAGGAAGGAGAAATCAACACTATGAAGCATCAGATGCAAGACTAGGAGCTCAGTGGTTCCGCAGCTGATTTTGTTAACCTATAACAGCATGCAGGAAAGAGCATGCTGAGAATAGAATAGACCTTCCATTTAGAGTCCTTTATGCAGGAAAAGAGATGAATTGATCATTTGGTAATAAGCACAAGTAGATTAGATGTATGGCTGGTCATACATGTAATTTTATAATTTCGACTGAATAGCTATACTTTAAATAGTGAAATTTTAAAAGTTTATACCAAAAAGAAGTTTTCAGTATTGTGTGTGTGTGTGTGTGTGTGTGTGTTTAATTTTATTTATTTATTTTTTTGATAGACAGAGACCCAGTGAGAGAGGGAACAGAAGCAGGGAGGGTGGGAGAAGGAGTAGCAGGCTTCCAGCTGAGCAGGGAGCCTGATGCAGGGCTCCATCCCAGGACTGAGTCCTGCCCAAATCCTGATAGTCTGCTGAGTTTACTCAGCATGTATAGTTAAATATGTAGATAATAAAATTCTTTCTTAGATCTTTCTTATACAATAAGGAATTTAAAAATAATTATTTCTATGTTCCTGTTTGTATTTATGTTTACCTCTCCAGAATCTTACCCAGCTTATCTATCACTGTTCACCTTTTCTCTTGTAAGCAGGTATTCTAAAAGTCAGCTAAACTTTTACTGCCTTTCAGACTCTCTGCTCCTCCCGCAGCAATCCTCTTTGAAACAAATTTTCCTACAATAAAGTCTCTGTAGCCACTACTGTCACAAGCTGATGTATTAGGTACTGGAAAACATTTGAAAATATCATGATTTCAATGATTGGAAGTAACAATGGCAGGAAATATAGTTTATTATGTCATAGTTCTGAAAGTAACAAATTCTTCACTCCTAGTATTTTATCAATGACAGATTTTATCTGCTTTCATTTATCTTCTCTTTATACTTGGGCTCCAGGGATAACATAGGAAGGTTGGGATAATTTTGCTTAATGCTAAGTAAGCTACACAAATAATTACAAATTAGATAACTATTAATAACAGTCATGATTTCATATCAACACATCTATGTCTCAAAAATAGATTCCTACTTCTAATACGAAGGTAGTAACATTTCTTTCCTTGCTTCCAAGTATCACATTCTTCTCATAGGGATTCAGTGACAGTTCGGGAGAGAAGTTAATTGTATAAACTGTTTTTCCCTTCTTCTTCATGCACACACACACGCTTATCATGTATTAATTATCATAAAATTATCTTAATATGGATACTGTTCAAGTGTCCATCTGAAAACTCTACGTGTTTTGAAAATATGAGATAAGAAATGTACTCAGAATATGTTTGGAGCATACTGTCAGAGAATATTTAATGACCTCTTGTACACATTTTTTAAAGATCCTGGTTCTGATAAACAACCTTCAAAACTAGATATCCCTGCTTATCAGGGCCTGAGATTCAAAACCACACAAGTATACTAACTTGTCCTTATAAAGCATAGAAGAAAAAAAATACTACATCTTAATGAAATTTAAAAAAAAAAGATACAAATAGATCTAGCCAGAATAGAAATCCTTTAGTTAAATATGAGAAACAGTCAGTATCTGTGAACTGGATATTATAAAATCACATTCTTATTCATAGACAAGTTACCGGGGAATATAAATTACCTAAATCAGCTTGGTGAATAAGAACTAAACCAAGAATTTTTGTATAATTAGAAAGTTTAAAGACATCAAATTTTGATAATCTGGTATGTTCACACATATAAACAAAATTCTCATTAGGGCAACTAGATACAAATTTCATCCTAAGTAGTAACCATTCTACTGCATGACGTTTAGAGGGGTAGTGCCAGAGTTTGCTTCTGTGTTAGGCTGTATGTATATTCTATTTTCATCCCCAAACCTTCTTACCAGCCTGGTCATTCATTAGCTTTTTACTATCATGATATGATTGCAAACAACTCTGGTGTCCTACTAACCAACTGATGTCTTTGAAGTGATTTTGTACAAATCACTGGGTTTACCTTCATGTGTAGTTGATTTCATAAAACTCTTATAGGACATTCTTACTTCCCTTATTTTATAAATATATTTAAGCACCTAAATTTGCCCTCATGAACCACCTGCAGTCATCATATTGTTTAACTTAGTCTTTTTTTTTACCTTCAGTAATGATTACCTGCTTTTAAATTACAGTATTTTTTATTATATACTTCAAAAGTACAATCCAGCATAGTTGATATTTACATATGTTGAGATAAAAATTTCACAAAGTCTCACATAAATAGATCAGAAAATAACTCTTTGAACCCATATATACTGTGGGCCACAAATGTAATTTTCTAGTAGCCATGTTGACAGGAATTAAACAAAATAGGTTAAATTAACTTAAAAATGTATTTTAAGAAATACATATACAATTATATCACTTATTCAATACATCATATGTAATTATGAATGATATATTTTCACTTTTTCCATTTAGTTGTGAAAATTCAATGTGTGTTTATACTTATATTGCTTCTTATTCCAAATGTTCAGTATCCATATATGGCTAGTAGTTATCATACTGGTCAATGCAGCTCAAGATATGTATAAGGGACCCTAATTCACAGCTAAAACTTTTAATACACAATAGCCTCAGTTCCTTTCTAATGGTTTTTATATTCATTTTGTATTGGTAGATTAAACATTTACTTTGATTTATGATTTTTGACAGCTTTACCATATGATATCTTTAAAAACTGGAAATCTTTTATTTCTATTTATCATTATTTATCATTTTCCACTTCTATAAACTATATTTTATATTTTACATCAACATAATGCACTAAACAAAAATATAAATCATCACATATATAAACAACTCATTGAGATTATGTGAACATTATTTTTCATATTTTACTTTATTTAATATTTGAATATGTGTAAGAGAAGTAAAATAACAGAAGTAGCTGATTCATCTTTTTTCAAGTGTAGATTTTAAAGTTATTGCAAAGACATCCCAAATGTCCATTTTAACTCTTCATTTAAGTACTTGTGACTTTTTAAAATTAAATGATTATTTATAAAGAAGACTTTTCCCCTTGCTGGGAGTCACAGCATAGGGTTATTTTGAAATAAAATTTTTAGAAAGAGTATATAGCCATTCTACTTAATTTTCTCAAAGACCTTTATATTGTCTTCAGATAAAAGGAACAGATTTTTTTATAGCTTCATTTTACATTAGGCCAATTATCAACATCATGAGATTCTATAAAATGAAATTCATGATATTCTGCATGGCAGGTAGACAAAGATTTCTGGTTCAGTTATCATGTGGGTTTAAACAAAATCAGCCTTAATTGGAACAAATGATTGTTGAAATATGTTTGATATCTAGTATCAATTAATTTAAAAGAAAAGTTTTATTAACTATGAGAAATTTCCAAGGGTAACCAAAAATACCCCTATCTTGATATGTATTATTTGTCTGACATGTTATTGTGATCATCAGTCTTTGAACATATTCACAGCAAGAACCATGTTTTATGTATTTTTTTTAATAAACTCGAAAATCTACTAAACATAGTTCTTTTTACATAAAATATCTCATTATGAGGCACAGTCATTATAGGTGGTTCAGTCAGTTAAGTGGCTGCCTTCCGCTCAGGTCTTGATCCCAGTATCCTGTGATCCAGTTCCACATTGGGCTCCCAGCTGGCAGGGAGCCTGCTTTTCTCTCTCCCTCTACTATTCCCCGTACTCATGCTCTCTCGTTCTCTGACACATAAATGAAATCTTAAAAAAAAATCTCATTATGTATTAGGTAAACAAAAGAGAACAGATTAGATACGTAAATTATGAGCTTTTAAAATAATGACTTCATAAGATGAAGATACACTCAGAGGACAAAATATTTCAGTAAATTATCAACTATCTTTTCTATAAATTGAAGTATGAGGAGAAAATATTAACTAGGAAAATTTTAACAAGGGGATTTCCTATTATTAGCATGCTTTTTAGGTTTTAACAAAATGTTTTAAAATAATTATAAGATGTTCTAGTTTGACCTCTACTACATCAGAGTGCAACGTTTTCCTCTGTGACATACGACTTTTACAGAGAAATAATACACACTGAAAATATACATTGTACTTATAGAAACATTACAAAAAGAAATTGAAGTATATATGCAATAAATGTAAGAAATATTAAAAATTATAGAAATAATTTGGATAGAATGAATGAAATATTGCCCTCTGGCTTAAGTCAGAACCTTATGCGTAACTACCACATTTAAGAATACATGATTTCCAGGAAAGTAAACAAAACTTTTATTATTAAATTATATAATAAGCATTGTATAATCCAAAATTTATTTTGTTTTAAAAATATAGTGATCTGAAGTATGATCCCTATAAAGTTTGAATACCTTTATTAACTAAATAAATAGCACACACACAAAAAGAAAAGATCAATCACTGTGCCTTGTTCCCTGTACAGTGTGAAAAAGGTATTTGTTGAGAGAATGGGTGATTCACATTATCATCTATCTTTGTGATACTGCTTATTATGATGTTAAATACCTAGACACTTACCTATCTTTTTCTTTATCACTAAGTTAATGTGGTATTTTCTGGACTTGATTGTTGATTTGTTATCAGGGCCTTAGTGGAAAGGTAAAGAACAATGTCTAGGTAATGCTTATCTACATTTTTTTTTCCCTTTAAACATCCATTTTAAAAAGAGATGACATTTTTTGTTCGGTCTCCAGGAGAGTGTGACTTGCTGAAAGTGAAGATTTGAAAATCAAGTAGGTGAGAGCTGCTGCTGTCTGGCGATAGCCTGTGCAGAGTTAAGTGCTGACGGTAGAGAACACATAGGAATGGGGCAAAGTATCACTGCCATTTCAGTTGCTTTCTCACTCAAAATGTAAGAGAAGAAAAGATATACATTGAATGGTCACTCTATAATCTGAAAATACCGTACTATACATTTTGTAAATAATCTGGGCTTTAAATTGCATTTTTAAACATTTAGCTGTTTGTTATTTTAGTGACATTTTAGTAAGTCTGTAATTATTAAAATAAATCATTTCTGAAAAAAGCAAATAAATGACACATTTGCCACACAGATTTTAAAAATAGTGCTTTTTAGTTGTTTTTAAAGTTGTATAAACATTTCTATATTTTATTGTTCTGTAGAAGATTTAGAAATCATTATTTGCATCAATCCAGGTCAATTTGTTATGCCCGAGTTTTTGCGTCTGAGAGACCACCAAGGAGCCAACACTGATGTAATCACACGAGGATTTATTTGACAAGCTTAAACTTGGGCCCAAGTATACCTGACACAGCAGAGTAGGGACTTGGACCCCGAACCAGATTACAGTCAGAGTTTTTAAAGGCAGAGTAGGGGTGGACTCGGCGGTGGGTGAGGACAAAGGGGATATTCAGAAGGGCTATCAGGGTAAAGAAGACTGTCAGGATATTGGAGGCCTGGTTATTATCAAGCTAAGGCCGTTTTTTCCTCTAATGAGGCACTAAACATGAAGACAGTTGGGAGTTTCCTGGTGGAATGTTGCATTTCTCCTATCAAGCGTCCTTGTTAGTGAGATTTAGCATTGGGACATTTGTAAGCCAAGGGAAGCTCCTGTCTTGCAGGATTGTGATTTCTACAAGTTAACTATTTGTTCACACATACTACCGAGGGGAGGGGAGCTGGTGGAGAGGGGGTGCAAGGTGCCAGCTTTTGCTTTGTCAAGATGGCTGTACTTATGTCAGGGCTAGACTTGAGGTGGGTACAGCCATGTTTTTTTTGGCCTCCACAAATTCATTAACTGAATAACCCAGCAGAATATTTATTAAACACTATTATTCCTGGTTCAATGCTAGCCACTATGAAGCAAGTAGTGATTGAAAAAAATTCCACTGCTTAATTAATGCAATCCATATAATGAGATGAGATATCATTACCAAAAAAATAGCAAACACGATTAACGACTTATATAAAACCTTGCCAAGGAGATTTATTTTGTTTTATTCTAATTATGACATGAGCAATGTGGATGCTTTAGAAGTAAGACACAGCAAACTTCAGATATGAAAACTGAACAACAGTGATTATAGTGATATTAGAAGCAGGGAGAAGAGAAGAAATCAAGGATTTTTGAAAAATGTGAAAAATAAATAGATAAAATCTGTTCTAATATATTTTCCATTTAATCATTCATATACATTTGAAAATATTTGGGAGCAGTTGAAAAAATATAAGCACAGGTTCATATCTGCCCTTGAGGTCACATGCTAAAAGGTCTATTCTTTCTGTCATGGCGTGTTAAGACATTATTATTTTTTTTAAATTTTATTTGACAGACAAAGATCACAAGTAGGCAGAGAGGCAGACAGAGAGAGAGGAGGAAGCAGGCTCCCCGCCAAGCAGAGAGCCCGATGCGGGGTTCAATCCCAGGACCCTGGGACCACTACCTGAGCCGAAGGCAGAGGCTTTAACCCACTGAGCCACCCAGGTGCCCCAAGACATTATTATTTTAAATATCTCCCTATTAAGTGCTGTGAATTTATTGTAGTTTATTTTTTTTTTTTCAAAGATTTTATTTATTTGTCAGAGAGAGAGGAGAGCGAGCGAGCACAGGCAGACAGAGTGGCAGTCAGAGGCAGAGGGAGAAGCAGGCTCCTTGCCAAGCAAGGAGCCTGATGTGGGACTCGATCCCAGGACGCTGGGATCATGACCTGAGCCGAAGGCAGCTGCTTAACCAACTGAGCCACTCAGGTGTCACGAATTTATTGTAGTTTAAAAGATAGTTAGCTAATAGAGAGTTTCCAGACTCACTCTTCATTAACATTGAATATTGGCTTCCATTTGACTGGTAAGTATACTCTGTAGACCAAAAAATGTTCTTTCCTTCACATGCACATTCAAACCTAAAGAAAGCAAGATCTAAAACATTATCTTTAGAGCTTTTACTATCTGTGGGTTTTTTATATGTACAAATTTAAATTAAATCAATTTATATATTCTATATAATTTATGTTAAACTATGTACATTGTGTGTATATTAATAATTTATGTTTTATGTTGTATATTGTGTGTATGTTTGTGTGTGTCTGTGTGTGTGTATATACACACACACACACAGATATATTTATTTATATATATATGTAAATAAAGTGGACACTCCTGAATAAGTGGATGTTGATGAGAATGAAGTTTAGCGTTTTTAGGAAGGACAAAACATCTAAATCTAAGTTGAATTTCCAAATTCCCAGTGCTTTCTTTCCTTTTTCTCTTATTAACTCATTTAAACCTTTAAAAATTTAAGTCACAAGTGGCACAGGTCCTTTCAGTTATATTTCTATTTAGAAGCTGAAGAAAATTGTTAGTTATAAAAATGTTAATCTATGCTGCTATTACTCTAGTTTTGTGTAAAGGACAAAGGGGATTTGTTTAGTCATTTTCAGACTTTTTCAATTCCAAATAGTAAAGTCCCATAATGCTTAAATATTAAACATCATTATGTGTTCTTATTTCACATGTGCCAAAGAAAATTTGCTATATTAACAATGTTATTTGTTAAACTATAAACAATAACAATCAAATTATTATTTATTTATTTTAAAAATCTAAGAACACATAGAAAACAAATCAAGGACAATATAGTTAAAGCAAAAGAAAAAGTGAAAGGAAACTGATTACACAGTTGATCTTGACGATTTACTTCAAAGGTGGCTTTTTTCAAAATCATTTTCTTTTAGTTCTTTAAGTTTTGTTCATGTTAATGTCACATCATTACAATGCATGTATGAATAAAAAAATCAAGTTTGCTCTCATTCCCAGCATGAAAATCCTTAAGAATTAAAATAGCTTTTATTTATCACCTGGCTTGTTTTATCAAATTATGTCTATGTGTATTTGTGTGTGTGTGTGTGTGTGTGTGTGTTTGAAAATACCTCTCAATACTTTATGACTATTTGATAACTGACATTCCAGAGCCTCAGCTTATAGTGATAAAATTGGAAATATATATTTTAGATCATAACTACTAAACAAAATACTTTACAATTAAAAAAAGCCTACTGCAAGATTTGTTCAGGGAAAAACAAACAAACAAAAAATTTAAAGCGTGTTATTATATGAATGAAAATGTCAGTCCATCATTAAAACTGACTTTTTTATTTGCTAGGACAAATCATCTTTGCTGATATATGACATGTAGCCTTTAGCTATTGTTCACTAACAGACTAGCCAACAACCATCTGTTATCATATGTCACAAGTCATGAAGACAAGGACTTGCAGATCTCACTTGGGCTCCCTCGGGTTTCCTATGTCTCCTGCATCTGCAGTTAGGCTAAAGGTACCAAACAAGGCTGGTTTGGTTGGAGTAGCTTGGCTGGGGCAGCTGTGCTCCATTGGTCTTTTACCTTCTTTTTCTGACCACAGGCCAGCTGGTACACCTTTTCAATGAAGATGGTGGAAGCATAAATCAGCAAACAAAACATACTGAGCCTCTTAATATCTATGGTTAAAACTGATGGCATCACTACAATTGTGTCTCAATTAAACAAATCATAATTGAACTTGTGAATGGGAATTTCTTCTCCTGTGTTGTGGTAGGATACAGCCAAGGGTATAGATTCTGAGAAAGATGACATGTTGGGACTGTTGATGGAATGCAATCACAAAATGAAAAATCAATTTTCATTTTGCTTTAAGTACATGATAAAAACACTCCCAAGGATGTTCATTCTCACAAGTAAACACAAAAAGATAAATTAAAGTAACACTGATATGACACTCAGTTAAGTATGCAAAAATTAAAAAAAATGGAAAGTAACTTTAAAAAAGCTAGTCTTCATTAGAAGCAATATAAATAAATGCAATTTGAAGAACTGTTAATATACACTAATACTGAAAATATTGAGAAGCTATAACTGAGCAATTGGCTTTTAATACTTAAACATTTTGAATCTAAATATATCTGAGAATTTGGCAAAGCAGAGTTTCCCCATGAAAAATCACATGGTCCGTACACAAAAGTATTTGCTTATTTTTAGGTGTTTCATTTAAATTTTACAGCCCATACAATATCTGCTGAGAGACTATAAACCTCATTCACAGGTACACCAAAATTATGGATGAAGATATTCATGCAGTAATGTCTGGAACAGCAAAAATTGCTATCATCTTAAAGCCCAAAAGATGAAGACCTAGACAGTAACATGTGTGGTATTCATATAGAAGAATATCACAAGTCTGTTCAAAGACTGTACTAGATCCATAGATACCAATATGAATGAATCTCAGTAGCATAATGATGACTGAAAAAGATATAATTATTAGATCTTGATCTTGAAACTATGGAATTTGTCAGTTAAAAAACTTATAAAATGCCTCATTATGATTATGATTGCATATGTGTTTGAGTGGGAAAACTCACATTACATAATTAAGCAAGTGTGACTGTGGTGGTAGAAGGTAGATTTTATTTGAAATAAAAGATAGAAGAGGGTAACAGGAAGACCCATTTTTTAATAAATGTTTTAATGTCCTCTAACTAAGGAGTATAATCAACTGAATAAGTCCAAACCCATGCCCTGAGATTATACATAAATTGTGTGTTGTTTCCCCCCAGAAGCAAATAACTTACTTTTAATATAACATATAGACAGATAAAATTTAAGAAGTTACTTCACCTCCCTAAGTCTTAGTTTCCTCATTCTTTAAGGGGATGATACCAACCACTGCTTAATAATTTTATAATGAAAATTAATTGAGATTATGTATGCAAAGTGATAGTTTCAAGTTAATATGCAAAGTTTCAAGTTAATAGTTGTTTATTTAACCTTTATTTATTAAAGATCTACTGTACATTAGGCACCAAGCTGGCTCCAGAAGAGAACAGCCATGAACGCAAGAATGATACTTATTGGGGTGCCAGGGTGGCTCAGTGAGTTAAAGCCTCTCCCTTCAGCTCAGGTCATGATGCCAGAGTCCTGGGATTGAGCCCTGCATCCAGCTCTCTGCTCAGCGGGAAGCCTGCTTCCTCCCTCTCTCTCTGCCTGCCTCTCTGCCTACTTGTGATCTCTGTCTGTCAAATAAAAAAAAAAAAAGAAAAGAATGATACTTATTCTTTCAGGGATCTTAAATTCCAGATGGGTGTTGGTAATAAAGGAACCAACAAAAGGACATATGATGGATAGATCAATGGGTGGGTCAATGGATGGATATACATAGGAAAATATCAAAGAATGATAACTGCACTATTAAAATTAAAACAGTTGGTAACATACACAATGACTGAGTGGCCAACTTCCGATTCGATGATCTGGGAAGAGTTTCTTAGAAGACCATACTTAAACCAGAGACACAGATGATAAGAGTGAATTATGAGGAAAAATAGAGGAGATCATTGCAGGAAGAGGAAAGCCACTAAGGTACAAAAGAATCATTTGTGTTCAAAGAAGGATAAAAGGCCTGAGTGATGGGATCATTGCAGGGAAAAAAAGAATGATAAAAAAATAGTCCTGGAATTCTGCATGAACCCCATATACAGGTTTGAAAGGTGAGGTAGGAAGTCATAATTTGATTCCAAATGCATGTGAAAACTGCATGGTTTTAAGCAAACGAATAATATTATATACTTTATGTTTAAGATGATCTGTCTGTTGTTGTGATGACATTACATCTCTGGGAATAAAAGTATAAGAGAAATTTTAGGAAAATCTTGAATTAATCTGGGTGTGAGATGATCGTGGTTTGAACAAGGGAGAGCCAGATGAGAAAGGAAAAATAGTAGGCAGATTTAGAGTACATTTTGCAGGAGATTCCACAGGACTCCCCGATGAATTAGAGGTGTTGACTGCAAGAAAGAAACCAGAAAAAATCTAGCCATTAATTATTGCAAGTAATTTCTAGTGATTATTGCATGAGTGCCATTTTTACCTTCAATGATTTTAAAATCTGGAAGAAAAGATATATACAAAGAAAAACTTCTATTATATTCAAAAATACTTATGGCTTATTTATAGTCTCTCTGCTCTCCCCAAATTGTTTGCAGTGGTGTTAAAAAATACAGCTTACTCATCTTAATACTTCTACAAAATTCTCATCAGAGTCTGAACAACAAATTCTGCAACAAATTAAAAAACAAAAAAGATGCTGTCGTGACAAGGAGATTCTTAAATAGTAAGGTGAGAAACGAATTTGTAGTACGCGTATCCAAAATTTATTTCTGAGCCTCCTTTAGCTAAAGCCAAAAGGGAAAGCTAATGGGTTAATGAATTAAAATTTTCTGGTTGCTGGTCACATGAGAGACACCAGCAGAGACACCACACTTTTCCTGGCAGAGAGGAACTGCTACAGAGAATTTAAACAATATAAAGATCAGCATACCCTCTTGGTTTCTCATATTATTTCAGAATTATTTCATTTCTTATGTTCTTTAAGAATTGAGCTTTGCATTTACATAAGCAAGTGGCCTATTGAAGTAGAGCCAAATTCAGTGTCTATGCTGCAGAGAAAGAAAATGCTGGCAGCATTAAAAAAGTAGTTTATCCCCAGTGAAATGACAACATCACTTATGGAATAGCCTCAAGTTCCTTAAGGGCCCAGTATGCAATGAATTATGTTATTCATTTATTTAACAAATATTTTCTGTTTACCATTTGTTTTTGGATAATTTTGTTAGGACATTTTGTGTAAGCAGTGACTTAATATAAACAAGGATCAAGCACATTCTTGATCATGTGGGAAAGCATGCATATGAGAAGCAAAAATATAACATGAAAATAATTGAACTAAGCCATTTGTGGATAGTCCTGTGAGAGAGCTTTTTACTTCATGAGAGAGAGATTTGTTTGTTGGTGTGTTTGCTTTCCTGAATGAAGCATCTACCTGGAAAGACCTAAGAAAAGAAGTTACTTTGAGATAGAATTTTTAAAATGCCACTTTTTTTGGACATAGGAATGCAGTGGAAAAGGCATGACTGAGAAATTAAAAATTAAAAAAAAACAGTGAGTGTGTAGCAAAAGGAAAAGGTATATTGAGAAAAAGTAAAAATGAATAACTAACCATGGCTTGAGGTTTTGTGTTATAATGATGAGCACTGGTGATAAAGCATTGGTGATAAAGGTAGATTAAAAAATGGAACCCATGGTAGCTTTCTTGTTTTCAAATTTATACTTTACTGCAGAGGAAATGGAAATTTATTGGCAGTTAAGGTACATAAAAGTCATGTTTTAGGAAAGTTAATCTGACAGCTGAGAGAAGGAGGAGAATGGAGTCCCCATGGAGCTAATTTGGCGCCTTCCACTCATCGTCCAATACTCAGACTTGTAACTATTGGTCCACTCTAGTCCAATGCACAACTAAAAACATACCACACAGAGTAACAAAGACTCTGGGAATTAAACAGAAATTTCTAGCATTTCAAAAGCGTTGCTATCCATGAAAGAAAGAGAAAGACACATAAATTTTAACATGAAGTCATGACAGATGGGCAGAAGGAGGAGAACAATTTAGAAGTAAGAAGTGAACATGCTTCTCTATGATACAAACTGGGAAAACTTGCATCGGTCACCTTTTTTCTGTATATATTTAAACACTTATGAAATAAGAACCTACTGCTGTCTTATTTTCTATGAAACATTCCATTGAAAAGCAGGATACAAAGTAAAAAAGATAATAAATCCATAACATTAGTGGAATAAGAAACAGCAATCATCAGGAGAAAGGAAGAAAAATGTTTCATCTTGAGCATTGCTTTTTATCAGTTTGTCAAGATGGGAATTATCTTTACAACATTTTGCAAGAATTCACATGGGAAAATATATTGAATTGTATTTTCCTAAAGGAATATTTAATTTATATGATTGTAAGTTTATCTTCTTCAAATTGAAAAATATGGTAAAATATAGCTGATAATAGAATATCATAAAAAATAAATATAATAAAATATGGAATACTATAACAAATATATTATAAATATAGCAAAATGAATATAAGAAAATATTATTTACCAAACACATATAAAAAACATACTAAATTTTACTTTACATTTTATATTCTTATTATAAAATGTAAAATTAAGTTTTGCATTTATAGGTTTTCCCAATGTAACTATATACATTTTTTTCATGTTCAGTTTGGCTATTTTGTTTTCTAAAAGTTTTTCTTGATTATTTTTACCACACACAAAACATTTATTTTATTATTAGATTTTATTATTCGTATATCCTATTCTACTACTTTAGCTCTAATATTAACATATGTCTATTGTTTTCACTGAATCCATTGTAAGATTCTTCTAATTCTTTTTTTTTTAATTTAAAAAAAATTTTTTTAAGATTTTACTTATTTATTTGACAGGCAGAGATCCAAGTGGGCAGAGAGGCTGGCAGAGAGAGAAGGGGAAGCAGGCTCCCTGCTGAGCAGAAAGCCCTATGCAGGGCTTAATCTCAGGAATCTGAGATCAAGACCTGAGTTGAAGGCAGAGGCTTTAACCCACTGAGCCAACCAGGCGCCCCAAGATTCTTCTAATTCTTAAAATAAATGAATATTTCATTTATTTTATGCCACTTTTGATCTATGGCAAACCATTAAACATGTAAATTCTCTGACTATAGTTTATTTTTTCTCTTCTGTAAAGATTGATAACTAATGCTTGTTGGTTTTTTGTTTTTGTTTTTGTTTTTAAGATTTATGTATCATTGTGCCTGGGTGGCTCAGTCAGTTAGTCATCTGTCTTCAGCTCAGGTCATGGAATTGAGCCTTCATTAATCTCCTTGCTTAGTAGGGAGTCTGCTTCTCCCTCTCCCTCTGCCCCTCTTCCCCACTCTAGTGCGTGCTCTCTCTCTCTCTCTCTCTCACTTTCTCTTTCAAATAAGTAAATAAAATATTTTAAAAATAAAGACTTATTTATTTATTTGACAGAGAGAGACAGAGGGAGAGAAAAGAGGGAGGGGGAGACAAGCAGATTCCTTGCTAAGTGGGGAGCCCGATGTGGGGCTTGATCCCAGGTCCCTGAGATCATGACCTGAGCTTAAATCTAGAGCTGGACTTTAATCAACTGAGCCACCAGGCACCCCAATGCTTGTTTTATTTACTCAATATTACCAAAATGCAGTTTCATATTATGTTTCCAGAATATGAAAATTTGAAAGAAAACTTTATTACTGTTTGCATGTATTCTTGAATTTTTGATGGAAGAATAGAAATAATATTTACTCACTTTTTAAAAAGATTTATTTATTTATTTATTTATATTTACTTATTTTTTTTTTTAAGATTTTATTTATTTATTTGTCAGAGAGAGAGGGAGAGAGAGCGAGCACAGGCAGACAGAGTGGCAGGCAGAGACAGAGGGAGAAGCAGGTTCCCTGACGAGCAAGGAGCCCGATGTGGGACTCGATCCCAGGATGCTGGGATCATGACCTGAGCCGAAGGCAGCTGCTTAACCAACTGAGCCACCCAGGCGTCCCTATTTACTTATTTTTTATTTGAGAGAGAGAGAGAGAGCACACAAACAGGGGGAACAGCAGGCAGAAGGAAAAGCAGGCTCCCCACTAAGCAAGGAGCCCTGATTTTGGGACTGGAATCCAGGACCCTGGGATCATAACCTTAGTTGAAGGCAGGCTCTTAACTGATTGAGCCACCCAGGTGTACCTACTTACTTACTTTTGGCATTGCTGTTGTGCCTAATATAAAAGCTAATTTTTGTGAATATGTCCAGGGCTTTGGAAAAATGTCCTTTCCATCTTTTGGTTCTAATTTGACATATTTCCATTGTGTTAAGCATATTAATTGAACTATTAATTCATCTATGTCTTTGCTTTCTAGGTTTCTTCTTCTTCTTTTTTTTTTTTTTTCTTCCAGAGACTGAGATATGTGTGTTAATACCAGAAATTACTTCCCAGGCTCTGTTTTGTTACTCTTTCTCCCTTGTAATCCACTCCTCATTGACATCAAATATTTCAACTCAGGTAGTATAGGTGCATTGTCCTAACACCTTTATGCTGTTTCACGTAATCATGAAATTATCTTCCTATAAGAGAATAGAGCTATAGTCCCTGGGAGGATATACTCACACATTGTCCTTCTAGTTGCCCTGTTTTAATACTCTCTCCAACAAGCTGTCATGTAACCTCATCTCTCACACCTCCAATCTTCCTGGGAATTGCTTTAGGGATATGACAGGGACAGGTTAGGTTAAAGGTAAAGTGATAACCAGTCCATTAAAAATAATATCTTTTACAACAACAACAACAACAACAAAAAATCAATAAACCTTGGACAACAACAACAACAAAACATCAATAAACCTTGGACAACAACAACAACAAAAAAATCATCAATAAACCTTGGACAACAACAACAACAAAAAATAATATCTTTTATCTATAAGATCTATTTTGGATTCATATAGGCTTTAGATGCTTTAAAGAACAGCAGATATGGGGCGCCTGGGTGGCTCAGTGGGTTAAGCCGCTGCCTTCGGCTCGGGTCATGATCTCAGGGTCCTGGAATCGAGCCCCGCATCGGGCTCTCTGCTCAGCGGGGAGCCTGCTTCCTCCTCTCTCTCTACCTGCCTCTCTGCCTGCTTGTGATCTCTCTCTGTCAAATAAATAAATAAAATCTTTAAAAAAAAAAAAAAAAGAACAGCAGATATAGTAGCTTTCAAGATGATCCTTTTACTCTGTTACAGAATATAGAACCTGAATATGCAATGAGACAAATCTTTGATAGGTTTTCCTCAGTTTCCATCTCCCTTAGGTTAGGGAAAATTCCTTCCAGATTTTGGCCCTAGGTTACAAGGTATATTACAGTTTGGTGTTTTTCCTGTGTCTTCATGTGAGTCCTACTGGGAAGTTTGGTGATGCTGCCTTGGACGCAAACAGCATGTCCAACAAGAGGTAATGTGACTCACATATTTAACAAGGGAAAAATCAGCTAGCTATTTCCATTAATCCTAATCTCCCTTCTCACAAAGCTGAAAATCTCTTTGCACTTCCGGATCTACTCTTCTCCTTCTCCATCCTGCTCTGTCCCAGATAGGGTTTCATCAACAGGCATTCTCGTCCTCTTGCTTCTGTTGGGTTTTAGGATGGGAAGTATTCCAGATGACCGCAAGAGAGGAGGAGAATGGGGTTATGTAGTTTGCCCCTCTGGATCCCTACCCCAGACCTGGCCCCTGCTGGTTAGCTGTATCACATATATGGCCAGAAGCTCTCTCTACTCAGGCTTAAGAGTAATACAGGCTTCCTACACTGTTCTTTAGGGTTCCCTCAATACGACCATGACTTTGTCAATCCTCCCTTTATTAAAACAGTCTTATATTATCTAAACTTGTGACATTTCTTTTCTCTAGGGACTGTGACTTATATACTATGGTTGATTAAATTATGCCTGCACAGCTTTTGCTACATTGGATTACTCATATGTACCCCCAGCCCATCTCTCTAATTCTCAGTATTAACAATATTGACAATTCCAGACCTATGTAGAAACCTTAAGCCTGCAGCTGTTTCATTAAAAAAAAACATGACTCATGGGATATAATCATAGTGGAACTTTATTTTATCCATCACTGATACTTTATGTGTTCTCTGAATGGTTAGATCTTCCACTGCTGCAGGATAAAACTTAGGAAAGTGTCAATAAAACTAGTTGCAATTTTGAGACACTCATACAAATTAACACACACACACACACACACACACACACACACACACACACACGTCTGCTTCATTTAAACAATGTTCTGGGCCTGGTTGTAATAGTTCAGATTTCTGTTTTTGCTTTGACCCCCCTGCTTGCCAGCGCCTTGCAGGCAGGCTGCCTGTTTTTCATCCTTTGTCTCTAGAGAGGGCTATTTAGTTAGGATCACTTCACACCACTGGACAAGCTTTGCCTCATCTGAGTTCACTTTTTTTTTTTTTTTAATTGTGCCATTCTCCAGCAAAATGAAGTTCATATTTTCTCCATTTCCTCTTAGCAATTCAGTGACATCTGAAAGATTTAAATAAAAGCAATAATAATTGACAATGTTGAAGTTACCTGACCCTCCTGAAAACCCTCCTGTTTCCAGGAACATATCCCTGGAAAACAACAACAGTTCAGAAATGCTTCCATCCTATGTGTCTGGGAAACAGCTTCCTGTAAGGAACCACTTTTCTCCATTTGACATAGGCAAGTCTACCAGAAGAAATAACCCTCTCGTTTACCTATGACAGGGACACACGCAATCTCCAAATTCCCATTATTTGTCTCATAAATATTAGCTGAGTAGTTTGTCTCCACTGGCCAATTATGACACAATGCTCACTAGCTTGTCCTGACCAAAATTTGGTCAGATGCCTCCTCTCCACACAGGTGCTGATCTGACCCATTCTTGAGCAAACATCTGAATACAGAACAACATCTTCTTTATTTTTTTAAATAATTTTATTTATTTTTTTGAGAGTGAGAGTGAGAGAGCCAAGCAGGGACTGGGGGCAGAAGGAGAAGCAGACTCTCTGCTGAGCAGGGAGCCCAAAGTGGGATTTGATCCCAGGACCCTGAGATCAGGACCTGAGCTGAAGGCAGATGCTTAACTGACTGAGACCCGAAGATAACCCTGAACAATGTCTCCTGAAGAGCCTTCCAAAGATTCTACTGGTCGCAATGAAAAACACTCACCCATCAACTGTCAGATCATGCCTTCTGTTCATCCCACAGCCCCATACCTGGTTCTTGCCAGACTTGTTTAGACCCTCATAAAAGAAAATCCATTTACCTAATGGATTCTTAAGTTTGCCTAACTTGGAAATGCTTGCCCATCTTAGGACCAGACTATTATCCCTGTTGTCATAGCTCCTAACTTCTGTTGCAACAGTATTTTCAAGGAAAGTGTCTCTTTACCGAGGTTTAGATTTATTTTTTATCTGTATAACTATATCCTCAATTCCAGGCTGAAGTAGAAACTCCCCAATTCTGATAGGCAATCTCTTTAATTCAGGTTTTTATTGTCTGTTAAGTACTTATTAAAAAAAAAAAAAAAACAACAGCTCTCTAAATCACCTCCAATCACCCCAATTATCGATCTCTTTCCTGGTCTCCTTCATGTTTTCAGCAGATTTTGTTTTCTCCATTATTGAAATTGATGCCTGAATATGAAACTTCACATAGTTTCATAAAACCCATGTGTGTTTTTTTTTCTTTTTTGGTAAAAATAACCTTTCCCATTTGTCTTTGAGCCTGTCTCCCCAAACAGTAAGCAAATTGCTCAATTATTCCTTCAAACTTGCATTTTGCATCTCTTTCTCTCCATCTATGTCAGAAATTCTTAAGGGCCTCATATTCATACTGAGGTGTCCTATGGTCTTTAAAACAACAACACAGAAAATAAAAACAGTTTTTGTAGACCCTACCAACTTGTTAGTCTTTTTTTCTTCCCTTCCTTTCTTTACCAAATGTCCTAAAATCGTCTTTCCCTTATCTCTTCTCAGGACTTGATAGCCTGGATCTTCGTTGCACATCATTTGAGGGGAACTGCTCTTTTCAAAACTAAATCCATCAGCACTTTCTAAGACTGCATCTATCTTGACTGTATACAGTTAAAATTACTGAGAACCTCTCACAAATTTTCTTGGAACTCCAACTGTCCTTGCCTTCTATATCAGTCCAAGAAACCCAGTTTCTGTGACTGTAGAACTAATCATATTCTGCCTTAAGACTTGTCCCTATTTTTCCTAATGTTACACCCTCGAAAATATTAGCTCAAAATTTTGCTCTGCTTTCTCATACTTTTCCTTTTTTTATCTTTCCCCCCTTGGCAAATTTATGGTCTCATGGTTTCAAGTGTAATTTTTAAAGACATAATATCCAATTCCATATATCTACTTCCAGTATCTTGCATATGTCATGTGCTTTTTTGAAGCATCCTAAACCCTAGACACACACACACACACACACACACACACATACACACACACACATATGCTTGTATGTATGTATATATATGTAGGTATATATATATGGTGTGTGTATGTGTGTGTGGTGTATGTGTGTGTGTGTATACATATTTCAGATAGCTTTCATTTTTTTTTCAAATTGGAGCCTTACTTTTATAACTTGTATAATTACAAAGTGGAATGTAATAAAGAATATGTAAAAAATAAAAATGAAATAGCTTTTAAGAACCCTGGTGGGTAAATAATATAGAAGTTGAGTTCTTTCAGGTGAAAGAGGGATAATGGGCCTGGAGGCTACTTACCCAAACTTTCATGGTAGATACTATGCCAACTTCATGGACATAATTCACAAGCACTCCTGGAAATCATTCTCCTAAAGTCTCTTGAATCTATATCTTCTCTTCTATTTTCACCAATTTCTGTTTCTCTTTCCATTATATTTTTATTGTATACATTCTCAGAAATGGTCTCCTTTACATTAATCTCTTCCTATTTTAACTCCTGCTGCTTCCTAGTGCTCAGTTTTCTCTGTAAATAATGTGGTAATCAGGGGCGCCTGGGTGGCTCAGTGGGTTAAAGCCTCTGCCTTCGGCTCAGGTCATGATCCCAGGGTCCTTGGATCGAGCCCCGCATCGAGCTCTCTGCTCTGCGGGGAGCCTGCTTCGTCCTCTCTCTCTGCCTGCTTCTCTGCCTACTTGTGATCTCTGTCTGTCAAATAAATAAATAAAATCTTTAAAAAAAATAATAATAATGTGGTAATCAGGGAATTCCTTTTCCCAGTGCCTCTAACAACTCCTCACAGCCTTACTGATTTTGTTCCAATTTAAGTCTGTGAGACGTGGGTATTCTATGATTTAAAGTGAACCTATATTTTTAGACTTACTTTTTATAAATCCCATAACCTCATGTCCAGCCAAGATCAGATTATTTATTTTGGAGACCTGTCTCATGGTCTCCTGCCCCTGCATATTAACTCATGTTTCCATTTCAGACCACATTGCTTTCTTCAACTTCTTTGTAAAGAAAATTGTAAACATCTGCAATCCATGCTCAATCCATACCACGCTTTTGAAACATTTCCTTTAAAAAAAATCGCCTGACATAGTCTTTTGTCTCTGAACTGATGATTCTTTTTTTTTTTTAAAGATTTTATTTATTTATTTGACAGACAGAGATCACAAGTAGGCAGAGAGGCAGACAGACAGAGAGAGAGGGGGAAGCAGGCTCCCTGCAGAGCACAGAGCCTGATGTGGGGCTCCATCCCAGGACACTGGGACCATGACCTGAGCCGAAGGCAGAGGCTTTAACCCACTGAGCCACCCAGGTGCCCCTGAACTGATGATTCTTGAGTGAAATTGTTTTCATCACTCATCACACAGGCTAACACTCCTATGGTTTTCTTTGGGAGACCTGCGCCAATCAGTATAATTTTAAATAAAATTATAAAGTTACTGCCTGGGTCTCCTGAAGTCCCCCAGATGGTTATTTCAAACTAATGTATGAGGGTTTGAGAGAATGGAGATACCACAAGATGCCCCCCACCAAATTTAAAATTTAAATATATCTTGAGGTGGTCTGTAGGTACAGGCACCTTATGGGGGCGCCTAGATATGGTAGGATTGATGCCATTCCTATCAGTAATGCTACAACTCAAGAGGATAGACAGCTTAGTACCTATTAGAACCCACAGACATCATGAGCATCAGTATCAGGCCTTTATCAGCCAGAGAGTTAACTATCAGCTGTAGAAGCTGCAGTGTCTGCCACAAACCATACAGATCATTACATACCTTTAATATCATCACAATCTGAAACATTCTGTTTTCTAATACAGTTATTGGTGTAATGTATGTAAAGCACTGAGAATAGTTCCTGACACATGTTAATTGCTATGTAAGTGTGAGCTCTATTATTACTGTCATCATCATTACTATTAATATTAATCTAGATCCTTTTTGGTTATAGGCTTGCTAACTTAAACTGGCATATCCTGGGAAAACTAGCCTACCTTCTTATTTATTATCTATTTAATAATTATGCTTCCTAAGAATTAATTGGGGAAAAATATACAATTTTCCATTAATTTATTGTAACAGATTTATGTAATCACTTCTCTGTAAGGCTACAAAAGGCAAAAAGAGGTATCATCTAAAACTAAGTTATGTAGCCTTTTAGTTTACATATAAAATAGTATATTTGAGTTGTGCTAAAGTAACATTGTAATAAAATAGAGTTCTAACTTCTGTTCTTTTATAATGCCAGAATTTTAGACGGAGTATATCCTAGAATAAACAGATTAAAAAAACAAAACTATTTTGGTTAATGAACTGGAAGTAAAGGAGGCTTTGACAAATGATAGAAATGTTGCTTGGGATGACTCATAATTTCATTAGAGATTGGTTTCTCACAGTGAGTCTGACAAAAAAAAAAAAAGTAGAAAGAAGACAGGTATCATATTAAGGGTCAAATATTCCAACTTCCTGAACTTAACTGAACATAAAGTCAGTACATACGGAATGAAATAATCCAGGCATAGCTGATTCCATCATTCAGATCATCCAATAAACAATGGATTTAGAAAGAGTCAGAATGTTGATATAATGAATGCTGAACTATTGATCAAGCACACCAAGGCCCTGTAAACATAAAAGCATGGCTTAAAACTCACCTATGAGCAGTTCCAAACACAATGTAACATGATGAGAAAGGCTTTGCTTACTACTAGAGTCACAGACACAGGTCTGTTGGCTTGCAAATCTTATATTTCCCCATCAGAAATTCTTTATATCTAATATTGATGACTTTGCATGACAGCAAAGGAAGATCATAAGACTTTTAGCTGCCATTCTCCGGATCACTAAAGTACTCATTTAGGTGATAATAAGGATTGAACCATGGTTGATAAAGTCTCATTTGGGGATGCCCTGAAAAAAGTCTTAGTTTTCGGGGCGCCTGGGTGGCTCAGTGGGTTAAGCCGCTGCCTTCGGCTCAGGTCATGATCTCGGAGTCCTGGGATCGAGCCCCGCATCGGGCTCTCTGCTCAGCAGGGAGCCTGCTTCCTCCTCTCTCTCTGCCTGCCTCTCTGCCTGCTTGTGATCTCTCTGTCAAATAAATAAATAAAATCTTTAAAAAAAAAAAAGTCTTAGTTTTGAAATTATGGAATTGCACTAGAAACTATCACTCAATACTTTTTCAGAGCAAATTCCTCTAAAACATTATAATATGGGCTCATATTTCTTGCTTTGTATGTGTTTGTTCTGGAATTGAGTAAAAAGTACAAATCTTTGATTAACACAATTGCAATTATTTTTTCTGCTTATTTTTTCAATGATTGATCAATGACATCTTTGTACTATGTCACTTAGTTACTGCATCCTGTGATATATCCTGGCTCACTCAGGTGTAAGATGTGCTGGTTTTATCTCTCAAAGAGCTTAATGTGTTTGTCAAAAAAATCATTAAGTTATAGTAAAACCCTAGACACATGTAAATATTCATAAAATAAGTGGTTTACTGGAAATTTCTAAAGTAATTTTTATTTGGTTAAAAGATGTAGCTCTCAAAATTTAATTTGCATAATATTTTTATGTTGTTTTGTTTTGAGGGAAAGTAAAGTCAATGGCATAAAATCATTAAGTCATATAATTGCTAAGTACAAATACAAAAAGATAAGTAGGATTAAAATTTAATAAAAATTACTAATAAAATAATAGGTATTTCATCAAATCTTATAAAAGAAAAATATTATTGCTTAACAGCAGTAGATTTATAATATAAATACTTGATTACTTCAATATCCAAGAAATATTTACTAAGCATCTACCCCGTGCAGCCACAAATCAGTACTTACAATTTTAGGATAAATAAGCCATATGTATAACATATATTCAAATTATAATGTAAGGACTACAAATGTAGTTAAATGTTCAGTTTTAATAACTCTAGGCTAAAAATGACAATATGCAAGTACCATAAATTTAAACAAAAGTGTTTTCTTTACTTAGTATATGTAAAATAACTTATTTTGTGAAAGGCCAGTGAATGAACTACGTAGATCCATGGAATGGTATATAATGGTGCTTTTTTGAAAGTTTGGTAAGTTCCCCGACTTAATGAATTGGTAAAGCCTACATGGTATCTTACTAAATAAAGGAGCAGATTAGAAAACTGTAGCATAAAATCTCAATCTAACTGCAAATATATAGAATGTGTGTGAATGTGTGTGTGTGCGTGTGTGTGTGTGTAGGCCAAGTGGAAAATGTTCTGGTGTTCCTCAAACCTTCTAGCTTATACGGGACACATTAATCTTTAAGACTTAGTTAAAATTGGCTAAAAGTCACCTCATCATCTCATGGGATTTAATAACAAATAGGAATGCTTCCTAACATCTCTTGAGAAATCTGAAGGTGTTCACATCTTACCTGGTGACTGTTGCTCCTGATAACTCCTCTGTCTCTCTCCATTTCTAACCACTGCATGTGCAGAATCATGCATCTCCTCTCTCATTCCCAGGTATAGCTCCCCTTCCTCCATTATCCCCAAAGAACCAATTAAATAGGTCTCTGTGAGCTAAATGCTATGAAAACCTAACATGATAGAGAGATGTTACTCTACAGCAGAGGACAGAATTAAATATGATCCTGAATATTATTCTACCTCATTTTTCAAAGTCACTTGGGCACTGAATCCTGATACTGAGTGTGTCTCCTTTATTTTTTTTATGATGTTATTTCTTTATTTATTTGTGGGGGGAGGGGCAGAGGGAGAAGAGAGAATCTCAAGCAGACACCTTGCTGAAAGCAGAGCCGGATGCAGGGCTCAATCCCAGGACCCTGAGGTTATGACCTGAGCCAAAACCAAGAGTCAGACACTTAACCAACTGAGCACCCAGGCAACACAGAGTGTTCCTCCTTCTTATTCTCCCATCTAGAGCTCTGGCTTCTTGTCATTTTGCAAGGTTTTCTTCTCTCCTTGGCTAACAGTGTGAAAAGCAAACATTCCTCACAATTTTTTATGCAGAGAAATTGAGCTTTCTCAAGTTCTCAGCTGTGAACTAGACTGCTTATCTTTCTGAACCTGAGTATACTAATGTTTCTGACGTTCTCCAGCATATAGCAGCACAAAGAAACACTGGCATTCCACTTACGTCTATGTCATGTAGCAACTCAAATTTTGAGCCCAGTTTCTTTATCCTAAAGGGAATAACACCACCTTTATTTCCTGTATCACTGTTGTAAGAAAAGAAGCAATTACAATGAGAAAGAGAGATATCTTTTTAATTTCTAGCACTGATTTTACTTCCCATTATACAGTATATATATAGGAAAATAAGATGTGTGGAAATGCACAAAAATGTCAGCCATGATGATATGATTAAATGTTATTTTGCTTACCTGAATTATCATTTGTGTGTACATGAATATTGTAGCCTAAAGTCAGTAATGAGAAAAATCAGAGACATGAGATGTGAAGAGAATAAACTTTTCATACAATCTTAACAAACAAATAAACAAACAAAACTAGCATTCATAGCTTTTATCCCCCCACTCCAGGAAATTTAAACTAGAGTTGAACTTTTTATTCCTTATAGAAAATCTGGTTTTCACTGCTGGGCATTATCAGGTTCTTTCTTATCTCCAACTACCTTTCAGTCAATTAACATAAACATAACACCTTATGTGTTGAGGAATACAATGCATGGGAAATGAAAAATAAGTAGTTCATTTTACTTATTTAAAATGTAGAACTAAAAAAATAAAAATAAAATGTAGAACTACCCAGAGAACATCTCACTCACTGATATCATCGATGGTGGTCTATTGGAAACCTAGGTTTTGAAAAGAAAACATTATAAGATTAAGTGCCTGAAATTTTTGACTTAGGTAAACTTTCAAGTCTTTATAAATATGGAATACTTTTTAAAACATATCTTGGGTCCTTCTTAAATTATAAGTAAATTCAAACTCTCTCTGAAACTGAAGGTAATTAGTTTTTTTTTTTTTCTTTTTCTGTTCTACCTCCTTGAACCATTAAATCAGTTTTCTCAGTTTTAAGACTTATAATCTTACCATTTCAGTCTGTCTACTGGACAGTGTATTCCTTCAGGATAGGGACCAGGTCTGTCACTTTTGTGTTTCTGTTGTCTATCACACTCCTGAATCAGGGTAAACATTGCATGTATGCTTATTGGACACATTATATATGTAGTAGAAAAGTCCACTCAGTCTGTATTCTAGAAAGTGCTTTATTTTCCCTAATGTTGGTTGATAATGGGCATATACTTATGGAATTTCCTTCAACTACTCCCTTATTTTCCACGTCTTTCATAGTCTGCTCTGAGAAATAAATAGTTCAGTGATAACCTTTTACATTTGATGAATGTTAGCAAAAATCTTGATTATTCAAAGCAAAAATTATAAATAAATGTATGCCAGAATTTTCCTGAATTATTATATCAATTCTTGATTAACTTTGTAAATATTCATTAACCTTAGAGGAAAAAAATATAAAATTTTGATATGTCAGTTCATTGGGTTTTGAATAATAACTCTACCTCACAAATACCTTCCCAGAGATGACTTTTATAAGAGCTAAATATAACTGGGAGTGAAAAATAGAAAAATGTTCCTGAATAATCTTAATTGTGAGCTCCTGCCATTGTGCTGACCTAAATTCAAATACTTTCAAATATCATCTAACTTTGTATCCCTTCATTTATGAAACCAACTGATAAAGCTATGTGAAATCATGATCATACATAACAGATCAAATATTCTACTTAATGTTAGATGATATTACAAACTGCTTTGCAAAATGGCTAGTGAGAACATGGCCTGAAGAGGTCATGTGTACAAATCTTAGAGATCTCCATCTCTTCATCAGTCTCATATTTCAGTCCAAAATCCAGTCCACATTAAAACATACAAACAAAAATCCTTGAATATGCACAGCACCATGAGAGAAACTGGCTGTGAATTGGTTACATTCCAAGAATTTTTACTGAATACAGTTTGCTTTGTTGATATTGTGCTTTCCATACCATTTCCATAAATGACTGAAAGCATTTTACATAAAAATCCTCCAGGCTAACAATCTCATACACCTTATTCTGAAAAAATAAAAACATTGCATAATATTCACTTTATATCTCATAAATAAGATCTCCGGGTCTAGACAGATATATGCTGTATCTATCACTTAGTCCCATAATCATAATCAATTATCATATTGTTTAATAAATAATTACATTTTATGTTTCAATGTGAATATTAATATAAAAGTGTATTTTGGCGTAATACTTAATTTTAGAGGTTTTTAAAGTTTACAAGAAAAAAATGGCCATTACTGTGAGATCCCTTTACATACATATTATTAACACCATTTCTTAACTAAGAGTCAAAATGCAGATATTTAATGGAATTATTGCAGATAGCTTTACTAGAAGTAAAGAGATTGGCATTAAAGTCAGTTCTTCTGTTTTCAAATCCAAGTCAAAGTGCTTGCACTTCTGTGTTCATTTGTGTGCATTTGCATATTTGATGAAACCATGAATTGATGTATTTATTCAACCAAATACATATACTAAGCTATTATAAAGTCTTCTAAGAACTGGAAGATATTTTCTTATCTTAGTTGATCTCACTTTCCAGCTTATACTTATACTAGTAAACCAACAAATATTAACCCTGTTACCAGAACAAATATAGAAAAGTTCAAATATACATAAAAATTTTTGTTATTTTTTTGTTTTTTGTAATATTTTTGTGAGAATACATACTAAGCTCTGAACACTACTTACTTTCAGGGAGATAAATCACGATAGTAGAGAAAGAGAAGAAGCTATATGTCATTAATTAACAATATTAATTTACTGTAGAAACATTATTTTTAGAAAATGTTAAAAAGACATATGGAAATAATAGTTCAGTAACATAACAGAAGAATTAATGCTGCTTGGAGAAGTCAAGAAAATTTTCATCTAAAGATCACAGAATTACAGCAATTGAGTTTGCAGGAATTGGGAGTAGTAAAGTGGTAGGGCATTCCAAGCAGGTTGAACAATGTTTACGTATTACAAATCACTTTAGGACAAATATTAGGACTTATTAATTCAATTTTACCAGAATTATGAATAATGTTTTCATATAATATGAGCTCAATTTTTTTTTTACAAATTAAAGAATGCTATTAAATTATTCTTCACTGGTTTAGAGAAGAATAACTATTTTCTAATTTTATAAAATTAGAAGTAAGCGTCAGATAAAAAATAAACTATTTTATGTGTCACTGGAACATAATGACAGACACATACTAATCTGAAGCCTAATTAATTACTGGAAAAGAAGAGTTTGTTAATGTCCACTTCGATTCAGAACACATAATTCAGAGGGTAATTTTTAGTGTAGTGGAAAGTTCAGGCAGGATAGAGCCACACTGCTGTGCATGAATCTCAGCTGTTCACCTAGCTTTACACATTTGGGCAATTTAATAACTGTGCCTCAGCTTCCATGTCAGTAAATCTGGGTTAATAAAAATAGCACTAACTCAAAGAGTTCTTGTGAGGATTTAAAGTGTTAATATACAAAAAGCTGTAACAACAGTATTTGCCATCTAGTAAGTCCTAAGAAAATTCAACTACCAAAACCAATGATTTATTGCCTTTTTTTAATGTAACTAAATTCAGAAACTCACCCATTCATTTCAAGTCTACTTTGATACATACTGGTTTTATATTTTGTCTATTTTATCATAGACCTGCAAGTATCCCGTTGTTAGCCTCTACAAAATAAAACAGATGTGTCTAATACAAAACCATTTGGCTGGAAAAGATATTCTGTGGATAACTTTGATTCCATTAATAACCATATCGAAAGACAGATTTAAATGCAGTTTGAATTGTGTTACTACATTATTTTGAATATATGAAGATGCATGAAATCATTGGGCTGTTCTTGGGGGGGTTAATGGAAATCCTTTTCTGCTTTCAGAAAAAAAAACACAATTTATTATTATAGTTATCATTATTTTAAGTACCTACTTTTTACCAGGCTTATATGTTATTTTCCTTTAATACTTATTAACAACTTATTTTTTGTCTGTTTCTTCCTTCAAATTGCTTCAAGCATCCAGGGACTTTTCTAATATCTTTCAAAGTATTGAAAATGTTTACCTTGTGAGTATGTAGTATAAGAAGGGCAAAATCCTTTTATTAAAGGAAAATGTTGCTCTCTATGGAATAGTCACTAATGAGGAATATCATAAAAATCATATTGTTGTGTAGTATCATGGAGATGTTGATAGTGTTTTTCACTATAGCTCAGATAACTGTACTTTTTACTAGGCTAAGAACTATAAAAATCTCTGCATACACTATATATGTCATTTATGTTGACATAATTTCATTAAATATTAATATTTGTGACAGGATACTAAATAGTATAACATTCAAATTAGTGTTCTTTATTTGAATGTTCTATATGATAACTGGAATTGCATTTAGCTCATTGTACTAAGCTACATTTTTTTACATAACTGTTTTATTTTTTGGGTTCCTACTGCATCACATAGTGAATAGAATTGATAATTCCTGGAATTATGGACTGTACTATTTTTAAATTTCCATCACAGAATAATTAGGGCCACTTTTCTTCCTTCAGTTTTAAAATAAAAAAGAAGGCCTACTTTAAAATAATTACCTGCAATTTTGACTTGACAAAGATGTCAAAGCTTATTTCCTTTCTTACAGTTCTTCTTGTGGTATTCTGGATTGAGAGTAAAATGTTTTGATGTGATATCTACTGTCACTGCATTTCATGTCTAGGATGATATAATTATGGAAAATAAAGCTTAACTTAGGGAAGAAAAAAACACCTGAATTAGTTTTTGTTTTTTTTTTTGAACATTCCCTTTTTTTTAGAGAAAAATAGGGGAGGTAACAATGGTTTTCTCTTTCCATTGCTTAAAATGAGCTGTTTGTTAATAGCACAGACTTCACATTCAGGCTCTTCTGCATTGTCAGACTTCTCCAGTGTAACTACAGAAATTACACAAGCTCTTGCTCTGATATTACATACACTATAAAACAATCTACTATCATCTATTTATTTTTTAAATTGAAATATAATTGACATATAACATTGTATTTGTTTGGAATATACAACATAATGATTTGATATATATGTATATTATGAAATAATCACAATACATTTATTTAACATCCATTCTCATACATAGTTACAATTTTTTTTTCCTGTTAGGAAAACTTTTAAGATCTACACTTTAGCAACTTTCAAATAAACAATGCAGTATTGTTAATTATAGTCACTGTGATGTATGTAAATTCTGATTCAGAATTTATCTTCAGATTCTTTCTTAATATGCCAATCTTTGACTTAACATTTGGCATTATGGAATAACATGTAAATTTGTTTATGTATTTTTAATAAACAGAGCTGGCAAAAGTCACCATCTATGTCATTTTGGCCACTATATGATCAAAGTCATGCATTCTATGTTTGAAATTAAAATGAAATATGTAGGATAATTTTCTGGAAAGTTTTCAAATCCTGAACTTTTCGAACTCACACTTCAAAGAATTTAAATGTGTATATTTCTGTTATACTTAAAAGTGAGCTTAAACTAGGTTAATTGGCAAAATATCAGAAGCCACCTCTATGATGAGTATTAAACAGAAAAATGGAAATAATGGAAACACATAGAAAAAATAATAAATTGTATTTTAAACTATCCTGAAACATTTGGATATTTCATCTTCATCTGTACTTTCTCTTTTCTATATTTGAATCTTTTTTATCTAGAATATCACTCTAGAATGTACTTTGTAAGTAAAGTGAACTAGAAATACAGGGTTATATTTTTTCTAGTTACCAGATTTTCCTAGGGTTAGTAGAAAACCTATCTTTAGGCTCTTAATATGAAAGATCACAATTGTTACATAATAAATTTCTCTAAAATTTGGAGTCTGTTTTTGAGGTTTATAACCCATTACAGCATTTTAAGTTTCCACTAATGCCACTAAATGATTTTAGATATTTTAGTTTTAATAGTATAATTTATCTCAAAAAAGCAAGTCTTCTCTCAATTTTCTTTCTATCACGGTTTCTTGGCCATATTCTTCTGTTTATTCATCCATTTGGTTTATAAAATAAGTTTATCAAGTTTCTAATCAACACTAGGATTTTGATTTTCCATTACAAAAATAATTTTTTAATCTAATTTTGTGATACAGGTCATGTTTATAACAATAAATGGTGGTATGGCTTTGCATTTTCTAGTTTATTTTAATAAAATCATATATAAAAATAAATAAAATTGTATATTTTCATTAATAAAATTATCTAAAGTTTATTCCCAGAACAAAATGGTCTTCTTGTATTTTCAATGCTCATTAATTCATATTTTTGAAACTCCAAACAAACAGTATTCAGGGTCCTGCCTTTTGCTACCAAAATAGTAGTGATCTCATATTTTCTTTCAATGTCTTTGAAGAAAGATTTTAAAATATGATTTAAGTTATACAATTAAAAATAATTTCTGTGTATTTTGAACATAGAAATAGTGACATAATTTAAATTCAATATCAAAGTTACTTTTCAGTGTCTTTTCTTTTTAAGATTTTATCCATTTATTTGACAGACAGAGATCACAAATAGGCAGAGAGGCAGGTAGAGAGACAGGGGGAAGCAGGGTCCCTGTTGAGCAGGGAGCCAAATGCGGGGCTTGATCCCAGGACCCTGAGATCATGACCTGAGCCGAAGGCAGAGGCTTAACCCACTGAGCCACCCAGGCCTCCACGTGCCCCTATTTTTCAGTGTCTTGACAGTAAGTAGGCATCCAATGAGTGGTTCAATGGCAAATGTTTGGGGCAAGAGTGAAATAATGGCAGTAACTATAATAGTGACTTCAACAGACAGTTTCTGTGGGGGAAATCTTGCCTTGTCTCACCCCCTTGGTTCATTATTTTCTGAGTCTTATCCTTCAACTGTCACAGATTCCAAAACTAAAGTAAAGGACCATCATATTGTAAGGACTGTTAGACCATCATAACCTAGTAGAGAAGGTTTTTCCTATTTTAGATTGGCACAATTTTGGGATAACTTGCGTTAATTAGTTCTTCTGGCATAGAACTTGGAGAGAAGAAAAAGCAGATGAAATTTACTAATGTGATTGATTTTACCTGAGATTCTGACTTGAACATGACTGTAGTTGTGTTCGATTCCATTCTTTTCCTTAGCTGTTGATTCAGATCTGCACTCAGTGTAGGCCCATGCTTAATGAAGTTAGGTAGAGGAATTTTTTTCTATATAATATTGATGACAAAATTAAAAGTCTTCAGGACATAGGAATGCCACTATAAATTCATTCTACTAATGTAGATATTATTTTATTTCTTTGTGTAGATCTAAGTTTCCATATGGTATATATTTTCCTTGGGCATGAACGATATCCTTCAATGTTTCTTGTAGTATAGGTCTTCTACTAATGAATTATTTCAGTGTTGTCTGCATAATAATTTTTATTTCACCTTTGTTTTTTGAAAATAAATAATTTCTACTGGTAAAGAATTCTATTTTTTTTTTAAAGATTTTATTTATTTATTTGACAGAGAGAGATCACAAGCAGGCAGAGAGGCAGGCAGAGAGACAGGAGGAAGCAGGCTCCCTGCTGAGCAGAGAGCCCGATGCGGGGCTCGATCCCAGGACTCCGAGATCATGACCTGAGCCGAAGGCAGCGGCTTAACCCACTGAGCCACCCAGGCGCCCCAGTAAAGAATTCTAGATTAACAATTTGTTTTTCTTTCTTTTGATGCATTAAAGATGTTGCAATGTTGTACTCTGGCTTGAATTGTCTGAAGAAAAACTGTTATTTTTATCTTTATTTCTCTATATAACAGATATATATATTTTTTTCTCTACATACTTTTAAAATACCCTCTGAGGGGGCGCCTGGGTGGCTCAGTGGGTTAAGCCACTGTCTTCGGCTCAGGTCATGATCTCAGGGTCCTGGGATCGAGCCCCGCATCAGGCTCTCTGCTCAGCAGGGAGCCTGCTTCCTCCTCTCTCTCTGCCTGCCTCTCTGCCTGCTTATGATCTCTGTCTGTCAAATAAATAAATAAATAAAATCTTTAAAGAAAATAAAATAAAATAAAATACCCTCTGAAAAACTTGCTTAATCAATGCCTTTGTGCAATTTTCTAATGTTTCTTATGTTTGGAGCTTTTTGAGTTTTTTGATTTATAGGTTTATAATTAACAACAAATTTGAAAAAGAATTTCAGCCATTATTATTATTATTAGTTCTCCTCCTCCTCCTTTTTCTCCTTCTTCTTCTTCCTCTTTCTCTTCACCCTTACCCTTCTGAAGGACTACAATTATACATATATTGGCTTAGCTTAAATCTGTTCTACAGTTCACTGATGTTCTATTTTGTTTGTGTGTGTGTTTCATTTCAGAGAAACTGTTGTTATGCCATCAAATCTATCTTTTTTTTCCTAAAATGCCTAACTTGATGTTAATCTCATGGCAGTGTATTATACATCACTGACATGTTAGTTTTCATTTATAGAATTTTGATTTCTTTAATGTCTCATTTAATGAATTAAATTCTTTCCATAGTTTCTTCAGCATATGGGATACAGTTATAATATTTATTTAATGTCCTTATCCATTAATTCTATTATCTGTGTCATTAGTGAATCTTTGGATTGGTATTTTTTTGTTGTTGTTGTTGCTTTTGTTGTAGATTATAATCTCTGGTCTCCTCATGCCTTGCAATTTTTTATTGGGTGCCCAAAATGAGAATTTTACCTTGATAGATATTTTTATATACTTTTAAATATTCTGAAGCTTTGTTATGGGACAGTTAAGTTACTTAGAGACAGTGTTATTCCTTTGGATTTTTGTTTTGAAGCTTTTTTTTTTTAATGAGTCCATAGCAAAGTTTAGTCTAAAGTTAATTTCTTCTCATCACAAGGAAAGAATCCTCTTAGTCTAGTGTATTCTTGTGAATTATGAAGTTTTCTTCCCTAGATAAGGGGAGTAGATTCTTTCTCTGGCCTTATATGAGTCAGGGGCACTACTCCCTCTAATCTTTTCAGTTGATTTATTTTTCTGGCCACCAGTAGCATTCAATAACATCCTCACACAAGCACTGACTACTGTTTAGCTGAATACTTGAATGCTATAATGGTCTCCAAAATTTTCTGTAAGGCATTCTGCTCTTTGCTCTGTTAACTCCAGGTATCTTAGATTCTCTAGACTCCCAACGCCATATCTTTAAGTCAAAGAGACTTCTATGCTCTGTCTGAGTTCCCCTTTCATTCACCAGGGCTTGAAAAATTCATCTATGCTGAAGTCTGGGAAAATTATAAGGTTCATATTTCCCCCACTTCTTTTTCAGTGATTATTGTCCCCCATTACCCAATGGTTAATACCTGAAGACATGTTGATTTTATATTTTAGCCCAGTTTTTAATTTATTCTAGTCAAAGGGGTAATTTGCTTCCTTATTACTCCAACTTGGTTAGAAGCAATAGTGGTGTGGACTTACTATGATAGCTCTATCCACTACTGATATCTTAAAAGAACCCATGAAATGCCCATTTTATCAGCATCTTGAGACTATACTGGGACTCCATTTTCTTCCTCTATATTGTGTAAGATTATGGGCCAGTCTGACTTTCTGCTTTATAAGACCTTTTCAATTGTATGCTTGAGCCAGTTTTTACCTCACAAATGTTAATTTTTAATTTTTCAGTAGTGTTGTAAACCAGTTGTTAAATATGACCATTATTAAAATAATATATCACTTAATATCATTAAACATGGTATTAAAAGCAAATGCAATAAATGTTGAACACTCACCACTTACTGTATTTTGTTCTTGAGGTTTTAAAGTTTATCTGTATGATGGAAATGCTTGATAATAGTGTTATACTGTTAGGGCACCTGGGTGGCTCAGTGAGTTAAAGCCTCTGCTTTCGGCTCAGGTCATGATCTCAGAGTCCTAGGATCCAGCCCCGGATTGGGCTCTCTGTTCGGCAGGCAGTCTGCTTCCCTTCCTCTCTCTCTGCCTGCCTCTTTGCCTACTTGTGATCTCTGTCTGTCAAATAAATAAATAAAATATTTTTAAAAATAGTGTTATAATGTGCATTTTCCCCAACGTCATGTCCAGTGACATCACATTAATAGCTCAAAATCAGCCTGATGTCTTTATTCTATGGGAATCAAGAAATATCAACTCCGTGTTTACTTTTAATTGTGAAGACATCAGAATGTGACAGAAAAAAAATGTTAATAATGGAAATTAAATTTAAAGCTGTATCATTTTGGGACACCTGAATGTGGCTCTGTTGGTTATGGGTCCAACTCCTGAATTCAGCTCAGGTCATGATCGCTAGGTTGTGGGATCAAGCCCCACATAGGATGCCACCCTCAGCTTGGAGTTTACTTAAGATTCTTTCTCTCTCTCACTCTCTCTCTCTTTCTTTCCCTCCCTTGGCTTGGGCTCACTCTGTCTCTCAAATAACTAAATAAAATCTTTAAAAAAAGTGGGGGGTCATATTGTAGACAATAAGAGTTAAAATACCTCCTCAAATTTTCAGGAGATATTTTTTCAACAATTGAAAAATAAGATGTTGCTTTTTGCTTACATTTATACTTAATCCTGTTAAAGAAGAAGCCTCTAATTCACAGTTTTAAAAGACTATTTGAAATACATCATTTCTGTTTTATCATTTTAGCCAGAGATTTCTAACCTTTGTATATAAAATATATGGTTCTGCAATTTACTTTGATTTTTGACAAAATATAATATCAACCTAAGCATTTATCTTCCCTTACAAGATTTTTACTACATAGTTACTTTAATTTCATTTTCTAATTCCATTTTGTGAAGTGTAAAACATGTTCCAGACAATTTATATTAAAACATGTAGATATACATCTCTAATTCATTTCCTTGTATAAAGGTTTATTTTTTAAGTAAATATTTAATGGAATATTAAAACTCTCAAGTAAAAACTCCTGACATGCATTTGCCTCTGGTTAATAATCAGGTAATCATCTCCATAGTTCATTTTGTAATCTAATAGAATAGGGTTTATGTCTAACTCTTGAAGGAATTTAGAAACAATTTCTTTGGAAGACCAATAATGTGCTGTTTTAAGTGTTCCAGAACAATAGTAATATTATTTTTTTTTTTTTAAGATTTTACCTATCTATCTGACAGAGACCACAAGTAGGCAGAGAGGCAGGCAGATAGAGAGGAGGAAGCAGGCTCCCTGCCCAACAGAGAGTCCGATGTGGGGCTTGATCCCAGGACCCCAGGACCAGGACCTGAGCCGAAGGCAGAGGCCCCAATCCACTGAGCCACCCAGGCGCCCCATTAGTAACAATATTATTATTAAAGTGATAATTCCTGAGAATGAATTATTCTTTGAGATGTGATTTTCTTTAGTTTTTCTCAAAATCTATGTGTAACTTAATTTGCCATGTATTTCAAGATTAAAAATCTGTAGACTGGGGAGATGAGTAGAATAATGGCAGCAGTGCCCAGTGCCCACTATATCTTAGGCAGCTACGTTTAATAGCTCCGTCTATGGTGAACTAAGCAAGACGTCGTCTAAGAATCCTGGAAATCACTACTAGATACTACATGCAGTAAGAAAAGCATATGTACAAAAATGTTTAATTCAGTGGAGTTCCTGTCTTTATTTTTTTTACAGAGAGAGCAAGAGTGCATGGAGAGGAAGCAAAGGAAGAGGAAAATAGAGAGAATCTTCAGCAGACTCCATACTCAGCACAAAGCCTAACACAGGGCTGGATCTCAGGGCCCTGAGATCATGACCTGAGCCGAAATCAGGAGTTGAATGCTTAACTGACTGAGCCGCCCAGGCACCCCAGCAGAGTTTCTGTGTTTAACAAAATTCATAATATGTACAAAATATAAAGTTGGAGGTTATTTTTGGGATACAAATCTTGAAATATAAAACTCTTCAGGCTTCATAAATTATTGAAATGTAACACATAATCCTTGACAATACTGTAAAACAATGTACAGGGTAACAATAACTAATTCATCTAAAATGGTGTCAGTATGGAGAATAGAAATTCAAATTGAACCTATATACTGACTCTTTGAAAGCTTTTGCTGCATAAAAGGTATAATGAAAGTATTATTAATATTATTAACGTGATGGGTGCATTTTAGTAAGAAGATATACTTTTGGGCTTCAACAAAATTGGATTAAATTCTATTTCTACCTCTTTTAAGTGTAGGACTCTAAGAACATGCCTTCTCATCTGTAAAACTAAACAGTAATTTTATTCACAATTGTTTGAGGATTAAATTAGGTAGACTTACATATAAAGTACTAGCACAATGAACAATTAACTAGCACTAGGACCATATAGGAGTGAACTAAATGGAGACTTTTAGTTTGTTATCTGTGTTATGCCTTAATGCCAGAAAATTTATTTTACATTGCAACGCCCTGCTTTCTGTTTTTGACTAATTTTTTATTCCCCATAGGTTTCACTTGAGGAAGAAAAGAAGTGAATATTCAGGAGATATTGTTGATAATTTTATATTCTTTTCAACAGTTAACCCTAAATTAAGACAAAACCCTTTTATTTATCTCTCATCCCTTTCTGATAACTATACTATTTCTCAAAATAACACTTAAAAGTTTCAGTATCTTATGTGTAGAAATAGAAATAGTCATTAAATATCATAGTCACTAGCTTAGGCATCAAATCCACCTCATTATGTAATAATAATAATAATAATAATGTAATAATAATGTACTACTACTACTAAGAAGAAGAAGAAGAATGCACCAAATGCTATGATGAGTGATTAAAGATTAAAAATAGTTAAGACACAGTCTGTGACCTCTAGATTGCTGACATGGTACCCAGAGAACTTCCCACATATCATTGCTAGATTATAAGTGTTATAGTAAATATACAGTGGTGGTATTAAAAAAAAAGGCTAATGATTAAATACTGTAAGTAGAGAGAGAATATAATAGCTTCAAGAATAACATACTTGAATTTTATTTTTTGCGATGACATGGAATTAAGTGTGGAATCAAGCAAAATATCTTGGGATCCTAACAAGAAAAGGAAAGTATATGTACAGTAATAACCAGAACCTGTATCTAAGTTATCCATAAAATAAATTTTGAAGATTTTGAAAAAAGAATTAAAATACAGTGTTTCTTTTCAAAATTCACCACTCATGGTTCTAATCTCTCAAAGGATTTAATCAAGTAAATTTTGCCTCTCTTTAGAAAAGTATTTTATCAATACTGATTCAGTTCATTCACTACTCATTTTAATATTCTAATCCAATATTATTTTGATTCTTTCATTGGTCTATTTATCTACTGGTTTTAGATATTTTCTTTCTGAAATTATTCTTGTTTTTCACTGTTCTTCTTTAACAGCTTTTATTTTATTACATTCTCAACAGAATGTATAGTTTTCTTCATTGTCAAAGAACAAACTGGTAGATCATTTGATTTTCTTTTCTGTTATATAGCACATTTGGAAATTGGATTCATAAGGAAAAAAAAAAAGAGTTCTGGAGAAATTCCAAAGGACATAATTGCATTTTTTAAAATCATTTATAGTCAGTCCTTTGAGCAATTCAGTGGAGTAGAGTATCTCAACATCCCCCATATCTAAACTTCCTATCTTTTTAATCTTAAAATGATCTCTTGTATACCTGTACATTATTTAATTTTCCAGGTGGAATATGGCTTTATAAACTTTAACTTTCTTGTTAATTTGATTCCTTATGAATGATACAAAACTGGCTTTTTCTCAGTAAATCTTTTCTATATAAATAACATTTTAACCTTCTTAAAAATTTTTCTACACAGGGAGATCATAACATATTTTTAGTAGTTAGCAAAATTCTTAAAAGCCTAATTATGTCATTTTTTTCATTAAAGTAAAAAATCATTAAAACTTTATCTGCATTTAATGAAATTAGGAAGGTCAATAAAGATTCCAATCTTTACGATCTTCTTTCTTTCTTTTTTTTTTTTCCTAGTTTTATTGTTACTGTTGATTCTTATTGTATTCAGAATAACCCTCCCCTCAAGATGTCTACATCCTAATCCCTGGAACCTAAAAATGCCTTCATTATGAGTTAAAGGGGCTTTGCTATTATGATTTAGTTAAGGATCTTTCTTAAGGTGTAAAGATTATCTGGGTGGGACCAGTATAATCACAAGAGTCTTTTTAAAAGTAGGCAAGGTCAAGGCAATATAAATGCCACCTGTGGAATTTGTGAGCAGGTCCATCCCCTGCTCCAGTCCAACTTGTCCTGTCTGATGGACTACCTTAAGAATTTTGGAGTTGCCCAGACAGGCTCCACTATTGTGTAAACTACTTACTTATAATTAATCTCTCTCTCTCTCTCTTTTAAAGATTTTATTTAATTATTTGAGAGAGAGAGAGAGGAGAACATGCACAAGAATGGGGAAGGGCACAATTGGAGGAAGAAGCAGACTCCCATCAGGGAGTCTGATGGAGAGTCTGATGTGGGGGCTCAATCCTAGGACCCTGAGGTCATGACCTGAGCCAAAGGCAGCCACTTAACCAACTAAGCCACCCAGTTGCCCTTAATCTCTTAATATATAGTCCCATTAGCTTCAGTTTCTCTGGTTGAACTCCGATGGCCACAGTTTTTAATGTGATTATTATGGAATTATTTGCTAATAGCAAACCCTCTGATGAGATCAACATGTTCCACAATTGAGTATTTTGGTCTAAATAAGCAAATGGGCTAGAAAACAGTAAATAAGTATGGTTTGTTTCAAATAGTAAATTTTTGTTTACTATTTAAGTAATTAAGAAAAGTAGTAGCTTCTGTTCTAACACTCTGGGATGAAATGAGAGGAAAGACAAGAAAGGAAAGTTAAAATTAAGTGAGACATCTCTTGTCGATACTGATTAGCTCAAAGAAAGAGAGTTGTCTCTTACTACAACATAAATTTGAAAATTTTATACTTTTCCAGTGGAGCTTTCAAAAGGATAGAGTTAGATGGTATCATGAATAGGGCATTTAACTATTTTCAATTTTCTTCCTATAATAATACACCAGGATTATTTTAATTTTTGTATTTTTAACCTCAATGCCCTGTACAATGTTCCTGAAAGTGTTCTACACACTTACTCTATAAAATCCTCCCAATTTACTATTAAATCTAAGTGTCACTTACTGCCAAATGCCAATCACTGAGCTTGAAGAGGAGGTAGAATTTGTTTTCCTGTTCAGAAGTTACCATATTTTTTAAAAATATATTTCAAAATGTATTATATTCTCCCTTTAGCAAAACTATCAGAAGTTATTTTTATGTGTAGCTTGTAGGTTTAATTTAGTTGTAAGTTCACATAAAATAATATGTTTTATTGTTGCAAGAAGGGGAGAATTGGTTTCAGGTAAGTCTTTGTCTAGTTGCTTAAATGATGATAATGACCTAGTGGGTAAGACCATTCAATTTCATCCAAAACACATGAAATCCACAAATGGGGTGAAGGGCAGAATGGAAAAGGTAATCATCAACTCTTTAATTCAGGAAATTGTTTTACTATAATATGCCTGAGAGAGTATTACTTTTGTCAGGATAAATAAGGTATATAGATGAAAAAATCAATAATATTAATATATAACTAATACTTGACATATTGAAATCTAAAAATACTCTGTTTTAAATGTTTTAGATGTAATAATTCACTTAATCTTAACAATAATATAATAGGGAAATAGTATTACTACCCCCCTTTGTTATTGGAGGAATTCAGGCATTGAAATGGTATTTTGACCCTAGCCACTCAACAAGGAAATCAATATAGAAAATAAAAATCTTGAAAATATATAGCATATTGTTTTCTGGGAAAGAGTAAATAGCTTAACTAGGTTCATATAACAACTGTATGTCAGAGTTGTGATCTACATTAAGCTTCCTATATATTAGTTTTCATGTCATATTTTAATTCTTCTTTCTGAAGTAATTATATGTACTACTGATTCAAAAATAAACTTCTAATAATCTACTCATAATTTGTTCATTACTGCAGTTCTGTACTTAGTTAATATTAAATGAGATATTGCCGGTCAATAGTGACTAGGGCAAATCTGACAGATAGGAGATACTTTGTAAGTGTCTGGTTAATGGAAAGGTAAATTAACTTACGACATTTTAAAAATCATGATAGCTTTATCCCTTTAGTTAGTATATTTTTTAAGATTTTATTTATTTATTTGAAAGAGAAACACAGAGCATGAATGGAAGGGAGGGGACACGGGGAGAGGGAGAAGCAGACTCCCTGCTTCTCACAGGGTCCTGGGATGAGCCAGTCACAAGGCTCATCCCAGGACCCTGAGATCATGACCTGAGCTGAAGGCAGATGCTTAATCAACTGAGCCACCCAGGCACCCCCTACTTAGTATTTTTTAACACTAATTCTTTATTACTATATTTAACATCACAGATAGCCCATAAGTCAAAGTTTGAAAATATATCCCCTACAATAACTAATAAATTATCAGAGCTTTGTCAAAATATACTTACCCAAATATCCAGAAAGTATATCACTCTCCAAAGTAATGGAAATTAATGTTGTGATTACTAAACACTGTGCCTTTACCCTAAAAGAAAGTTGTCTTTAATTGCTTTCAAGTATCTGAGACAAAAATATTCTAGAAAATGTATTTTTCAAAGTAACTAGGAATCATCTCAGTGTGCCACTCCCAGTGGGTATGTCACTGGGACCATGTTTAAAGCTTAGTAATTTCATACACCTACACCTATGCATAAAAGAGTAGCATTTACTTCTGTTACACCCTAGGCAGGCACAAATAAATGACCTTTTATCTGTTCAATCTTTAATAACCATAGAAATAGCTCTGGTTCTATCTGAAGTCACACTCAGATATGCATTAAAAAAAAAAAACTAAAGAACAGGGTTTTCTTTTCTTTTTCTTTTTTTTTTCTTCCTGCCTTATAGTTTTCATTATTTTGTCTTGTATTTTATTTCCATTTATGATGCCAGTCAATAGAACAGGAGTAGCAACCAATTCCAGACTTTCCTGATGACAGAAAGCAATCCAAAAATCTGTTTACAGTTTTATTACATACTTTTTACTAACCAATGAATATGTGGTCCAGTATTTTAAATGTCAGTCTTCCTCCATGCTATTTGTTATGCTCCACAAATAAGTGAAACCATATGATAATTGACTCTCTCTGCTTGACTTATTTCACTCAGCATAATCTCTTCCAGTCCCGTCCATGTTGCTACAAAACTTGGGGATTCATCCTTTCTTTCTTTTTTTTTTTTTTTTACAGCTTTATAAACATATATTTTTATCCCCAGGGGTACAGGTCTGTGAATCGCCAGGTTTACACACTTCACAACACTCACCATAGCACATACCCTCCCCGATATCCATAACCCCACCCCCTCTAGGGGAGATGGAGAGGAGAAGGGAATTGAGGGAAATTGGAAGGGGAGGTGAACCATGAGAGACTATGGACTCTGAAAAACGATCTGAGAATTTTGAAGGGGTGGGGGGTGGGAGGTTGGGGGCACCAGGTGGTGGGTATTGTAGAGGGCACGGATTGCATGGAGCACTGGGTGTGGTGCAAAAATAATGAATACTGTTATGCTGAAAAAAATAAAAAAATTAAAAAAAAAAAAAAAAAAGTCCATAGTATACATTACAGTTCACTCTCAGTTTTGTACATTCTATGGATTTTCACAAATTTATAATGACAGGTATCTACCATTGTTTCATACAGAATAGCTTCGCTGCCCTAAAAATCATCTGTGCTCTACCTATTCATCTCTCCCTCATCCTGAAACCTTGGCAACAACAGTTTTTTGTTTGTTTGTTTGTTTGTTTTTACTATGTCTGCAGTTTTGTCTTTTCCAGAATGCCATCTACTTGAAATAATACATTATGTAGTCTTCTAGGATTGGCTTCTTTTACCTAGTAATATGTATTTACATTTCCTCCATGTCTATTAATGGCTTGATAGCTTATTTCTTTTTAGTGCTGGATAATATTCAACTGCCTGGATGTACCACAGTTTGTTTCTCCATCCACTGAATGTCATCTTGGTTGCTTCCAATTTTGAGCAATTGTGAATAAAGATGCTATAAATAAAAAAAAAAAAAAAAAAAAATGTCAGTCTTCCAATTCTGCAGTTACTAGGAAAAGGTAGCAAAAGGAGGTATTGCTTGGTCAAAGGATAACATCAGGGTGCCCTCCACAATCGGAGCAGAACCCTGTGTTACTGAAGGAGATACTGTTGGTTCTTCTTTTTCTAGGTGGGCACAGCCTTCTCCAGCTTCCTTCAGTGCTGGCAACTCATACTCACAGCTGTACCTTCTGAGAAACCCCGGAACCCTCATTGACAGGGTCTGCTTTGCTGGCTGTGTTACACAAGGGGTTTGCCTCCACAAGAGTGAGCCGTTCCACCCATCACCATTCTACCCATCCAGTTGCCTAATGCTTCAACAGGAGGGAGTCACTCCCGCTGGTCACCTGTCTTCTCCGAGCTGGAGCTGTGGGTCTGTGGGAAGGGGAGGAAGGGGTGGAAGACCCCTGCCTCAAATTCCCTGCCCTTGATGGTGGCAGGACACCTTGGTCTGGTAGATAGTGGAAAAGGGTCTGGCAGCCACAGAGACCCATAAAACATGAAAAGTCATGGGTCAGAACCCTTTGTGGTGGTCTGTGCTCAACCAGATCCCAGTGAATATCTGTGTTTGAGGGAGTATGACATTACACATCAAATAAAAACCACCCCAAAAGGTTAAAAGACATTAGAAAAAAAGGCAAAAGCTTTATAATTTTATGCTTTTCCTCTGCTTTTTAACAAGGTTCCTCCTTTTCTGTAAAGAAATTTCTTTTCCTCTATTTCCCATCTCTTGATATTAAATATAACATTAAAAAGAATCATTATGCTCTCTTTTCCCCTTCCTTTTAGTTACTTTCTCTTTCCTCTTCTATTTGTTCCTGCTGATCTTTTACTCTCTTGTGGGTTAAAATATTCCTCTGGGGCACTCAGTCAGTTAAGCATCTGCCTTGGGCTGAGGTCATGATCTCTGGGTCTAGGGATTGAGTCCTGTGTTGGGCTCCCTGCTCAACAGGAAACCTATTTCTCCCTCTCCCCCTGCCACTTCCTCTGCTTTTTTGTGCTCTCTCTCTCTCTCTCTCGCTCTCTCTTTCTCCTGCTCTCTCAAATAAATAAATAAATAAATAAATAAATAAAATCTTTAAAAAATAAAATTTCACCTCTGTGGATGGCTATTGCATTGGTCTTCCATGGCTGCTATAGCAAATTACCACAAACTTAGTATCTTAGAACAATGCAAGTTTATCTTATAATTGTGTAGTTTAGTAATCTGAAATGGGATTCAGGGAGCTAAAATCAAGGTGCTAGCAAGACTGCATTATTTTCTAAAGGCTCTCAGAGAGAATCTGGTTTCTTGCCCTTTACAGCATCTAGGGGCAGCTGTAGTCCTTTGCTTGTGACCATCTCCTCCATCTTCATAGTCAGCAACAGCCAGATTCAGTCCTTCCAACATTCCATCACTCTCACCTCCTCTTCCAACTCTCTTGACCAATTTATAGATATTTGTGACTTCATTGGTTCCACCCAGATAATCCAGAATAATCTCCCTATTTTAAAATAGGTGATTAGCAACCTTAATTACATATTCTACATTAATCCCCCTTTTCCAGGTAAAATAACCTATTAACACATTTCAGGAGCTAGAATATAAATATCTTTGATATAACTAGTTCTGCTATTTTGCCTACCACACTTTATCAAATCAAAATAAGCATTTGTAAGTTCTATATAGAAATTTTTAAAGGAATCTCAAAATTTAGGCTTTCAACATACCTTCCTCTGGTGACACAAGAGAATTATCTTTTTGTTTACCTTTCTGTAAATGTAGCAAAACCTGATTGGCCTTCTTTTTTTACTATCATTCCATTAGGTAGATTAATATTGGTTGCAATAACAAATAAAGCTTCAAATCTTAGTAACTTTACCTCTTACTCATGTAATATTTTGATGTATATGATCAGTAGCTGTTATTCTACACAGTGATTCAGAGACCCAGAATCCTACCAAATTATGGGTTAATCATCCCAGATGACCATGGAGTCCTTTATTTCCAGCTGACAGACAGGGAATAGAGGCCATAAAAAACCCATATAAATTTGACCACATTGTCCAGAAAATTGCATGTCCCTTCATTTTATATCCATTAATTACATAGACATGCCTAGCTTTCAGGAGACTAGGAACATAAGCTCTGGCTACTTCCCATAAAAACAAAATCCAAAAACATGGCAGTACATCTCGGTCAAAGTCTAGCTATCAGGCCATGGGATATTTTTGCAAACACTTCTTGCTATGCATACAAGAGCCCCTTCTATTAAAGATTTTATTTATTTATTTGACAAAGAGAGAGATCACAAGTAGGCAGAAAGGCAGGCAGAGAGTAAGAGTAAGGGAAGCAGGCTCCCCGCTGAGCAGAGAGCCTGATGTGGGGCTTGATCCCAGGACCCTGAGATCATGACCTGAGCCAAAGGCAGAGGCTTAACCCACTGAGCCACCCAGGCGCCCCACAAGAGCCCCTTCTAAAGGACATGTGCCATTTTATCAGAACTGAATGTACACCCATTTTTATTATATTTGTATATGAATCCTATGACTTGAACACAAATTAAAAACAATTTAGCTATAATACTTAGTGCACAACAGTGGGTAATGGCAACAAAAACTCTCTTTAGGAAAAAGAAAGAATAAGAGAGCATAGGGGTCACTGATTCACAACAATGTTCAAGTCACACCAACCAAACATTGTGAGATCTCTTGTTAAGAATGACAAAATAGAGATGGGGTGGCTGGGGGATGGACACTGGGGAGGGTATGGTGAGTGCTGTGAATTGTGTAAGACTGATGAATCACAGACCTATACCGCTGAAACAAATTATACATTGTATGTTAATAAAAATAACTTAAAAAAAAAAAAAAAGGGAATGACAAAGTACCTGAGATATTATCCTAACTGTAGGCTAACATAGTAACTCGGCCAATTTGGTGGAGTCTAAAAGAATATACAGGATTTCTAGATTACACATGAAAGACAAGTTAACATTCACAGTAATAACAATATTTGTAGTATTAGCATTTTTGTACTAGTTCTCTGAGCTCCAGTTCTCAGAGGGAGACATGAAGACCATGAGTTATGTTACAGTAGTAGAAACATGTGCTTGGGGAGTCTGGATCTTTTGTAATGGACAGTAAATTAGCCAGGTCTTAACTCTTATCTTTCAAGGCATTTAACTATAGAAATGTTTAATATATACAAAGTTTGCTATACGAATAAATAGCCTTGGGAACATCTTGTAACCAAAGGGCAATTACTATCTCGCAGAATGTGGAACAACATAAGAAACCTATAAAGAATTGTATTCTAAAATGACTTTATAATGATGATCAGGTAAATGTATTGATTAGATGCTTATTCTGCTTCCAGGGGTGAATTCTCTTGTTTAGTGTTCTTTATGATCTGTGACCACCCTGTGGGTGGTTATTACAAAATTATTACCGCTTTTCATATTTTTTTAAATTTTAGAATAGTTGTTGATTTACAAAAAAATTGTGACTATAGTACATAGAATTCTTATACCCCCAGACAAGTTTTCCTCAGAGCATCCTGTGTCATTATGGTATAATTGTCAAAATGAATGAGTTGAAATTGATATATTATTAGGAAATTCAAGTACATTGTGGAGCTTATTTAATTACATTTACCTAATGTCTTTCTTTTGTTTTAAGATTTTATCCAAATACCACATTACATTTAGTAGTCATGTCTCATCATGCCACATCATGTCTCCTGTTTGTGAGAGTTTTTCAGGCTTCTCTTGTTTTTGATGACCCTGACAATCTGGAGAAGTACTGGTCAAGTACTTTGTAGAACAACTCCTCACTGGCATTTGCTTGTTTTTGTTTTTGTTTTTTTTGTTCTTTTCCCCCCACCATGATTAGACTGGGACTAAGGATTTTTAAGGAGAAGACCACTGAGATAAAGTACCATTTACAAAAACTTATCAAGAGTGCAGACTATCAACCTCACTAATAACTGTTGATATTAATCATAATCACTTAGCTGAGATAGTGTGTGGCAAGTTTCTCCACCACAGAGTTACTCTTTTTTCCTCCCTTTCCTTACTATATTCTTTGGAGGTACAGCATGGCCTACACTTTAAGAGTGTATTGTGCTCCACCTTTCTGAAGGCCGAGCATTTACATACAATTGTACAAAAATTCTTCTGCATGGAAGTGATTCTTTTCCTCCATTTATTTATTGATTCATTTAATTATTTTTATATTAATACAGGCTCATGGATATTCATTCTTACTTTGAGTTATAATCTACTCCTTTACTTATTTTGTTGCTCAAACAATTAGTCCTTTGGAAGATCTTTCGGTTGGCTTCTGTGTTTCTTTGATATAATCTGTGCATATGTGTTTGTGAGTGTGTGTGTATTTATGACACTTGAAGATGTTCCAGGCTCATCTTGGATATATTCTGCCCCGGGGCTAGAGTCAACCTTTTCTCAAAGTAGCCCTGGTTCTTATAAATGGATAATGGAATGGATTATTTCTTGCTTATTGTTGAACACAAAATAATGAAGCATATTTAGGTTTTTGTATCTGGTAGCCACTGTAATAGACAGGGTAAGGCTAGTTGTAATTATTAAAACCCCAAACCTTAGAAGCTCAATAACATAACACTACTCCTTTTTCAGCTTTTCCAGAACTGCATCTCCACATGGTAATTTACAAAGTTGGGCTTCTTCCATCTTTAATCTTTTCAAGTTATTTTGCTTTCTGTTACTAGACAGTGGGAAAAAAAAAAATGGATATGGTGAATTTGCTTCTTACTCATTTGTCCTAACAATTACACATGCTATTTCTGCTTACATGTCTTTGGCTGTTTTCAGACATTCAGCTGTACCTCACTGCAGTGGGGGTTAAAATCTGTAATCCCTGGCTGGATTCTGCTTCATAGCAAAAGCTTTAATCTATATATTTTGTGGACAGCAATTCTTCATTTCCAGCACCATTTTACTTGAAGTTCTTAGTGGTTCTGCTTCCCAGGCCATTACATTAGACCACTCCAACTCCACACATTAATCTCACTGTATTTTGTTAACTCCTTAATTACCTTTAGTAATTATATACATAGAGGTAATTAAATTTCCCTGCTCAGAAACTCTTAACTACCTATTATGGCCAATAATGTTTTAAAACTTGATCTGATTATTTGAATGTTTCCATGAACTATATATTCCAATCTTTTCTCACACTGTTTCTCAATATATGTTAAATGATGCAGCCAATCTGACTTGTTCATCATTCCTAGAACACACCATGTGGTTTCCCTCCTCCATATTTTAATACCCTCTCCCAGCCCTTCTCATTGTGCTGAATTTTTACTTGCCTGTAAAACCTGACTTAAATACCACCTCCTTTCAAGATGATGGACGTTAATTTTCTTTCTTTGAATTTTTATAAAACCCTGTCGCTTTTGAAACTACTTTCCAAAATTTTTATTTATCTTACAGGGTTATTGTAACAAGTACACTGTATGGATCTGGAAAGCAGATATTAAAATGTATCCATCTGTACGTCACGTGTAATAAATGATAAATTATGTTTCATGATTTTTTCACTCAATAAACACTTGTTAAGTATTATACACAAATGATTTTAAATTAAAAAAAAACTTATAATGCAAAATCTACATAGACAAAATGTTCTTTCATGTTAAATTAAAGCCAGTACAAAGAGCCTAATTTAAACTTTGAAATATAACCCACATTATTTTTTTCTGTTACAGTTTTTAAAATTTTATATCATCATAATAACAATTAATAAAGGCAAATTAAAAGAGCAGGCAATTAAAGATTCATATAGCCAATTTAATAAATGTAGACTAATAGAGTTTGGGAATTTAAGCATGTACATATTTCACACATTTTGTAAAGATGTAAAAACATGAATACACAAATCTATTCAGAAATAGCCATGTATTCAAAAAAACAAATTATAATGTACATTTAAACATTTATTTTTACTCCTATATTGCCAAGTACTTTTAAACAAGGACTCCATTTTTCTTACTACATATCAAAACAAACTGAGGGTTTTGGTGGGAAGGGGGTGAGGGGTTGGGTGAGCCTGGTGGTGGGTATTATAGAGGGCACGTATTGCATGGAGCACTGGGTGTGGTGCATAAACAAGTAATTCTGGAACACTGAAAAGAAATTTAAAAAGTAAAATAAACCCAGGAGGAAAAAGAAAGAAAATATCATGAGAAGAAAATGTCTCCTTCTGAATAGAACAGATATGTGAAAATACACTGGAAAGCCTCTCTGCTATTAGAACTACTAATTTCTTGAAAAATAGATTAAAATATAAATAAAATCTTTAAAAAAATTATTTAAAAATTAATATAGTAAAACGTAGAAAAAAAGAGCTAGGCCACATTTATTTCTACAACCTGAGATATTAGGAGTTTGTTAGTACTTTCTAATTTGATTAAGATTCAGAAAAAGGAAGCAACATTAGAAAGGTCAACAATTAAATATCTAATCAATTAAGAGTCTATAAATTATAAAGTATCTACAAAATGCATTCACTTAAAATATAATTGGAAAACTAAAATGGGAAAGAGAGCTAAAAGCACTCTCCTTAAAGAACTTGATATAGTCCTCCGGGGTGGGATGAATTATAATAGGTTTCAAAACAGTCCATTCATTTAGCAGATTTCACACCAACCACTTAAACATGAATCACAAATCACTTTAATGTTCATGTTATGATATCTGTGTCTATATTCAAATTAGTCTATTTCCTACTATTAAAATAGAAAATACTAATTTTAAATTTACACCCTCAACAAATGTCTGATGAATAGAAAAACATTCTAGTGGTTTTCCTTTACTCAGTTAACCCATATATATACTACCTAAGTTACTATTATTATATGTAACATTGGAAGATAAGTACTGCCATTTGGTTCTATGGCCATTCTTCTAGCTATGGGGATGTCTGAACATTTGTCTTTGTCAATTCTCCTGGAACATGTGGTTCAAGATATTGTCATATGACAGTCTGAATAATCTGGCTTAGGTTTATGTACCACACCAAGCACCAGGACCTCATGCTTAGGAGCACACTTATTAAGTAAAGAGAAACCAGTACTGATGGGATTCAGGAGAACCAGGAGAATGAGAGTCGACCACGCATGTCTGAAGGGCTTAATGTATAATATGTGATGGTTTCTCTGAATTGAGGTTGTCTTCCTTCAGCCTACTTCTTTATGTCTATACAGGTGCCAAGTGCAGAATTAATTAGACATAAAATACTATACCTTGCATGTTTTGAACACAACATAAATTCTTGTTTTGTTTTGTTTTTTTGTTTGCATTTTTAAACCTTACTTATAGACAGAGAGTGCCTATAGAATGTGATAAGTTTGGAGGAGTCAAGATGGCGGAGAAGTAGCAGGCTGAGACTACTTCGGGTAGCGGGAGATCAGCTAAATAGCTTATCTAAAGATTGCAAACACCTACAAATCCAACGGGAGATTGAAGAGAAGAAGAACAGCAATTCCAGAAACAGAAAATCAACCACTTTCTGCAAGGTAGGACTGGCGGAGAAGTGAATCCAAAGCGACGGGAAGATAGACCACGGGGGGAGGGGCCGGCTCCCGGTGAGCGGCAGAGCAACGGAGCAAAATCAGAACTTTTAAAAGTCTGTTCCGCTGAGGGACATCGCTCCAGAGGCTTAACTGGGGTGAAGCCCAGGCCGGGTAAGCGCGGCCTCAGTTCCCGCAGGGTCGCAGAAGGATCGGGGGTATCTCAGTGTCGCAGAGCTTACCGGTATTAGAACGGGGAAGCCGGCTGCAGAGACAGAGCCGAGGAGTGACTCTCAGCTCAGGGTTGCCTTGAACCAGTCGCAGGCTCGGTCAGCTCGGAGCGCGGTCGGAGGCCAGGGTGACGGGAGTCATTTGGCGCTGTTCTCTGAGGGTGCACTGAGGAGTGGGGCCCCGGGCTCTCGGCTCCTCCGGGCCGGAGACCGGGAGGCCGCCATCTTCATTCCCGTCCTCCGGACTCTATGGAAAGCGCTCAGGGAACAAAAGCTCCCGAAAGCGAACCCGAACAGATGACTCAGCACGGCCCCAGGTAAGGGCGGTGCAACTCCGCCTGGGGCAAAGACGCTTGAGAATCACTACAACGGGCCCCTCCCCCAGAAGATCTACGGGAAACCCAGCCAGGACCAAGTTCACCTACCAAGGAGAACGGCGGAATTCCAGAGGAGAAGAAAGCAAAGCACGGAACTCATGGCTTTCTCCCCATGATTTTTTAGCCTTGCAGTTAATTTAATTTTTTTTCCTTTTTCAATTTTTTTTTCTTTTTCTCTTCTTCTGCTAAATTTTTTTTAACTTTTACCGTTTTCCTTTTTTAACGTTTTTTAAATAGTTTATCTAATATATATATATTTTTTCCTCTTTTTATATTTTTTCTTTATCGGCTTTCTTTTTTTTAATAGTTTTTTTTTCTTTCTTTCTGAACCCCTTTTTATCCCCTTTCTCCCCCCTCACAATTCAGGATCTCTTCTGATTTGGCTAAAGCATATTTTCCTGGGGTTGTTGCCACCCTTTTAGTATTTTACTTGCTCCTTCATAAACTCTTATCTGGACAAAATGACAAGGCGGATAAATTCACAACAACAAAAAAAGAACAAGAGGCAATACCAAAGGCTAGGGACCTAATCAATACAGACATTGGTAATATGTCAGATATAGAGTTCAGAATGATGATTCTCAAGGTTCTAGCCGGGCTTGAAAAAGGCATGGAAGATATTAAAGCAACCCTCTCGGGAGATATAAAAGCCCTTTCTGGAGAAATAAAAGAACTAAAATCTAACCAGGTTGAAATAAAAAAAGCTATTAATGAGGTGCAATCAAAAATGGAGGCTCTCACTGCTAGGATAAATGAGGCAGAAGAAAGAATTAGCGATATAGAAGACCAAATGACAGAGAATAAAGAAGCTGAGCAAAAGAGGGACAAACAGCTACTGGACCACGAGGGGAGAATTCGAGAGATAAGTGACACCATAAGACGAAACAACATTAGAATAATTGGGATTCCAGAAGAAGAGGAAACAGAGAGGGGAGCAGAAGGTATATTGGAGAGAATTATTGGAGAGAATTTCCCCAATATGGCAAAGGGAACAAGCATCAAAATTCAGGAGGTTCAGAGAAACCCCCTCAAAATCAATAAGAATAGGTCTACACCCCGTCACCTAATAGTAAAATTGACAAGTCTTAGTGACAAAGAAAAGATCCTGAAAGCAGCCAGGGAAAAGAAGTCTGTAACGTACAATGGTAAAAATATTAGATTGGCAGCAGACTTATCCACAGAGACCTGGCAGGCCAGAAAGAGCTGGCATGATATATTCAGAGTACTAAATGAGAAAAACATGCAGCCAAGAATACTATATCCAGCTAGGCTATCATTGAAAATAGACGGAGAGATTAAAAGCTTCCAGGACAAACAAAAACTGAAAGAATTTGCAAATACCAAACCAGCTCTACAGGAAATATTGAAAGGGGTCCTCTAAGCAAAGAGAGACCCTCAAAGTAGTAGATCAGAAAGAAACAGAGACAATATACAAGAACAGTCACCTTACAGGCAATACAATGGCACTAAATTCATATCTCTCAATACCTACCCTGAATGTTAATGGGCTAAATGCCCCAATCAAAAGACACCGGGTATCAGAATGGATAAAAAAACAAAAACCATCTATATGTTGCCTACAAGAAACTCATCTTACACCCGAAGACACCTCCAGGTTTAAAGTGAGGGGGTGGAAAAGAATTTACCATGCTAATGGACATCAGAAGAAAGCAGGAGTGGCAATCCTTATATCAGATCAATTAGATTTTAAGCCAAAGATTATAATAAGAGATGAGGAGGGACACTATATCATACTCAAAGGAACTGTCCAACAAGAAGATCTAACAATTTTAAATATCTATGCCCCTAACGTGGGAGCAGCCAACTATATAAACCAATTAATAACAAAATCAAAGAAACACATCGACAAGAATACAATAATAGTAGGGGATTTTAACACTCCCCTCACTGAAATGGACAGATCATCCAAGCATAAGATCAACAAGGAAATCAAGGCCTTAAATGACACACTGGACCAGATGGACATCACAGATATATTCAGAACATTTCATCCCAAAGCAACAGAATACACATTCTTCTCTAGTGCACATGGAAAATTCTCCAGAATAGATCACATTCTTGGTCCTAAATCAAGTCTCAAACAGTATCAAAAGATTGGGATCATTCCCTGCATATTTTCAGACCACAATGCTCTAAAGCTAGAACTCAATCACAAGAGGAAATTTGGAAAGAACCCAAATACATGGAGACTAAACAGCATCCTTCTAAAGAACGAATGGGTCAACCAGGAAATCAAAGAAGAATTGAAAAAATTTATGGAAACAAATGATAATGAAAACACAACGGTTCAGAATCTGTGGGACACAACAAAGGCAGTCCTGAGAGGAAAATATATAGCGGTACAAGCCTTTCTCAAGAAACAAGAAAGGTCTCAGGTACACAACCTAACCCTACACCTAAAAGAGCTGGAGAAAGAACAAGAAAGAAACCCTAAACCCAGCAGGAGAAGAGAAATCATAAAGATCAGAGCAGAAATCAATGAAATAGAAACCAAAAAAACAATAGAACAAATCAACGAAACTAGGAGCTGGTTCTTTGAAAGAATTAATAAGATTGATAAACCCCTGGCCAGACTTATCAAAAAGAAAAGAGAGAGGACCCAAATAAATAAAATCATGAATGAAAGAGGAGAGATCACAACGAACACCAAAGAAATACAGACAATTATAAGAACATACTATGAGCAACTCTACGCCAACAAATTTGACAATCTGGAAGAAATGGATGCATTCCTAGAGACATATAAACTACCACAACTGAACCAGGAAGAAATAGAAAGCCTGAACAGACCCATAACCAGTAAGGAGATTGAAACAGTCATCAAAAATCTCCAAACAAACAAAAGCCCAGGGCCAGACGGCTTCCCGGGGGAATTCTACCAAACATTTAAAGAAGAACTAATTCCTATTCTCCTGAAACTGTTCCAAAAAATAGCAATAGAAGGAAAACTTCCAAACTCATTTTATGAGGCCAGCATCACCTTGATCCCAAAACCAGACAAGGATCCCAACAAAAAAGAGAACTACAGACCAATATCCTTGATGAACACAGATGCAAAAATTCTCGCCAAAATACTAGCCAATAGGATTCAACAGTACGTTAAAAGGATTATTCACCACGACCAAGTGGGATTTAATCCAGGGCTGCAAGGTTGGTTCAACATCCGCAAATCAATGAATGTGATACAGCACATTAATAAAAGAAAGAATAAGAATCATATGATACTCTCCATAGATGCTGAAAAAGCATTTGACAAAGTACAGCATCCCTTCCTGATCAAAACTCTTCAAAGTGTAGAGATAGACGGCACATACCTCAATATTATCAAAGCCATCTATGAAAAACCCACCGCAAATATCATTCTCAATGGAGAAAAACTGAAAGCTTTTCCGCTAAGGTCAGGAACACGGCAGGGATGTCCGTTATCACCACTGCTATTCAACATAGTACTAGAAGTCCTAGCCTCAGCAATCAGACAACAAAAGGAAATTAAAGGCATCCAAATCGGCAAAGAAGAAGTCAAACTATCACTCTTCGCAGATGATATGATACTCTATGTGGAAAACCCAAAAGACTCCACTCCAAAACTGCTAGAACTTGTACAGGAATTCAGTAAAGTGTCAGGATATAAAATCAATGCACAGAAATCAGTTGCATTTCTCTACACCAACAACAAGACAGAAGAAAGAGAAATTAAGGAGTCCATCCCATTTACAATTGCACCCAAAACTATAAGATACCTAGGAATAAACCTAACCAAAGAGACTAAGAATCTATACTCAGAAAACTATAAAGTACTCATGAAAGAAATTGAGGAAGACACAAAGAAATGGAAAAATGTTCCATGCTCCTGGATTGGAAGAATAAATATTGTGAAAATGTCTATGCTACCTAAAGCAATCTACACATTTAATGCAATTCCTATCAAAGTACCATCCATTTTTTTCAAAGAAATGGAACAAATAATCCTAAAATTTATATGGAACCAGAAAAGACCTCGAATAGCCAAAGGAATATTGAAAAAGTAAGCCAAAGTTGGTGGCATCACAATTCCGGACTTCAAGCTCTATTACAAAGCTGTCATCATCAAGACAGCATGGTACTGGCACAAAAACAGACACATAGATCAATGGAACAGAATAGAGAGCCCAGAAATGGACCCTCAACTCTATGGTCAACTCATCTTCGACAAAGCAGGAAAGAATGTCCAATGGAACAAAGACAGCCTCTTCAATAAATGGTGTTGGGAAAATTGGACAGCCACATGCAGAAAAATGAAATTGGATCATTTCCTTACACCACACACGAAAATAGACTCAAAATGGATGAAGGACCTCAATGTGAGAAAGGAATCCATCAAAATCCTCGAGGAGAACACAGGCAGCAACCTCTTCGATGTCAGCCGCAGCAACATCTTCCTAGGAACATCACCAAAGGCAAGGGAAGCAAGAGCAAAAATGAACTATTGGGATTTTATCAAGATCAAAAGCTTTTGCACAGCAAAGGAAACAGTGAACAAAACCAAAAGACAACTGACAGAATGGGAGAAGATATTTGCAAATGACATATCAGATAAAGGGCTAGTGTCCAAAATCTATAAAGAACTTAGCAAACTCAACACCCAAAGAACAAATAATCCAATCAAGAAATGGGCAGAGGACATGAACAGACATTTCTGCAAAGAAGACATCCAGATGGCCAACAGACACATGAAAAAGTGCTCCATATCACTCGGCATCAGGGAAATACAAATCAAAACCACCATGAGATATCACCTCACACCAGTCAGAATGGCTAAAATGAACAAGTCAGGAAATGACAGATGCTGGCGAGGATGCGGAGAAAGGGGAACCCTCCTACACTGTTGGTGGGAATGCAAGCTGGTGCAACCACTCTGGAAAACAGCATGGAGGTTCCTCAAAATGTTGAAAATAGAACTACCCTATGACCCTGCAATTGCACTGCTGGGTATTTACCCTAAAGATACAAACATAGTGATCCGAAGGGGCACGTGCACCCGAATGTTTATAGCAGCAATGTCTACAATAGCCAAACTATGGAAAGAACCTAGATGTCCATCTACAGACGAATGGATAAAGAAGAAGTGGTATATATACACAATGGAATACTATGCAGCCATCAAAAGAAATGAAATCTTGCCATTTGCGACGACGTGGATGGAACTAGAGGGTATCATGCTTAGCGAAATAAGTCAATCGGAGAAAGACAACTATCATATGATCTCCCTGATATGAGGGAGAGGAAATGCAACATGGTGGGTTGAGGGGGTAGGAGAAGAGTAAATGAAACAAGATGGGATTGGGAGGGAGACAAACCATAAGTGACTCTTAATCTCACAAAACAAACTGAGGGTTGATGGGGGGAGGGGGTTGGGAGAGGGGGTGGGGTTATGGATATCGGGGAGGGTATGTGCTATGGTGAGTGTTGTGAAGTGTGTAAACCTGGCGATTCACAGACCTGTACCCCTTGGGATAAAAATATATGTTTATAAAGCTGTTAAAAAAAAAAAAAAAAAAGAAAGAAAGGATGAATACCCAAGTTTTGTAGCAACATGGACGGGACTGGAAGAGATTATGCTGAGTGAAATAAGTCAAGCAGAGAGAGTCAATTATCATATGGTTTCACTTATTTGTGGAGCATAACAAATAGCATGGAGGACATGGGGAGTTAGGAGAAGGCATTTGGGGGAAATTGGAAGGGGAGGTGAACCATGAGAGACTATGGACTCTGAAAAACGATCTGAGAATTTTGAAGGGGTGGGGGGTGGGAGGTTGGGGGCACCAGGTGGTGGGTATTGTAGAGGGCACGGATTGCATGGAGCACTGGGTGTGGTGCAATAATAATGAATACTGTTATGCTGAAAAAAATAAAAAAATTAAAAAAAAAAAAAAAAGAATGTGATAAGTTTGATTGTCATTCTGAAGCAAAGACCATGGATCACTGATGCTAGTTAGAGCAAAGTGGGCATTGCAGGACACTATCAACTCAAAATTTCATATATATATATATATATATATATATATATATATAAAATATATATACATATTCCAATTCCAATTCCTATATATATATATATATATAATTTCAAGCATTATATTATATGTATATATAAGCATAATAATAATATAATAATATAATATAATAATTTAATAAGTATATATAAAGTATTTCAAGCATTATATAATAAGCATATATTATATACATGTTTCCTTTTATATACCTTTGTTTATATAACATTAATCTATTTCAGGCTATAATGTTTTTGACATTACTATTAAGTGGTATTGAAAAGGTTTTGGTCAAAGTTGGTTGCCTTCACTGTACATTTTTTAAGATTTTATTTATTTATTTACTTATTTACTTACTTACTTATTTATTTAGAGAGCACATGGGCCAGGGGAGAGGCTGAAGGAGAAGAAGAGAAAGAATCCCAAGCTGACCCGAAGCTGAGTCTTGAGCCTGACCAACGGCTTGGTTTCTAGTCGCAGATATCACGACCTGAGGTGAAATCAACGACATTTAACGACTGAGCCACCCAGGCAAGCTGTCTTTACTCTACCTTTTAACTCTCAGCATTCAGAGTACAGCAATGTAAGTTAAAACATAAAAACATAAAGATTTATTTTTACATTATAAATCTGTTAATGCACTGAAAAATTTGTCCCCTTTTTCATATATCCATCCTACATGGCTTTAAGGTAATGTTACCAGGTATTCCGAAATCTTTGCTAATTGGTAAAATTGGAATTTATGATACAGCAAATTGAGTTGAGAAGCTCTAGAAGGAAGATGTTTCAAGAACCAATTATATGGCATTATTTAATTCTTATAATTTTGTTGTCAGGAAGTCTGGATTTATTAGAATATCCCTAATAACTTTGTAATAATAACTTTGTAATAATAAATAATAATTGCAAACACTGAAATTACCAAATATGCCCAATGGCCTCCCCAAAAAGTGGCTGAATGTTGAAATACTTGGCTTTATAATAAAGTTTCATAGCGGCCATTTAATTATGCAGTAAGAAGCTTAGGTAATGTGCTCGCTTCGGCAGCACATATACTAAAAAAAAGAAGCTTAGGTAATTTTCTTTCATAAATTTTCAATCATTAAATACATGACACATTCATAGTTTTTATGAAAATCTACAAGTCAACTCTAATCAATTACAATAATGATCCATAGTTACAACCATGCAGAATTTTCATTTGAACCATCTGAATTTGCTACTTCTGAAAATTATCCTTATATCATCCACGTTTTCTTTTGGGGGAATCATTTCATATGTAAGACTGCAGGAGTCCATAATGGAAACCTATCTGAAAATGCATTTTCTTTAAAAGAGTCAATTTTGACCATCATATCAATGCTCAAACTTGCAATCACTTCAGTAATGAATAAATCCAAAGTTAATTAGCTTTATATCTATTATATGCCAAGCACTCTTCTTTGAGGTGATTTTTAATTTTTAAAATTTTTACCAATTTTTATTCAAGTGTAATTAACATACAGTATTATATTAGTTCCACTTCTACAATATAGTGCTTCAACAATTCCATACATTACTCAGTCCACATTATGGTAAGTGTACTCAGTCTTCTTCCTCTATTTCTCCCACCCCCTTCCACTATGTTTGAGATCATTTTAAAATAGCTGTGACCATCATTCATAGGTTTCTATTGCATCTCCAGCACAAACTGCATTGATTCCATGCAATGCATAGGCGAACCCAACATACCCACACCAAGGTAGCGTAACTGCTTTCCCATGAATCGTTTTACTGTGAAATGAAATAATTTCTTTACATTTTTACCTGGAATAGTGCTTTCTTTTCCTAAAAAAAAAAAAAGAGAGAGAGAGAGAGAGAACGAGCTTCAACTGAATGAATACTATCATATAAAAATAAAAACTCATTGCCTGTATTTTAATGTAGGAGCAAAGTGTCTTTAACAATAATTAGTGTGTCACTTGATTGAATTAAGTTAATACAATATTTTAAAATGACTTTCTATTAGATGCAGTGCTAGGACTTGAAGAAGTAGATACAGATAAACACCAGGCAGAGGAAATCACAGAATGGATATCATATAAACGATTAGATGCTTAGCCCTATATTGAAAATCTTTATTAGATATACTCTAACAACTCATTTATTTTACCAAAAGTGTTTTCTGGTGTTGTGTCAGGTTGCAGGTAATGAAAATAAGTGGTAACAACCATGTGTTTTTTCAAGTTTAGCTTTTGTTTTGCCCTATAAATTTCAACAACAGAAAATGTATTAAAAACTGAAAGCACATGTTAACTATTGTTATGTTTTCAAAGATAGTTTTTTAAGCATATGTATTTTTAGCAGGGTAAGAAATGAATTATGCTGTTTGGTCTGATTGGATTATCTGTAGTTTGTGTGGTAAAAGCACTAAAAATATGACAGTAACATTTGGTCTGAAATATAGATATATAACAAAGTCATGAAAAAGAAAAAGAAATATATTGCAAGGATTTATTCTCCAATCAATGTGCTGTGGAATAAGGTACATAAATCCCCAGATATCAATGGAAAAATAGACAAAGTATTATCTGAAAGATACTGCTAAGGAAAAGGAGTCTGCACAGGTAAAGTGTCTCCTTATTATTAATGTAGCACGATATAATGGCAGTGTATATTGTGTAAGACAAGAGAAACAAAACACAAATATTGGCCTAAAAATTTTATTTGAATGCTCAAAAAGGCATGTGGTGTTCTATCCACATCAATCCTCCAAGAATTTATAGAAATTGAAGTATTTGGAAGTTCTTTTGTATAAGGAAGAGAAACATGCTGAGGAATATATATATGCTTGATAGTTCAGTCTTTTAATGAACTTATGTATACAATTCCCCATAAATATTTCCCATGAAAAACTTTAGTTTTTCATGTGAAATTGTGATTGATTGAAGAAAATTACTACTATAAATTCCTAGGCAACTTTGACCTAATTATCCTTACATGGATTTTACATTACATATCACATAGGAATGCTATATTCTACTTTAGGTTTTATTTAGGTTTTATGATTATGCAATTCTAAGCTCTTTTAGGGGAGAGATGTGTTTTGTGTTTCACTGAATCTCTAACTATTAAGCCATGGCTGTGCACAGGGAATATGATTAAGAAATATCTAACAGGGGCACCTGGGTGGCTCAGTCGGTTAAGTGGCTGCCTTAGACTCAGGTCATGATCTCAGGGTCTTGGAGTCAAGCCCCATGTCTATTGGGTTCCCAGCTCAGCCAGTACTCTGTTTCTTCCTTTGCCCTTCCCCCAGCTCGTGGTTATTTATGTACTTTTTCTCTCTCTCCCTCTCTCTCAAATAAATAAATAAAATCTTTAAAAAAATATATCTTAATGAATTTATATGTTTTATAAAAATTATAAAGCTCTCAACTGATAGGAAGTTAAATATAATACATGTTTATCTGAGTGGCAGATATTGTTTGGAATTTAGTACACATATTAACTCACCTGTCAGATAGTTATGAGATTAGAAGAGTTCATTTGAAATGAATGATTGAAAAGATAACTGAGTTAGATGGGAAATGAAAAAGTCACCTTTCCTAGAACTTAGTCTGTATTTTTGCGTAGAGTTATGGTTAATAATTTACATCCACAGCATGGAATTTTCAGTAATTTTTTAGTAATTTTGAACTACTAAAATTTCACTTTGGTGTGAGAAGGAGAAAATTAGGAATTTGTTTACATGGTGAGAATAGGGTTCTCACAGGAGACCTAAAAGGGTTTGAGCTAGTAAAGGAGAGCTCTCTCTCTCTCTCTCTCTCTCTCACACACACACACACACACACACACACATGCAGGAGGGGAAAATAAGGTTATGGAAAAAAGTAAAGCTCTAATGGTACTGAGAAAAGAAAAAAAAAATAATGTGAGTGGTAAGTTTTCAAATATTTTAGTTAACTAAGGGAACTTCCATAGACCAAATAGTTATCTGTTATATGCTGAAAACAATGGCTCATGATAAGTCATGGGATATTGGTGACAGGAGAACTTAATTTTAAATATTGATCTGATTTTAGTGTCACATTATTGATGTATATTAATTACACTTGTTTATATATTTCTGTGATAAGAATGCCTTCCTCCATGTGTTTTGCTTTCAGAAATACTGAGATAGAATGGAGCACCATAAACTATATTCCAGAAGATTTTTCATTTCAAAAATTTTTATAAATTTATTCTGAGTGATTAGCTTTCCATTTTGTTAAAAATATCACTGAGCCCCTATGAATTATATGACATTAGTCATTATACTTTTTTACTCTTTTCCAATAAAATTAGGTCTGTTCTTCATCAGGGTAGGAAAATATAAACACTCCAGTTTCTCACTGAAGAATATAACATCAAACTGTCGTTTGAATTTCATTAGAACTCTCAACTAAGAAAATTATTATTTTTAGAAAACATATAAGTGCATGTTCTCCTCTCACTACCTTAGGTTATTTAGGTTCTATCACTAGACCAAGTTAGATTAGCATAACTCTTAATTATTTTGACCCGGCAGAAGAAGGACTAAATGTTACAGGATTTTATAGCTTCTTCAAGCTTAGATTAGGTCAGGTACCTTCTGTTTGTTTAAAAACACAATGGTTCATTGTGGCAAGACATTGACTAGAAATGTTGAGCCTGAAAGCCAAAATTTAGGGACAAAAATCATTCCTTAATTGCAAATAAAACCACCCATGGGAACCAAACAATCCCTGAGAGAGAAGAATGTCTTCCATATAGAGAGATGGGATGAATTTAGAGAGTAAAGTTCTAAATACAGTGTCTTGCAGTATCTTATATAGACTTGCTCCAAATAGAGTTTGAATAATAAAAACCTAGGTTTACTGACATTTCATATTAATTTACTTGATTTGGTTTTATTACATTATTATTTGTCTTATACTTTTTAATTTTTATTTATTTTTAAAGATTTTATTTATTTATTTGACAGAAATCACAAGTAGGCAGAGAGGCAGGCAGAGAGAGAGAGAGAAGAGGAAGCGGGCTCCCTGCGGAGCAGAGAGCCTGATGTGGGTCTCGATCCCAGGATGCTGGGATGATGACCTGAGCTGAAGGCAGAGGCTTTAACCCACTGAGCCACCAGGCGCCCCTATACTTTGTTTTTTAATATTGTTTTCTATTTGCCATGATCTTGGACTTCTCATCTTCCACAACTGTGAGGAAGAAATTTTTACCATTTAAACCATAGAGTCTATGGTATTTTATTATAGCAGCCCAGATGGACAGAGACACTCCATTTTATCCATCTATCTATGTGACTAACTCTACCCCAAGCTAGTATTTAAAAATTTACACTTATCTAAAATATTTTTATATAGCTGAAATTATTTTATTACTAGTTCACAATAAGTAGACTGTCTACCTGTTTACAAATATTTTCAGCTCCTGAAAATAACAACCATATATTTTTAAAGATTTTATTTATTTATATGACAGAGAGAGAGAGAGCACAGACAGAGGAAGTGGCAGGGGTAGAGGGAGAAACAGGCTCCCTGCTGAGCAAGGGGTCCAACACAGGACTCAATCCCAGGACCCTAGAATCATAACCTGAGCCAAAGGGAGATGCTTAACCGACATCCCCATTTTTATTTTTAAAGGAAGCATGAAGTATAGAGCAAAATACATTCAGCATTTAAGAAATAATTAATATATCACATAATAATCACTAAAACTATTAAAATCTTTGTAGTAGAATTAGCAGAAGTCTCTAAATGATATTGGATCCCTTTCAAATACATTGTTCAAATCTATATTTTTTACTTTGCATTGCAATATATGGATTATTCCTTCTTTTTTTAAAGATTTTATTTATTTATTTGACAGGCAGAGATCACAAGTAGGCAGAGTGGCAGGCAGAGAGAAAGGGTGAAGCAGGAATCCCTGCGGAGCAGAGAGCCAGATGCAGGGCTCAATCCCAGGATGCTGAGATCTGACCTGAGCCGAAGGCAGAGGCTTAACCCACTGAGCCACCCAGGTGCCCCTGGATTATTCCTTTTAATATGGAGCACAAAATTATGAACTTCTAAGAACTTAACATTTATTTACCTGAAGCTCTGTTGTTCAAAGTAGCATCACTCTAGCAAAATAGTACTTTGGCTGAAATATTAATCACAAATAATTGTATTATACTAAGAAAGATATATTATACTAAGGAAGATTATATGATACTAAGATGCATTATACTAAGGAATTGTACTATATTAAGGAAGCATGAGAAAAATATATTTTATATTTTATTATCTTGTCATTCCCCCATTAGGTGAGATAATAAAAATTTGTACAGTGGCCCTGGGGTGGTGCAGTCAGTTAAGCATCTGACTCTTGGTCTTGAGATCAAGCCCCATGTCAGGCTCTGACTTCAGTAGGGAGTCAGTTTGTGATTCTTTCTCTTCCTCTCCCTCTGCCCCTTCCCCCTCTAAAATAAATAAATAATTAAAAAATATGTACAAATATTTGTCAATATATAATATTGGAGTACAGTGGAAAAAATATAGAAATCCCCTTTCCTATAGAATTCATCTACTCTCTAAGGAAAACAGGGAATAAACAGGGAATAAAACAGTAAATTAAAAATAAAATAAAAATAAAATAAATAAAAAATAAATAAAAGAAAAAATAAAATAAAAATAAACAGGGAATTAAAAATAAAATAAACATTTTCTTTAATAAAGAAAATTAAATCACATATGCAGAAATTGATGAGTAGTATGGAAAAAAATGAAAAAAATAAGAGAGAGTAGGGGTTCAGGAGGACTGTGATGCTGGGGCAACGGCTGAAGTTATAATCAGGGTGTCAGAGAAGACTAGCTGAGAAGTTGTCCATTATGTAAGGTACTGAAGAATGGGAAGAAGTTACCATATGAATATCTAAAGGTGAAAGTGTTCCAGTCAAAGGAGAAAATCAGTGGAAAGATTTTATGGTAGTAAACTGTTTTGTATGTTCAAAGAATAGCAAGAAGGACAGTGCACCCAAAATAGGTCAAACAATGAGGTGAGTAGATATAAAGTCAGAGAGACCAGAATCATGGAGGGCCATGTGGGTTGTTGTAAGAACTTCATATTTTACTTGGCATTAGATAGGATGTCATTGAAAGGTTTTGTAAAGACAGGTGATACTAGCTAACAGGATTAAAAAGGATCACTCATTCAGTCTATGCTGTTGAGAATAATTTTAAGTGGCCAGTGCTGGAGCAAGGGGATAAGACGGGGGGCTATTGCAGTGGTCTAAGTAAGAGATAATGATAAGTCCATCAAAAGGATCACAGTGGAAGCAAAAGATGATATGGTTCAAACCAGAGTTAGAAGGTTTGAGTAAAGAAAAAGGATTGTAATCTGAAGCTATTTAGAGAGAAGCAATCAAATTTCCTAATGGGGTATCTGAGATTCATGTAATAAAGGGGGCAATTAAAAATGAAGTCAACATATTGGATATGTCAGCCAGCTTGAAGGATGGATATGTCATTCACTGAGATGGAAAAACTAAATGCAGTATGTTTGAGAGAAAAGATCAGATTAATTTTGAACATGGTTTAGTTTAAAATGCCTCTTAGATATTCAAATAAAGGTTTGGGGTAGACACTCAGACACATGAATCTGGAGTTGCATACAGAAGTCTTGCATGTAGATATACATTTAAGAGTTATTGCAAATATATGAACATTATTAAAAGCCACCAACATATATTATATCAAAAAGAGAATAAGTTGAGTGAATTGAAGAAAAAAAATCTGAATGAACTGAGAAACTCCAGTATTAACAGACTCAGTAAAGTGAAGCACAGAGTAAAGGAAATTGAGAAATAGCTCTTAGAATGGATGATAAACACAGGGCTGCTGTCTTAGAAACCAAATAAAGTATACCTAAGAAGAGAGAGTGATCAACTTCTATCACGCACAACTGATAGGTCAAGTAAGATGAGGGAGGATAATAGACACCTATTTTATCTAGGTAGCTATTATTTATGAATTGGACAAAAATGTTCCTGTGAAATGTTTAGAGATGAAAGCTTGAATGACATTGGCTTAAGAAAGAAATGGAAAAATAAAATTGGAACTGGATGACACAGGCAATTATTTTGAGAATTTTACTGGCACACAGAAAGGGAATTGCAGAGAAAGCTGGTGGGAAAAGTCAGGTTGAGAAATGGTTCTGCAATGTGACAATTTGTAAATGACTACAGGGAATTCCTTGAGAGCTCAGTGAGGAAATTAATTATCAAATTTGTAAAAATCATCTGAAGTTTTCTCTTTAATCTATGCTTCTTCACTGCCAACTTCTCTGATTTATTCAGTTACTTTATTTCTATCCATACGCGTTGTCTGGTCTGCTTTCTAGATTTGACCAAATTCTCACAGTATCTGGATTTATGGTGGTACTTTCTGTTATTTTGTAGTCCTGTTGCTATTAGAGTTTCTTATGCAAGAAAAGAAACAGTCTTCTGTTAACTCTTTTCTGCTTCTCTGAAGAAACCTGCTTTATTCTCTCTTCTCTGAGATTTGAGCCCATCACTCCCTTTTAGTCTCAAATTATTGCTCATTATCATGACTGAATTAAGATCTGTGCCCAGAAATGTGGATCCAATAGTATCTAGTTTATAAAATATTTACTACTGTTCAGTGAGCAGCTGAGGATATGGTGGAGAATGCTTCGTGGTTCAGATTCCTTAAGACTAGTTTTTTGATGCTTAAACATTTGGGTCTTTATAATACATGTTAAAATAATAAATACATACTAAATAAATTCATTAATAAGTGTGACAAGTAACTCTATGCAAGTGGATTATAACTTAGAAAATCTGGGACGCCTGGGTGGCTCAGTTGGTTGGACGACTGCCTTCGGCTCAGGTCATGATCCCGGAGTCCCGGGATCGAGTCCCGCATCGGGCTCCCAGCCCCATGGGGAGTCTGCTTCTCCCTCTGACCTTCTCGCTCATGCTCTCTCTCACTGTCTCTCTCTCAAATAAATAAATAAAATCTTTAAAAAAAATAACTTAGAAAATCTCCATGGGAAAAGGGTTAAAATGAATTATTTCAACAAAAATCATCTATTGTCAATGTTGATTTGATTATTTTAAGCCAGATGTTGGCCACCATAAGGTAAAGATAGATTTTGGACATAAATAAAATTTGTTTGTCTTACCAACTTCTAAACATTTTTTAAAAGACCCTGTATGTATGAAATGCAGATATCTGATTTATCTTGACCAACTAGACTATATGTCAACACTGAGCCCAAATTCCACATGGTCACATCATGTTAATAATTTCTTCCAGAGAAAATCATTATCTCTTTTGTATACTTCCCTGCTTCTCTAACTGACTTTAATTTCTGATATCTAGACAAAATGACTTTCTTGTCTCTATTGAACAATTTCAAACCAAGTTTAGAATATTGCAATGACTGTTTAACAAAAGTTATAAAATCAGAGTAAATCATATTGTTTAAGAAGCAGAGTGAAAGACATTAACCAGTTTTCAATTAGTTATTTTAAAATCACAGGTGATTAAAATAACAACTACCAGTTGCATAGGATTTATATTAGCTACCAAGTGAACACATGTGATCATGACACAATGACATGACATAAAATATAAAACATTGATTTTTTTTGTATGTATGTATGTATTGATGTGTGAGGCAGTATTTATTTCAGGCAAACTTTGGCTAGTTGTTAGTGAGAAGAGGGTAGAAAGCAGGATCAAATATGATATCTACTAAGAAGAGTTGAGAAGTAAGTCCAAGAGGGGAAGTTATCCCAGAGGAAACAAAACAATATTCATGGTATATGGCAAAACCATTTTTGTTTTATGTTGTAGGTTGCTCAGTGCAAGGGAGCTACAGAGAATCCAGATTAAGTAGTAGTCCTTTATTAACATGGTCTAAGTAAGTCATCCAGAGTTCAAGGCAAAATTCCCTGGAAAAAAAGCTTGCAGTTTCTCAGTGAGCTAAGGAGAGTGAAAAATTGACACAGCAATCTTTCAATCAGCATAAGGAACCAGTCATGAGATTGCAAAGGGCCTAATAGAGCTACCTAGGAAAATAAATTAATATAACAAAACATAGTAAAAGTCCTTTATAACCCAAAATTCTAAATAATTAATGTATGAAAGTATGCTCAATTACAATTAAACAAAATGACATGGTAAGCAAAAATATATACCTTATATATATATCCCAGAATGTATACTAGGTTTGATTCCATAGGATATATTCATAATAATGTTATCAAAAATATACATAAAATATTAAGAATTTTTTTTAAAGATTTTTAAAATTTATTTATTTGACAGAGAGAGATCACAAGTAGACAGAGAGGCAGGCAGAGAGAGAGAGAGAGGGAAGCAGGCTCCCTGCCAAGCAGAGAGCCCGATGCGGGACTCGATCCCAGGACCCCGAGATCATGACCCGAGCCGAAGGCAGCGGCTTAACCCACTGAGCCACCCAGGCGCCCCATAAAATATTAAGAATTTTATATAAAGATGTATAAGCTGTAAAAAAAAAAGTCAATGCAAATATCAAATCATAATACACAAGAGGGATTTCTTGCTTATTTGCTAAATGCCAGACCATGACTTATATTGCCTTTTTCTTATTGTTTTTAATACTTCAATCAGAGAGCCAGATGCATGTTTTCTTGCAACTGGATTTGCATAGGTTTTCTTATACACGGTTGTTTTCATTCTAAGCATATAAAATATCAAGTTAAAATGGGCAAAGCAGTTTTCAGTGGACTGGAACATATTGATTGAAAAAATTCTTTAATTTGAAATGTTTCTGTCAGGTTAATGAATTTGAGTAATAAAATCATATTGAAAATACCTACCTTTGAAAAAGAGTCTATACAAAATCAATGGGGAGGAAAATATGTAGGCAACAAACTGTAAATTTTCTGAGAGAAAATTAGTTTGTCTGATATGAGCAATATTTGATTATTAAGATTTTTTATTATAAGATCTGTTGATGTGATTCTGCTTATCTATGCATTTATCTTGCTTACATACTGTTAACAGGAAAGTTTGTCTGACATCATTTTGTCAATTCTCAAAATACCAAAAAAATAATACATTTTAGATTAGATATACTCCAAAGTAAGATAACGTAAGATTCAGTGTCTGGTGTCATGGGCATAGTAGAGATTCAACAATGGTAAAAATAAAATCAAGTTTTCCAATAATTTCAGTTAGCAAAGGGATTTGAACTATGTAAAATGATAGAATAATTTCACATTCCTGCATAGACATAGATATCATAGAAAATGGATTGATTTATTAAAATTTATAATGAAATAAAATTGTATTCTATTTCAGATTCCTGAAAGTGAACACTTCTTAGTGATTTCTGTTTAACTTAATATTAAATAGAATTTAACACAGACTTCTTTGGGTTACAGACTAACTTAGAGCCTTATCACTAGGGCAGCAATGAAATGTAACTTTAGTAGTACACTGTTTAGATAGACATGAAAGTTGTCTTATGTTGAAATTTTAAGTCCTACTTAATGCCCCCAAATGAAAGAGAGAGAGACTCTGAGAGATTGAGGCAGATAAAGATTGAGAAATTCTACAGATTGAGCTTCCTATATTCCTGTATAATTTCATTCTGAAAACAAAAGTTTATTATTTATAAGCTTCTATTCTTACAAAATAATTCTATTTGTAACAATATACTCCCATAGAATAGCATTAAACTAATATTGATAACACCCTTGAAATGGTTAGTAGATTCTGGTTAGTGATTTTTTTTGTTTGTTCTCCAAACATTTTTTATTTACAGATTTCTCTTCCTTTCTACAGTGACTTAATGGTATAAGCAATTAATTAATTAACTAATTAATTCTGGAAAATATAACCATGGAAACAAATATTTGGATTCTCTTTATATGGTCATTCTCCTATTGCTAGTATGTTGGAAAAATAATGTGCTTTTATTTTTGTTGTGCTTTACAAAATCTACTGACTTCACAGAATCCACTATTTCCAAGATTTATATAGGACATTTATGCTAATCAACCTTGTCATGCAACATTTAGTGTAGTATTAAGTACTTATACTCTGAAAGAACAAAGATTTCAGTCCATGTCTTGATTACACCAGAAACAAACAAAAAACAATAATGATTTCTGTAAGGAATAAAATTTGAGAAATCATGAAGATATTTGTACTAAAATCTGTGACTTATACATTAGCAAAGTTTAACTCTGGAAAATAAAACAATTATGTCTACACAGTTCATAAATTAACGCCTGATAAAGAGATAGTAACTTTTTAAATAATCCCTGCTAGTTAGAAAGACAATACTAGGAACTAAGATAGAGCTTATGAAACATGACCTATTACCTAAGAACTGAGATTAAATGTTGAGAATTCTGTTTCACACATTAATTTACAAATATAAAACATTGACAAGGGGTACCTGGGTGGCTCAGTTGGTTGAGTGACTGCCTTCGACTCAGGTCATGATTCCAGGGTCCTGGAACCCCACACCGGGCTCCTTTCTCAGCTGGGAGCCTGCTTCTCCTTCTCCCTCTGCTGCTACTCCACCAGCTTGTGTTCTCTCTCTCTCTCTCTGTCAAGTAACTAAATAAAAAAAAAAAAAATTGACAAAGTGATCATAAAATATATGTGGAAGTAAAAATAAACAAAACTAACCTAAAAAATATTGAAAACATAGTTTAATGTTCGACTTTTTTTTCTCTATTAGCTACTATAGTAGTTAAAATGATGTTATTTGAACAAGAAATCACAGTATTCATATATCAAATGCTTCTCCAAATTACATATTTGGAATATGATAAACACCAGTTGAAAAAGGTAATTCAATAAGTGGCTTTAGGAAAACTGATTGACTATTTAAAAAGAAATACATTTTACATATGTACTTCCTGCAATACAATAAAATAGATTTCAAATGTTATTAAGTTTTTTTTTTCAGCAAAAATCATGTAAAAAAATATATCTTATGAAAAAGCCTTTATAAGGATAAAATAGGAATGCCACAAAGGGAAATTTTTATCAACTGGACTATGAAACATTTAAACTTTTGAGCCTTATATAACATTGTAAATAAGATTAATGTGCAAGCAAACCAATGATAAATAACTGGTAGCATGATTCTTGAAAACATGGTGAATGAGAGGTTGATATTATGAAAAAATTAAGTACTTGAAATAGTTGCTAATTTCAAACTTAAAATGTGAGGGTGGCATATAAAATAATGAATTATAAAATATCACAAAAGTATTCTACCTTATTACTGAGAAAATTAGCAAACATCAAAAAAATGACAGATACCACCTTATAGTTTTGATGAGAAAGTGAAATAGTACAACTTTTACATATTCACATACCATTGCCCCAAAATTACACTTTAAAACATTGTTTCCTAAGGAAATAATTGGAGTTGGGTACAAATATATATGTAAAGTATGTAAATTCCAAACAGTAATGGCTTTATAAATGAATTTTGGAATAATGTTTGAATTATGTTTTAATGGAATGATTCCATGGCAATTATTTTCATTTCTTATACTATTACATTAAATGAAAATATAGACAGAAAGCAAAATATATATATATGTATAACTTATTTATTTACTATAATAACATTATATTAATAGTATATTAATATATTATATTTGTATTTAAGTGTTTTCCAGTAGATCTCTGGGTGGTAACTTTATGGGCAACTGAAAAATTTTCTAGTTTTCTTTTTTTTTTAAAGATTTTATTTATTTATCTGAGAACGAGAGGGAGAGCACAAATGGGGGGGCAGAGGGAGAGGGAGAAGCAGACTCCCCACAGAACAGGGAACCAGATTCAGGGCTCATCCTAGGACTCCAGGATCATGACCTGAGTCAACAGCAGACACTTAACTGTTGGAGCCACCTAGGTGTCCCTCTGGTTTTCTAATTAAATATTACATTTGTATATATCTTAAAATGAATAGTCAGATACAGATGTAGATGTCAAGCAAATTTCTTAGCAAATTTGTGATATTGAGGTAACCATGTACCTAAAAGTCAAAGGGAACAATATATACATAATTAGCTAGCTGAGTTTCAAGTAATTAAATTTTCTTTTCCTATATTCACTGAACTATGTTAGGCAATGAGTTGGGTGTAATAGATTTGCAAGGCTTTCGCTTTTGTTCAAGAGACAAACTAACCAAAGAAAAACTGAAATGATAATGATACAGCTGAAAAATGCATAGAAATAAAATATGGGATCTGAAAATAAAACTTTGAAATGTGCTAAAGCAGTCTTGGGAAGGTCTAGTAAAGGATCCTTGGAATTTACCTCTATAACAAACAGGACAAACCCAAACTAAATAAAGAATAATAACATTAGGAAAAAATGTAGATATTTATGTTTTTTCCCCTGAAGATTAGATTTTTTATTAATCCGTTCCTGTTTTTATGCAGTGTTTTATTTTACGAAAAAGTCAAAAGAAATAAAAATTCTAATTTTAATGAACAGCAGGCACTCTGCCTGGCCACCAGAATTCCTGGAAAGATAGGTTTTTCCTGGGGAGGATGGGAAGGAAAGTTCGACACAGAGTTTAATCAGAACATGGTAGAAAGAGAAGAGCAAGGGTCATAGACATCTGTTCAGGGCTTATAAAATGATCTGTCCAGGCATGAAGTCAGCAGAAAAACAACTGTACTGTTAAGCATAGTTATGGAGGATATGAACTTTAACAACATAACTTCAAATCAGAATAATTAAGAACTACTCAATAATTAAATGGATAGACTGAAATAAATACAAGATCACAATTTTTAATTGTCAGAGAAGGTAGTGTTCTGCAAGGTATAGGAAGCTTAGAAATAGTACAGGTCCCTGAGGTAAGTTTTGGTCATAATGAGATTCCAGCATTGCAGAGCTCCAAAGAGAATGTACTTGAGGATATTCATGCTCAGGGAGAGCCTAATGAAAGGACGCAAAAAACCTAGACATTATAGTCTCTGTCTACTGCTCTGACCAATCAGGAGTCACTTCTGGAAACAGCTATTCTGTGGAATTGAACAGGCTCTTGGCTCATTACTGAGCCATGAGCGCAGTGTCACATAGGTCTCAGTGGAAAAAATAAAGAAATCCATTAGGAACAAGTCAGAGGACAGTTGCACATAGTCGTGCAGTGTAGTTATGGTCCTGCTGTTGTTAAAAACATTCCAAAAATAACAGCATCTTAAAAGTCACCAAGGAATATAAAATGCTGAATGTTTTTCATGTTAAAAAATGATTCTTTATACTCTCTAATAATGTTTACTGCTGACATCTATGGAGATTTACAAAAAATAAAAGATGGTTAATGTCAACTTGTCAAATATATATTCTTTCTGTCCTTTAATAGCTTTTTGGTAACATGCTTGATTTCATTTATTTTTTTAAATTATTTTTTGTGGCAGTTATTCTAAACCAATGGGGGAAAAAAAACAAATTATTTTTTGATGTATTTTCTGGACCTCCAGCATAAAAAAAGAAAGAAACATCTAAGTAATATTTTCAGAGCCTATATATGCTGAAATATAATTAACTGGCAGTATTTGAATACCTCTATTCTGAGCCTCAAAATGAAGACATGACCGTGGCTGAGGTGTAGTGTCTGGACCTTGGCAGGTGTGAGGGTGCCTTCTGTTTATTTTAAACTTTTGATTTTGGATGAATTTAGATTTATAGGAAAGTTGCAAAGAAAATACAAAGAATTTCTGTAAAGCCCTTAGCCAATTTCTCCCATTGTTACTATCTTCTATCTTTCTAGTAGTTTTGTCAGAACTGAAAGTCTGGCATTCATAATATTATGAAATCTGGTATATTACTATTAACTCAGCTCCAGAGTTTATTTGGTTTTCACCATTTTTCCATGGATGATCTTTTTTCTGTTCCTTGATATAATCAAGATGTTTTAGTCTGTTTGAGATGCTGTAACAAAAATACCACAGACTGTGTGGTTTAAATAGCGTTAGTTTCTTAACATTCTGGAAGTAGGGAAGTCCAAAATCAAAGCATCAGTGGATTCTGTGTCTGGTAAGGGTCAGTTTCCTTGTTCATAGATGTCTGCCTTCTTATTGTGTCCTCACATCAGGAAAGGCAGTGAGGGAGTCCTCTGTAGTATTTCTTTTCTTTTCTTTTTCTTTTTTTTTTTTTTTTTTTTTTTTGGAGAAATAAAGAGGCTGAAGTGGGTAGGGGCAGAGGGAGATGGAGAGAGGATCTCAAGCAAGCTCCATACCCAATGCAGAGCCCAATGGGGAACTGGATCTCACAACCCTGAGATCATAACCTGAGCTGAAATCGAGAGTCAGACACTCAACCAACTGAACCACCTAGGCACCCCTAGAGTCTGGAGTCTAATTAATAAGGGCACTAATACAATTCATGGAGCCTCTACCTTCATGGCCTAATCAGCTCTCAAAAGTCACATCTCCAAATACCATCACACTGAAGATTAGATTTCAACATATGCATTTTGGGGATACTCAAATACTTAGTCTGTAGCACCAGGGTGCTACATTTCATTTAGTCTATATGTCTCCCTGGACCCCTCAGTCTTGCCTTATTTTTCAGGACCTTGGCAGTCTTGAAAAGTATTATCTAGAGATCCTCTAGAATACCTCCCAAACTGGGTTTGTTTAATATGTATATTTTTTCTCATTAGACTCATGTGATGGGATTTTGAAAAGATTACTACAAAACTGAATTGTCCTTGTCATCACATCATATCAACAGGTGGATAATATACACATTACATCACTGATGATGTTTATCTTCATTCCTTGTTTATGGTAGTATTTGTCAGGGTTCTCCACTGTAAGCCTACAAATTTTCTTTTTTTTTTTTTTTCTATTTTATTTTTTTGAAGTTGAGTCATTAAATCTAGTGTACCTTAAGGGGTTATAGGATTGCACTGGGGAGATAATCCCCAATTAAAGGAAATAACTAGGTATCTAGATTTTTGGAATTCTTCTGTAAGAAATCTTGTTTTTTCTATATTTATTCTTTTATTCAGTTGTTTATATCAATATGGGCTACCATAATGTTATTTTTATGTGAGATTATTATCCACATGACATTTATTTTATTGTTCAAATTGTCCACATTTTGGTTATTGGTAACTCTTTCAATTTGGTGCCTATGTCCCTTTGACATGCCCTCAAATTTCTTCTTTGAATATTCTTAATTGGCTTTCTTTTCCAATATTCCTTTGGCTATTAGAGGTCTTTTCTGGTTCCATATAAATTTTAGGATTATTTGTTCCATTTCTTTGAAAAAAATGGATAGTACTTTGATAGGAATTGCATTAAATGTGTAGATTGCTTTAGGTAGCATAGACATTTTCACAATATTTATTCTTCCAATCCAGGAGCATGGAACATTTTTCCATTTCTTTGTGTCTTCCTCCATTTCTTTCATGAGTACTTTATAGTTTTCTGGGCATAGATTCTTAGCCTCTTTGGTTAGGTTTATTCCTAGGTATCTTATAGTTTTGGGTGCAATTGTAAATGGGATTGACTCCTTAATTTCTCTTTCTTCTGTCCTGTTGTTGGTGTAGAGAAATGCAACTGATTTCTGTGCATTGATTTTATATCCTGACAATTCACTGAATTCCTGTACAAGTTCAAGCAGTTTTGGAGTGGAGTCTTTTGGGTTTTCCACAATTCCAGACTTCAAGCTCTATTACAAAGCTGTCATCAAGAAAGCATGGTACTGGCACAAAAACAGACACATAGATCAATGGAACAGAATAGAGAGCCCAGAAATAGACCCTCAACTCTATGGTCAACTCATCTTCGACAAAGCAGGAAAGAATGTCCAATGGAAAAAAGACAGCCTCTTCAATAAATGGTGTTGGGAAAATTGGATAGCCACATGCAGAAAAATGAAATTGGATCATTTCCTTACACCACACGAAAATAGACTCAAAATGGATGAAGGACCTCAATGTGAGAAAGGAATCCATCAAAATCCTTGAGGAGAACACAGGCAGCAACCTTTTCGACCTCAGCTGCAGCAACATCTTCCTAGGAACATCGCCAAAGGCAAGGGAAGCAGGGGCAAAAATGAACTATTGGGATTTTATCAAGATCAAAAGCTTTTGCACAGCAAAGGAAACAGTTAACAAAACCAAAAGACAACTGACAGAATGGGAGAAGATATTTGCAAATGACATATCAGATAAAGGGCTGGTGTCCAAAATCTATAAAGAATTTAGCAAACTCAACGCCCAAAGAACAAATAATCTAATCAAGAAATGGGCAGAGGAAATGAACTGACATTTCTGCAAAGAAGACATCCAGATGGCCAACAGACACATGAAAAAGTGCTCCACATCACTCGGCATCAGGGAAATACAAATCAAAACCACCATGAGATATCACCTCACACCAGTCAGAATGGCTAAAATTAACAAGTCAGGAAATGACAGATGCTGGCTTAACAAGTCAGGAAATGACAGATGCTGGCGAGGATGCGGAGAAAGGGGAACCCTCCTACACTGTTGGTGGGAATGCAAGCTGGTGCAACCACTCTGGAAAACAGCACGGAGGTTCCTCAAAATGTTGAAAATAGAACTACCCTATGACCCAGCAATTGCACTGCTGGGTATTTACCCTAAAGATACAAACGTAGTGATCCGAAGGGGCACGTGCACCCGAAGGTTTATAGCAGCAATGTCTACAATAGCCAAACTATGGAAAGAACCTAGATGTCCATCAACAGACGAATGGATAAAGAAGATGTGGTATATATACACAATGGAATACTATGCAGCCATCAAAAGAAATGAAATCTTGCCATTTGCGATGACGTGGATGGAACTAGAGGGTATCATGCTTAGCGAAATAAGTCAATCGGAGAAAGACAACTATCATATGATCTCCCTGATATGAGGGAGAGGAGATGCAACATGGGGGTTTAAGGGGGTAGGAGAAGAGTAAATGAAACAAGATGGGATTGGGAGGGAGAAAAACCATAAGTGACTCTTAATCTCACAAAACAAACTGAGGGTTGCTGGGGGAGGGGGTTGGGAGAGGGGGGGTGGGGTTATGGACATTGGGGAGGGTATGTGCTATGGTGAGTGCTGTGAAGTGTGTAAACCTGGAGATTCATAGACCTGTACCCCTGGGGATAAAAATATATTATATGTTTATAAAAATAAAATTAAAAAAAAATAAAAATAAAAAAATAAAAAATTTAAAAAAAATTCTTAATTGTACTATAAGATGCTGTAGGCTTATCTGACATTTTCCCTGCTTCAATCCTAAAATCAGCCAATAGTCCAAAGACTGGTGATTTTTCTTATTATTATTAATGAATATAATTCAGAAACCAAGATCTGGGTTCTGAGTGTGCTGCTTGCTAGTGAGGTACCCTTGTTTCTAGGCCTCCCTAACAGACAGAACTAGAGAATATGTGTATATTAACCCATGTGTACACAGATATCTGTAATTATTTATCACCTGTGTATGTGTGTGTGTGTGTGTGTGTGTATAAAACTATTCATGAGTTCATACTGATATCTTAGGCTCTAATCCAGCATACATTCTCTCTTCATTTCTTATTTATCTGGATTTCCTTTGCTAATAATAACAAATTTGACTCTTACCATTGACTTTCATTTATTTAATTCTTTGCTCCCAGTATACATGTAAAACAGTTTCAGAATTGTTACCTCCACCTAGGGCTCCTTTTTAATTTTTTTTAAAGAGCATACAACTATATATGTGCTTGAAATTCTTCTGTGGTTTCCCATTGTCTTTAAGAAAACTGTGAATTATTTGACACAGCTTAGAAAAGGGTCCTGAATAATCCAACCTTGTGTACCTCTGCAGCCTCATCTGTAACTTTTCCTTCTGTGTTGTTTCTTAACTCAAGTTACACATGTCTTTTCAAGTTCCATGACCACAGGATGTTCTTTCTTATTGGAACGTCATACCTTCTTTAATCCTCTCTCCCAATGTGTGACAGCAGGCATGTTTTTCTTTTTTCTTTTCTTCCCTTTACTACTATGTTGACAATGCCTAGAAAAGTGCCTGACATACAATACACAGTTAAATTGATGCTAAATTAATGAATAGATAAATGTTTGTTCTCTACCTAATATTCTTTCTGCCTTCTCCCTTCTGCTGTCATTTTACTTGGCTAAATTATACTCATCATGAAATTCAACGCTTAAACTTCACCTACTCAAAAACTCATTCCTAAACCACCATGACCACCTTAGATTTGCTTCCTTTATCACATACTCTTGGGCTCTAGCCTGTGTTTTCCTTCATATCATTCATGGTGATTAAAATGTTAACTGTTCATTTTCTTTCTTTCTTTCTTTCCTAATCACATGGAGTAAACTTTCAAAACAGTGTTTTCTTCCTTCTTTTCTTGGACTGCTATACTGTCTCGTCCATACTATGAACCTGGTAGTTATTTGTTGAATGAATGAAAAAATGAATTGAAGAGAAAATATTAGATACAGAATGTGTGCAGGCAATGGAGCAGCTACTGAGATTAAGGACGAGTTTCTCTGTGGACTTTTTATCAAGCACCTTCAGCTGGAGGCAAAGTCACCCTGGGGTACTTCAAGGAACAAGGTGTAAATAATCTGTGAAAATGTCATTAACTCTTTGAAGCATTGAGAATGCTATTGAAGAAGTAGTCATGAGGCTCCAGAGCACAAATTTTAAACAGTTCAGTTGAAATTGCAAGAACTGGAAAAGTTTTTGAAGATACATATAAAGAGATTTTGTGTGAGAAACTAAAACCCTCATTTATTTAAAGTTTGGAAGAGTATGCGATTTTTATTTTATTTTTCAGTTTTATCTCTCCCACAGGGAAATCCACTGGAAATCAAAACATCTAAATCTACATAGCTTCCTGTTCTCATTAATGTGATTTTTATTATTCATTTTCTTCATCATCATGACTTTATCACTCTGGGAGAACTTTGTCCAGGAAAATTAAAGGAGCAAATAACTTTATGATTTATTTTAGGCACTAGAGACCCATCAATTCTTCAGTAGAAAGTAACAAAACATAATTTATACACCAAAAGTTTGGCCTTTTTGCCTCTAATTCCTCACCTCTCTGTATTTGTCATTCCTAAAGTATTACATTATGATTCTATGGAATTCTAAATAAATACTTATAGATACTTATAAATATCCTGAATATACCTTCATTAAAATTTTATGGAGGGAATTGTTTCCCTTACTATTTAGGCAGTAACTCATCAAGTCATTTTGATATTTCAAGGGAATCTATATTTAACACTTCTCACATTAGCACATTTACTGCCACTTTTATTAACGAGTACATTTAGAAGTTCACCATTACATTCCATTTTTGTGGACAAAAAAAAAAGGTAAATAATGAAAATTATTTTTTACCACTGTTAAGCTATCAATATGACAACTATTAAATCTTTAATTTTTGAAGTTTTTTAATGTATAGTTAGCATAAAATGTTCCATTAGTTTCAGGTATATGACATAGTGATTCCCCAACTCTTCATGTTATGCTCTGCTCAATCCAAGTGTAGCTATTATCCATCACCATACAACGCTATTACAATACTGTTGATTATATTCTCTATGCTGTACCCTTTACATTAAAAATTTTTTTTTTGAAATTTGATAGTAAGAATATATCATGCTAACCAGAAGGTATTGTCATTTGCTTTGAATGGTTAATAAATGCTTTGCCACTATATTAAAACACCAAAAAAATGTTTTTTCTTGTCATCATGTTATTACTGGAAAACCTTTGAAAATATTGTTTACTGTATTTTTTAAAAAAGAATATGTTTTAAATCATATTCATGTGGGCTAGGAGAATTAGAAAAATGTCTTTCATAATTTTGGCCCTGTGTCTTGGCCATTTAGGATACTGATCTATGAAAGTTTAATTTTCACTGACTTTTCATGCAGAGTATTCTAATAATAATTCAACATATGAATTAAATTTTATTTCATAAAATAAAACCAAATGACTCTCAGTCAATGAATTCCAACCATGAAAGAAGTGAATGGAGCAGCAAACAATGTATTAAGTGCCAATGCACTTGGAATAGCAAAATAAATGCCACTGTCCCTGGTCACTTGTGATACAAATCATATATCACAACATCATTGTCAACCTCAAAATCATGCTCATGCTTTCTTTTTTTTAAGATTTTATTTATTTATTTGACAGACAGAGATCACAAGTAGGCAGAGAGGCAGGCAGAGAGAGAGAGGGGGAACAGGCTCCCTGCTGAGCAGAGAGGCGCTTATGGAGCTCAATCCCAGAACCCTGAGATCATGACCTGAGCCAAAGGCAGAGGCTTAACCCACTGAGCCACACAGGCACCCCATGCTCATGCCTTATACTTAGGAAAGCACAAACCAGAGATCTAGAATCTTGGGTTTTATTTCTGTTCTGTCTTTAGCTTTCTCTGTAGCTTTGATGAAGGAAATTCATTTTTCCCTTTTTCTGTGTGAATTTGAGGGTTAGATTAGATCATTGGTTTTCAAATTGTTTTCTACAGAGACAACTCTGAGGGCATTTTGATGAGAGGGGTAATGAATTGCTCCAGTATGAGGAACCCTCACTCCCTACTACTTCAAATAGAGCAGTTCTGGGTTTTCTCTCTTTCTCTCTCTCTCTCTTTTTTTTTTTTTTTTTTTTTGGACTTCTAAGCTAGTTTTCATTTGGCCAAACATATCTGTACATTAAACAAAAACAAACAAAAAAATAAATGAAATTCAAAATCCCATTTTTCTCAGATACATAGTTTGGAATTTGACAAACAAAATAAACTTATTTCAAGTTCTATAGTTAAAACATTTCTCAATAATAATATAACAATGATGACATAATTTGTTCAGTCTTTTTAATATCCTGGGCAGCTAAATATATAATCTGATTTCATTCTGACAAGAGCACTGAAAGGTAGGTATTATTATCATGTATGTTTGTTTGTTTGCTTTTACAGAAAAGGAAATTGAATATCAGAGGGATTGATCTCCAATTATCTAATTCCTTAACATGTTTGAGAGTTTACTTGGCCATATGCTTTGTTGGATGTATTTAGATTCCATATTCACAATACTCTATGTAACTATGTATATAGTAAAGCCAAGAATTGGAATTGAAGTCCAGAGTGGGTAACAGTAAAGCCAGTGCTTCATCAGTACCCATGATGGTAATACAACTGCTGCCATTGAGAGTAATGATATACCTCACTTTGACTTTGGAGAGACAGACTTGCCAAAGCATTGCATATCAACAAGTATATTTAATTTTACAAGACATTGATATACAGTCTTCAAGTATTCCCATTATAAGGATGAAGAAGCTAAAATTTAAACAAATTATGTGGTTCGCTTATGTCAAGGATGGCTGTATTAATAAGGAGTAGAGCTGAGCTTCAATCCTAAATTGTCTAAGACCAGAGCATTCATTTAACCCATATACCCTCCTGATTAATCTATTTCCGCACTATCTCCCAGTGAGATTTAAAATGTGTTTAAAAGTAATAGAGCCTGAGGACTAATTCTCCCTGACTTCAAGACACATTATAAAACTACTGTAATCAAGAGAGTAAGATACTGATGAAAAAAATACAATAGATTGATGGAACAAAATAGAGAGCCCAAAAAGAGGTCCACACAAATAAAGTCAACTTATCTTTGACAAAGAAGAAAAAGCTATACAAGGAAGTAAAATAGTCTTCAACAAATGGTGTTGGGGCAACTGGACATCCACATGCCAGCAAACAAATAAACAAGAGAGCAAACAAAAACTAGACAGATCAACTGATAAGCTGGACTTCATTAAAACAAAAACAATAAAAAACAAAAAACAAACAAACAAACAAAAGCTTTTGATTGTGAAATACCCAATAGAGAATGAAAAGACAAACCACACACTAATTTTTTTTTTGAAAAAAGAAAAAAAATAAAAAACACATTTTGCCTAAAGGATTATTATTCAAAATATATGAAGACTTAAAATTCAACAATAACAAAACAAATAATGCAATTTAAAAAAATAGACCAGACCCTTTACCAGATACCTCCCTAAAAAAAAAAAAAAGATCTAGAGATGATAAGAGTGTCTGGGTAGCTCAGTCAGTTAAGCATCTAACTCTTGGTTTTGGCTCATGTCACCGTCTCAAGATCCTGAGATTGAGCCCCAGATAGAGCTCTGCACTCAGTGGAGAGCTTGCTTCCCCTTTCCCTCTGCATCTACCCCTCCCCCTGCTTGCATACACTCTCTCTCTCTCTCAAATAAATAAATTAATCTTAAAAATAAAATGAAAAGGGGCACCCATGTGGCTCAGTTGGATAAACGTCGACCTTTGGCTCAGGTCATGATCCTAGGGTCCTGAGATCAAACCCCACATCAGGCTCCTAGCTTACTTAAAAAGTAAATAAATTAAAAATAAGAACATATAGAAATGACAAGTATATGAAAAGATGCTCCACATCATATATCACAAAGAAAATGCAAATTAACACAACAATGATTTTTATATATGTATATATATATATATAGTTGAAGTCATACAGCTAAAAACATTTCTACAGTTATTACTTAAGTATGTAACTAAATAACTAAGGAATTTTTAATGTTTCTTATTAAATTCATACCAGAAAAATGAAATGTTCTTTCCTTTCCACAATGCTCTTTACTGTAACTGAGATTTGGGAAAACATTCATAAAAATGTAAATAAAATTACAGTTTTATAATAATGATAATAATTAATAATAATAAGGAGAAGATACCACTACACAAGTATTAAGAAGGCAAAAATCTAGAATACTAACAATATCAAGTGCTCTCAAGAATGTGGGGCTTAATAAGGGCTCTCATTCTTTTTTTTTTTTAAAGATTTTATTTATTTATTTGAAAGAGATCACAAGTAGGCAGAGAAGCAGGCAGAGAGAGAGGAAGGGAAGTAGGCTCCCTGCTGAGCAGAGAGTCCAATGTGGGGCTCAATCCCAAGACCCTGGGATCATGAACTGAGCTGAGGCTTTAACCCACTGAGCCACCACCCAGGCACCCCAAGGGCTCTCATTCTTTGCTGGAGGAAATACAAAATGACACAGACACTTTGGAAGACATACTGTTATCATAAAATCAGCAACTGCATTTCTTGGTATTTTACTCAAAGGAACTGACAATTTATGTCCTTACTAAAACCTGCATATAAATGTTTATAGCAGCCTAATTCATAATTCCCCAATCTTGGAAGCAGTCAGGATATGTGATAATAGCTGAACAGGTAAAGGAACCATGGTACACATGGACAATGGGATGTTATTCAGCACTAAAAAGAAATGAGTTATCAGACCATGAAATGATGTGGAGAAATCTGACATAGGACTAAGCAAAAACAAACAAACAAACAAAGAAAAACAACTTGAATTGTGTTATTGCAACTATATGACATTCTGGGGAAGGCAAAACTATGCAAACACTAAAAAGATCAGTAGACTCCAGGAGTTAGTAGAAAAAGATGAATAGGCAGAACACAATAATTTCCAACAGTGAAACTACTTTGTTATGATACTACAATGGTAAATATGTGTCATTATACATTTATCCAAACCCATAGAATGCAAAAGACCAAGAGTAAACTCTAAAAGAAGCTATGGAATTAGGATGATTTTATATCAGTGTAGGTTCGTCAATTATAACAAATGTATCATTTTGATGGGGGATGTTAATACTGAGGGCATATGAGAAATCTCTGTATCTTCTGCTTTTCTGTGAATCTGTAACTGCCCTAAAAAACAAAGTATATAAATAAAAATTGAAATACTCAACATTTTAAGGCAAATCAAAACCACACAGAGATATCAAGGTCACACCTCCTAGAATGGCTATCATCAAACTACAAGAGATACAAGAAAAAGGAACACTTGTGCACTGTTGGTGAAAACATAAATTGGTTCAGCTGCTATGGAAACAGTATGAAGATACCTCAAAAAATTAATTATAGAACTACTAAATGATCCAGCCATTCAACTTCTGGATGTTTATACTGAGAAGATAAAACAACTATTACAAAAATGTATTTGCATTCCCATGTTAATTGCAGATTATTCACAATAGCCAAGATATGGAAGGAAAAAAAAATAACTAGCTGTTCATTGAGATGTGAATAAAATGTTTTAAAAAGTAATTCATAATAATGGAATGTTATTCAGCCATAAAAAAGAAGGAAACTGCCATTGGTAACAACATTGGATAGACCTTGAGGACATGATGCTAAATGAAGTAACTCAGAGAAAAACAAATACTGTGTGATATCACTTCTATGTGGAATCTAAAAAAACTGAATTCATTGAAACAGAGAATAGGTTAGTGGTTGCCAGAGGTAACTGGGGTAAAGCTGGGGACTGGGAATGGGTCAAGGCAGTCAAGATTATTTATAAACTTCCAGTTATAAAATAAGTAAGCTTGGAGGATAGTATGTTATATATTATTTAATTATATAATTACATAATTATATAATTATACTTATTAATATAGTTGTGGTGGAACCAAGCATAGCTGGAAGAAAGGAACTTAAAATAAATAAATAAATAAATAAGGGAGTCAGTGGTGGACATACCCTAGAGAGAAACCCTTCACATTTTGGCTTTAATGATGCGCCTCACGGCCAGTTTCTGGCTTACTTAATGGAACAAGAAGCCCCTGCCAGGCTTTGCTTGCTCTCCACAGCAGGTTCTTACAACAGAGCAGAGTCTGAACAGCTCATGGCCTGGATCGATATAAACTCATTGCACACAACTCAACCACTCCTTGAAAACAAGGCCTGTTGTGTCTTGTCAGAACTAGTGTCTCTAATGATTTTATTGACCAATTTTATACAATAATCTTTACCCTGATAACTACTAATGAGGCTTAGAAATAAGACATTGTTATGACTATAGCCTCATAAATTATTACTATAGCCTATCTAAGACTGTTTCCATAAAATCTATAGTAGGAGGACATAGTTTCCCATGTGAAATACTTGCCTATATTTTAATAGTTGGCCACATTGTCTCCTGGAATATGAGTTTTTCTCAGTCCCCTAGGTAGAAATGTATTCACCTCTCTTCTTTCTTATCACATCTGTCATTTAACTCAATTTCTTTTTATTTATAGCTTGAGTTATTATTGTACAAACTAGAGTTTTTGCTCAGGAAATCGTGCTTTATAAGATATAATGAGTTTGGAGACCAAAAATGACTGGAATAATTAGTTGAATGAGGAGGATTAAGAACTGAAATTGCATTTTGCACACAAAAATATGTTTTGTTCCTGATTACTTTTCTACATTTATCAAACCACATTTGCTTAGAAATCTATTCATAAAACCACAGTACATTTTGTTTTTATTCTCTCATATTGGGAGCCAAAACTAAAACTTGCAAAAATGCATAAAAAGTAAACTAGTGAAAAAAATTCAAGTTAACAAATCTCTACATTACAACTAATACATACATTTTCTCTCTATGGGTAACACATGGTTTGGACAGGTGTTAGTATTAATAACAACAAGAGATTTGCATATTTTATAAACAAGTTTGCATATGTATCATAATACCTAACACTCCATACATAAATTTCCACAGATGTATCTTTCTTGTCTAAAATATGTGTAAAACTTTCTAGCATGTACCAAAAACACTCCAGCAATAATGCTTACTGCAGCAAAACAGGGCATATATATTCAGAAGACCCAAAATGCAGAATTTATGCAATCAATTAAATCACTTGCAAATTAAATTTCACCAGAGAATCCAAAAGTTAACTCTTTTAAAAGTATTCTTGGAGATGAGATTTAAATAAAATCTTTAAAATTAAGATTTTGAATACAGTAATGGCATGTTTTTACATATTAAAAAAAAAGCTGTAGTGTTTAAAACTTTTTCTATGTGGCATTGTATTGTGAAAGCATGAATGCGGAGACTAACTTATTCCTTCTTTTGTTTGTTTTTGGCCATCAGCCAGTTAAGGCTGTAACTCTAGCTTGTGGAAATTGGTTGAGTAAATGGAGACAATGAACCAGGTGCAGTGGATAAAGATTAGAGAGCCTGAAATTATACAGTTAGTGAGGTATGATTCTATTGTTTCAGCAGGGGCATCAACTCCTACTGTAGGGAGGAGGAATGTGGAAAGAAAAACCACATCAATCGAAATCTTTTTTCCTGTACATGTTGTTTTGTATCTCAAATATCTGTCCATATATTAAGTATAATCATATGAAAAGCTATTTAAATTTTTTTTGTTAAATTTTTATCAGAACGATTGGATTACAACTGTCTTTCTTTTTCTCTCTTATCACATCAGCTTGCCCACTGATGGATAGGTTTGACAAAATATTTTGAGGGTTCCTAATAAAAGGAATATCAGAAAGACATATGCATAAATTCAATCTCCGGGTCACTTAAAAAAAAGTTCTGTCAGTGGAGTCTAAGACTTTTACTACATCATTAACTACTATTGTGCATAATTTAAAGATCATCTCAGGATGTCTTGATTGATTGAAGATGACATGTATTTTGTTCTCTGAATTTATAACATGCTTCAAAAATCGTAGATTATATGACCCTTACAAGCAAATTTTTGACATTAACATAGTCTCAATGCTCTGTAGACACAGAGGCTGTTATTTTTGATTATGATATCCTTCTCTCAGACTATCAGATCATATAAAATTTCTGACACTGATTAAGCAACTTCACACATCTTTCCCTGGCAAATCATGTGGCTTGGCATTCTTCTTCCCTTATGTGTGACACTAAGCCATACCTTTCACACAGTTTATGAGGAAAATATTACAGTTTTATACATAAACCAGTGTAAGAAAAGCAAAAAAGCAAAAGGACAAGTGCCTTAGAAATTCTTTATGACTATAAGAATAATTATTCTGTATGTGGATATCAATGAATATATATAATTAATATACAGAATATAATTATTCTGTATGTGGATATCAATGAATTTCCCATGCTATTCGTTGAGGTTATGGAAACTGTGACATACTTCTTGATTTTTTTTTGCTGTTCTTCAAATATTTCTTTTTTATTTACTTCTTTAAAATCAAAGGATACCTTCCTCCAGAATATACATAAACTTTATTTATTCACTCCATCCAATCATATTGGTTTGAGAAAGAGAATTTTAAAAAGCCCTCACATCTGGTAGCTATTTTCTACCAACTTATCCATGATGTTCTTTTGTTTAACATCATTTTTTAATAATATCAACAGTAGACAAGAACTATCTCTGACTATAGAAGAAGAGAAAAACAAGATCATTATAGAATATCCCTAAGAGTGATACAAGTAAATATATTTGCAAGTTCAAAAACAATACAAAACATGCCCTTGTCCTTATAGCTTCTTCTTCAATGACAGTCTGGGTTCTGCTCTATTCCTCTTGTATTTAATATAAAAAAAAAAATCTTCAAATTGTCTCTGAGTTCCTAGAGTACTCAATCTAGAATAGCCCATACTTCCATAGCTCCTTGACCCTTCCACTAAATCTCCAAACAGATTCTTAAAATTCTATAGAACATGGCTCTTCATAGAAATCAAACAATAGTATAGAATAGATAGATAAATATAGATATTGTTATAGATCTAGATAGAAAGAGATAGAGAGATAGAGAGTGAAGTGGGGATAGAGATACAGATAGTTAAGAGGCGATTTACTATAGCATTTGGCTCACACAATTATGGATCCTGAGAAGTCTCACAATGTGCTGTCTGAAAACTAGAAAATGAGTGGTGGAATTCAATCTGTGTCCAAATGCCTGAGAAAGTGAGGACTGGGTCTGAAAATATAAGAACCAAGACCAGCAATGTCAAAAGACAGGAGATGGTTGTCCTAGCTCAATTAAAAAGAGCAAACTCATCCTTCTTCCACTTTTTTTGCTGTATTCATCTTCAGTGGATGTCGTCCAATCACACTAGTGAAGGTAATCTTTTCTTAGTCTATGAAAAGCTAATCTCTTTCAGAATACCCTCAAAAACACACCTACAAGTAATGTTACCACATACTAGAGATGTAATGTAAACAGAGATGGGGGGCCCAATGAGGTAAGGTTTTTGATGTCTCTGATACAATTAGTATCTAAACAATATGGGGCAGTATACTGTGAAATCTACTCTTTAAGCCTAAATACATTTTCATTTCTGAAACATACTGAGAAAGCTATATCAAGATGAGGGGGATTAGTTAAAAATGATTGCATGGTGAACATATCAAAATTATGAATATTAAATTTTAAGTATTTTATGAACAGGTTATATATACATATCAAAATACCACTTTGCACCCATTTTGTATTAAAAATTATAAGTTTAGGTAAATTTATATCTAGAACCAAGTTATCTCTTCTTTGCAATTATCTCTACATATTAGAACAGTAAATTGAATGTGATCTGTCAAAGAGAAATCTCCAACTCACATTAGCCAGGATAGTCTTCAAGAAGAGTTGATTGATGTAACCATTTAGGGCTTTATAGATGACTGTGAGTAACAGAAATTGCTCTCTAGTGAGATAAGTTGCTAAAATAGACTTAAGATTTGTGTAGCCCTGTTATCCTGTGAGCTCCAGATACTTCATGTTTTCCTTTCATTGATTTCCATTGGAATCTGTGCTGATATTTAAACAAAATAGCTTTCCAGGAATCTTTTTCTTTTCTGGAACAACAGCAACCACAACAGCAGCAACATTCTTTTATCCACTATCCTTATAGCTAGGTGGCCTTTTACAGAATTCTTCTCCTGACAAGAGGAGCAGAATTGTTTCCTTTTTCCATTTCAATAAATATAATGTTTCCCTTTTTAATTTTACTTTTTATCTTTCATAAACTGTTGGAAGACCGGGCATAACACTTTTGTGTATTATTACTTGTTACTCTAACATGCTTTTCATTAATTTCAAGAAACAAATTTTCTTCAAGTTGTACCATATAGTGGAAGTAAAACTCAGATTTAATAATCTCAGATTTAAATCAGATGTTCTACAGTCTTTACTCATTCATTCGTGTATTTCTTTATCTACTCTGTAAATATTTATCCAGTATTTCTGTATCAGGCACCATGCCAGGTACTTGAAAACTGTCATAAACATGATGCACTCAGCCCCTGTTCTCATGAGGTTTATAATTTAACTCCATTATCCTTAAGAATCTCATGGCAAATATGAACAAAGCTTTCAGTATTGGGGATGACCTTTAGAAGATATTGAAAGGCAATTTTAATATTGTCTGCAAGCACTTAAGCGTTTTCTTATGTAGATTTGCAGAGGAAGTCTTCCTCATCAAGCAAAGCAGGTATTCTCCTTGGATGAAAACAGTAATTTGGTAATAGATATTCCAAAATGTTTCCCTACCATTAACTCTTCAGTTTTTTACTTGGCAAATACTGAAAAGGAGTTAGTCTGTACAGTTGGAGTGCAACTGAAAATAGCATGGATGTTAATGCTTTTTACAAATCTCGATCACTTAATAGTTCATCAGGCCCAGAACATCTGTATTTAAGCATTAGCATCACTGTCTGCTATGAGGCAATTCCAAGACCTGTATTCAATGGAAGCTGCAAAATCAGCTGAAGGAAAAATATTCAACATGTTTAATATCAAGAACTACAAACAAGAGACTACTTTTCCTTCTCTCATATTTATGCAAATCATGATACAGTTAATAAGCACAATTTCTATTTATAATCATTTGGAAACAAAACTTGCCCATTGATTAGTACAATGATTCCATAAGTAGAGACTGTACTTTAAGAACCAAAGAGATAAACATATTAAATGTGAAAACTTATTCACTGGGGAGATTAATTATTAGAATATTTACACAATGAAAGGTCAGTAATGAACTATCTTAACCTATTAACAAATAAACTTCCAGATTTGGATGGTTAAACCACAAAGATACTTAAACTACGAAGATGAAATATGATGGTTCAATAATTATCATGCACTTTTCATATTGGATTTGGGTCACATGAAACTTTTTGTGAAAATTTACATCCTGTTGTTTTTTATTGTCATGATTCTATGTATAAGTGAGAACACAAACCTAAAAACTATTTTTTTAATTATAGTTCTTTGGAAATTTAGACCTTAAAGATCATAAAAATGATTCAATAAGTTTTCAAATGAATTCTTTATAAGGATATCATTCTGCATATATGCAAGCATCACTAAAGTCATTTTAGAGTGTTAATTTTATTATAAAAGTGATAATGATGTAGAGAGAAGGATAAAGTATATGAGATTCCAAATTAATGTTACAATTATAAATATTTTCCTTCATTCTTTATTAGTTGCCAAATAGCTATATATTTTCTTTAGAAAATACTGATTAATACTGTACTCTATCAAATACATACATATTATAATATTTGTGCACATAATGGCATATCTTTAATAAATAATAGATCAATAATTACCATCAGTTAGGAACAAGAAGGTTTTGACTATGAAGGGACAACATTGTTCTATATTGTTCTATATCCTGACTGGGGAGGAGGGTGTGATTGTATGATCCTAGGCATTTCTCAAAACTCACAAAACTGTACACCCGCCCAAAAAGCAAATTTTGCTACATATAAAATTTTTAACAAGAAATAAAATGAACTTATACAGTTCTATTCCACAGGCCACTCATATAATATGCAAGCACTTTCAGAGTATACAATTCCCTTTTCCACAATCTGCCTTCTACATTTCATTAAGACAACATTTTTGGTTATCCTACATTAATGAACACATGATCTTTCTAAAATTCTTTGAGAAGTTTTATTTTGATATTTCAAGTTTTGTTTAATTTGGAGGAAATTTTTAAAAATTAAGATTTTAAAATACTTTAAAGTTTTCTGAGAAAAGTGGTAACATTGTTGAGGCAAACTTCACACAAAGAATTAAGAAATTTGTCTGATTTGCACATTATTTGGTGACTCCAATTGTTTTCTATTTTTTATCATAGATGAATGAAAATAGAGCTTTCCAGCATTTTGTATTGTCTATTTCTTTTTCTTCTTTTCTTAAATTCTCTGACTGCAAAAACCCACTAATTTAGGTAAGAAAACTCTAAAGACTTCCTCATTTTAATAGTGTGTTAAGCCACATACCAAGTTTCTACTCTCATATTTTACTCTAAGTTTTCTTCAACAATTATTCATCACTGTGATTTGCCAGTTATCTTGCTTGATGATAAGGAGACTGAAAGATGAGAAGAAATGGTCTTTACTCTTTGAGAACTTAGAAGAATATTCTCGGGAATGTGAAATTATTGAATCCCTATGCTTATGGCCCATAATAGATGCCTAGAAAAAGTGGTTCACAGATGTAGAATTAAGAATTCTTAAGCTCACTTTATGATTGACTGAAAAAGGGTCATAAAGATTAAAGGGCTTAAGTCCCAATATCGTGATATTTTTGTATGAAACTAAAAGGTCTTAGATGTGTGTGAGGTTGCATTTGTCAAAAAATTACTCATGAAGATGTTCTTCTTCCCCCCCGGCCATTAGGAATAAAGTAATTTTCTTCTGGAAAAGAAAGATGGTTTGGCAGTTTAGCCTTCCTTCCTCCAGTATTTTGGAAGTGTCCCACTGGGCAGCTACAACTCAACATGTACTTAAATGAGCACTAATATTTAATTAAATAAGTAAATCCTGTACTTTACTATGTCTGGTCCATTATTACACCTATAAAAGGAATTATTAATTTTAAAAGTTACAGTTTTTCTGTCCTGGAATGTTCATTTTATTCTTTTATATTAACAAATTACACTCTATATTGAATTTCTTGATGTTTTTACCTTTTATTTCACCATCATTTCTACATTTTGTTTACTTTTTCATAGTCATCTTAAAGTCTCTTTGTGCCGACTCCAACAACTAACTTATCAGGGTACCTACTTCAATTTTTCTTATTCTTGATTTGATTATCATTTATCTTTCAATACCTGTTTTTATGCCTTCTAATACATGATTCTATGCCATATATAGGTGTTACAGTTAGCTTTCAAAAGGACTTTATATCTAAGCACTGTAAAGACAGAGATTTCACTGCCTTTCAGATGTAATGCTTCCTAGAGTTTGGTTTGTTCAGGCTTTTGATTGAGATCCTGGCAGATATTCCCCTCTTCTACTCTGAAAGTTTTGCTTTTCAAAGATTTGTAGCTTAGCTCTTTGGTGTCTAACCTCAAATAAGTTCAAAATCTGACAAAGGTCCCAAGAGAAAGAACTCTCCTTAACATGACTTGTCTCCCAAGCATTGCAAGACAGTGAAATATTTTACTTTACCTTTTCATCTCAGTTCTATAGCCCACTGTGCTATATCAGTACTTAGCAAATATCCAAGAAAGGCAAACTGGCAGAAAATTAGAGAATATTCTAGAAATTACTATGTCATGCCAGATCATGCAGGCCTCAAAAGTTATGCTGATTCTTTTTTCTCACCAGTCCAGTTTTTCTGCTTATGAGAAAACTGATACCTAGCTCAGAATAAAACTTGACAAATTGCCATAAGAGAAGCAATTCTTAACTCGAGTTAATATAGGTTCTTCTCTCTCTGCTATTTTAACCCATTATCCTGGCTTCTGCAGATTTTTAATGTGTTTACATGCAGGATCCTTAGATGTATCCCTTTACTTACCTGTCTTTGTAGCAGAATTGATGGTGTGTTGCTATCGGCTATGTCCTACTAAGAAATGGATTCTACCTTTGTGTTATGCATTTCTTTTATGCTTGATTTTAACTTTTGTTACTTATGCTTTGAGGATCTGAATGCAGATGGATGGCTCCAGGTTAAGATGGCTTGGTTGCAAGTCAATAAATTGTACATCTCTTTGGAAATATAGCTATATACAGTATTTTCAACATCAAAAGCCAACTCAGCCTTAGTAACTTTACATAGTCTAGTGGTAGCTTGACATTGAAATAGGCATGCATAAATTATCTAATCAAACATTGTTGATGCAATAATTTTTTAAATTTACATACACTTTATATAAACAAAATACACTTTTATGAACAAAATAGTAATTAATGAAAAGACTTACTTACAACACAATTAATGTAATATACTTAAAGCATTCCTTAAAGATGGACATCTAAAGTATTTTTAAAATGGGGGCACCTGGGTGGCTCAGTTGGTGAAGTGACTGAATTTAATTTCAGCTCAGGTCATGATCCCTACCTAGGTCCTGAGATAGAGACCCACATTGGACTCCACACTCAGCAGAGTCTGCTTGTTCCTCTCCCTCTGCTCCTCTTCCCACTCCCTCTCTATTTCAAATAAATAAATAAAATATTTTAAAAAATAAAATATTTTGAAAATGGAAACATTTCATGCTGTGACATAGTACATATAAATCATAGAATCACAAGACAATAAAACGATGTAAACTGAGAAGAAAAACAAAATACAAAAATGTAAGTTGGAATTGAAATTAATAAAATAATGAAAAAACTATAGAAAAGTTAGGTAATATATTAAAATTGGTTATTTTATGGCATATTGAAAGAAATAAGACCTTGAAATATGATGAAGGAAAATTAAAATTAGAAAATAAAATTATGCAATGTTGGAAAGAAAAAATCAAAAACAAAAAAATGTCAAAGATTAAAAAAGATTAAGGGGATGCAGTTACAAATTATTCTCAAAAATGTTGAATATTTAATGATACGACACATTTCTCAGAAAGTTTCTAGTGAAAAAATTTACTGAAAAAGTTAGAAACTTCAACAAAATTTTATTTAGAGATAAATATTTAAATGAAAATGACACTATATTCAAATTATTTTGTATCTAAAATTAAACATTTTGTGTTCTAAGATTCCTATTTTATTTCTGCTATTATGGACTATATAAAAAGATACTAAAATTGGGGCATCTGGGTGGCTCAGTGGGTTAAGCCTCTGCTTTTGGCTCAGGTCTTGATTTCAGGGTCCTGGGATTGAGCCCCACATTGGGCTCTCTGCTCAGCAGGGAGCCGGCTTCCTCCTCTCTCTCTGCCTGCTGCTCTGCATACTTGTGATCTCTCTCTCTCTGTCCAATAAATAAATAAAGTCTTTAAAAAAAAAAGATACTAAAATTCTTCTCCCAAATATTGTATAAATCTTAATTTCAAAAGCTATTTAACAAATTAATGATAAATACCATATCACTATATCAATATTGGGTTAAAATAAAACTATGAAGAAAGTTGATACAAATCATCAGAAATCCTTTGAAGAATTTAAAGCGAGGAAATGATTAACATGGTGAATTATATTTACCAGCATTTCCATCAGCAAATCAAGAAATTAAGTTATATGGGGGCACCTGGGTGGCTCAGTGGGTTAAAGCCTCTGCCTTCGGCTCAGGTCATGGTCTCAGGGTTCTGGAATCGAGCCCCGCATGGGGGTCTCTGCTTGCAGGGAGCCTGCTTCTTCCCTCTCTCTCTGCCTGCCTCTCTGCCTACTTGTGATCTCTCTCTCTCTATCAAATAAATAAATAAAATATTAAAAAAAATTAAGTTATATGAACACTGTTTCCATAAAGAATCCATGATGTTCCAAGAAACAAAAATATACAGCATTTTTTTCTCCATCTTTTAGGTAAAAAACTAAAAATAAGCAGCAACTCTGCTATATTTATGTTACATGCAACTATATACACATATGTTAGAGAAGAAATATTATCTATTTGAAAATTTTATGTTTTATGTTATAATCCCTAAGTACTTAAAACTCAACACTAAATTGACTGAAATTATGAGATTTCATAATTAGCAATATCCAATTAAAATAAAATTAGAAAAACTAAGCATGGTCAGGATTAAATACCTGAAAGAAACTAAAGGACCTATGTAAGGAAAACTGTACTATTTTATTGAAATATATAAAGCTTTATGAGATAGCATAATAAAATAAGACCTGAATTAATGTACAGACAATTATATTCTAGAAATAATTCAGTCATAAAAACGTCACTTTTTCCTAAATTAATTATAAATGTAGCAAAATTCCAATCATACATCAGGGGATATATGATTTGCTATCTTAACTAGTAAGTTTAGTTTAAAGTTTATATGAAAGGGAAAGAAAATGGCTTAATATTATAATGGAAAATTCCAAAAAAAGAATTATTTAAAAATTCTAATAGAATAGTGAGGAGATTTAAAAAAAAAAAAAAAAAAAAAAAAAGAGGGGCACCTGGGTGGCTCAGTGGGTTAAGCCTCTGCCTTTGGCTCAGGTCATGATCTCAGGGTCCTGGGATTGAGTCTCACATCAGGCTCTCTGCTCAGCAGGGAGCCTGCTTCCTCCTCTCTCTCTGCCTGCCTCTCTGCCTACTTGTGACTTCTGTCTGTCAAATAAATAAATAAAATCTTAAAAAAAAAAAAGAATAGTTAGGAGTTCCTTTTTTTTCCTCCAACATCAAAACATATGAGGATATTTAAATTAGATGCTTTAAGAAATTTCTAATGCCAAAATTTCCCCAAGGATAGTTAGAAAATCTTAACAGAACATTCACTCATAGATGAACACTTAAATTAAAAGGCACACTTAATCCAGATTGTTTTATATCTGAGGTTTAATAAACATATGTATACAATATTATTCCTATGTTATTTCTGCTATCATGAACCAAAGAGCAGACCAAAACCCTTCTTTCAAATATTGTCTGAGTCTTAACTCCAAAAGCTGTTAAACAAAGTAACAATAAATACTACAGTCAATTATATCAGTATTTGATAAAATATAGAGTTAATAAAGAAGTTTGACACAAGTTATCAGCAACTGTTTTCAAATTTTAACATGAGAAACCTTGAATATTTTAATAAGATTTTAATACCACCTGGGAAGTGGAGGAAAAAGCAGAATGAGCAACTAAGAGAGAAATATTCAATTGATCTCTGAGGAATATCCTTGTTCTCACTCTCTCAGAGTGTGTTCTAGATGTCATTCCCTAAGTGACAAAACTCCTAGAGATGGGAAACTTACGCATCCTTTTCCCCTCTGGAGCCCTTGCAGGCAGCATGTCCCAGGATTTCCTGGCACTATGACAGAGTAACAGAAGGAGACCAGGAGTGCTGTGAATGTTGTGCAGAGATCATCATAGAGGGCCTGTGCCAGAGCTTCATATTTTCCAAAGACCCAGAACCTAAATGTTTTCCTGATTCCCACCTCTTGGCATCAAAATAGAGAACTTAGCAAAGAGAGGGACCATGGACCTATAGTCATTGGGATGAGGAGGCTGCAGAGGGTCTGTGTAGAATTCAGAAATCTCTACTGACTCTGAGGACAAGATTGACTCCTCAATGAATGTTTGATATTGAGAAAACTCACAACCACTTAAACTCATTGTGTCTCCCCAAAATTCACATGCTGAAATCCTAATGTTCAATGTGATGATGTTAGGAGGTGATCACTTCATAACGGTAGAATCCTTATGAATACAACTAGTTCTCTGGCAAAAGAGGCTCCATAGAACTCTCTAATCCCTTCTTCTACCTGAAGATATGAAAAGTCTGAAACTCAGAAGATGGGCCTCCCCAGTATTCAACCATTCTGGCACCCTAATATCATACTTCAAGCCTCCACAACTGAGAGAAATAACTTTGTGTTGTTTTTAAGCCACTTAAATTGTGGTGCTTTGTTTTTGCAACTGAATGGACGAAGACAGCATTCAAAACAAATATTAAGTTCGGTATATGAAAATAGAGAAAGTTCCATGTTGCACATTTGATTTTATATTTATAGATATAATTTATAAAGCCAACAAAACTAGAACTAAATAAATGAACACATGGTGCCTCTTACAACTTATTTCCTAATTGGGACTTGATTTGTATTTTCACAAGGTCCTACAGAGTCTAATATGGTATTTATATATTCATTCTGCTAAATCCTTATTTAAAAATCCATTTGTATACATGGGCACCTGGGTGGTTCAGTGGGTTAAGCAATGGCCTTTGGCTCAGGTAGTGATCCCAGGATCCTGAGATTGAGCCCCATGTCTGGCTCCTTGCTCAGTGGGGTGGCCTGCTCCTTCCTCTCCCTCTGCCTACTCCGCCTGCTTGTACTCTCTCTTTCTGTCAAATAAATAAATAAAATTAAAAATCCATTTTTATTTTGCAAAAACCTCATCACTTTGTATTAAGGATTATATCCATTCATCAAGTTTCCTAAACTTGTGTAAATAAGTCAAAGCTATTTTCACAAATAATGTTCATTTTCACATACTAGAAAATTAAACATTATTAATGAGAGTGGATCCATGAATCAATAATTAAACAATGCTCTACAAAGTGCAATATCATTTGAAGGTTTGTGGTTGAAGGTTGTGGTTTTGATTAAAAAATAAAAAAAAAATAAATTCACTGAATATGTGTAGGGTAAGATTTTCAGTTTTAAAAATGTTACACATCAGTCATATATATATATGTATTTTTAAATGAGCTATGTAAGATAATAACATTTATTCAGAAATGTATGTTTCTATGTATAGAGGGAAGAAATATGTATTGTCACTTCACTAATAGTCTCCCTTCTGATGGGCATATTAAACAGGCCATGTGTGGAATGTTAAGAAAATATACAGTTGTATCACTCAGTAAGATAGGTAGTTTTCTCTTTTCCAACCCCAGCCTCCAAAACTACAAGGTATGAGCTGATCTGTAAAATATATATATTTTCCTCTATATTCCAGACACTAATGCTTTTTATACATTGGAGAGAAAATTTCTTATCACTGCAAACATGGTGTTGTATTTGGATATGTGCACATAGATCAAGTTTTGTTTTTGTTTTTTTTTAATTTGACTCAAAAATATTTTTGTTTTTATTATTTATTATAAACCTTATAAATATAAACCTTATGCATTTTTAGTGAAAAAAGCAAACACTAAAGAAAACTGCACACTAGTGATAGAGGGTTACTTTGAATATTTTGATTAAAATTTTTCCAGATATAAGCTAAAATGGAATTACACATGTGGGAATGCATGTATTCCAAAATTGAATTATCTATATACATGTATTCTATATAGAGTATGTGCAAGTATATCACAAATATTCCAAACTATAATCAAACTTCATATTCTACTTTATAGAATAACTTTTCTTAATAATATTTGTTTTGTGCTAATTTTTAAATTAATGCCCTTCTATACCTATATACCCATATCATCATAACCAGCAGAATCATCATCCTACTCTTTAACATCATAAAATGTATCTTTTTTTTTTTAAAGATTTTATTTATTTATTTGACAGAGAGAGATCACAAGTAGACGGAGAGGCAGGCAGAGAGAGAGAGAGAGGGAAGCAGGCCTCTTGCTGAGCAGAGAGCCTGATGCGGGACTCGATCCCAGGACCCTGAGATCATGACCTGAGCCGAAGGCAGCGGCTTAACCCACTGAGCCACCCAGGCGCCCATAAAATGTATCTTTTATAGATAAAACATGAATTTTGTAAATAATCTCCTGTTCGGGAACATGCTTACAATCAATATTTAGTGTTATAAATAATACACAAGGAATATCAGGCATTAAACACACACTTCATACAACACATGTACATACAAAATTGTTAGAGCAAATGGCCCCAACAGCACAACAGGAAAAAAAAAAATAGGAAATACATATTTGAGTGTTGCTCACACAAATATTTGTTTCCAATTATTTTCCTGGAAAGTAATATTGAAGTATCATTATTTGCGCAAAGAAAATAATATTTAAAGAATCTTTCTGGGGCTCCTGGGCAGCTCAGATGGTTAAGTGTCTGCCTTCAGCTCAGGTCATGATCTCCAGTTCCTGGGATCGAGCCCCACATCGGGCTCCGAGAAGTGGGAAGTCTGCTTCTCCCTCTCCCTCTGTTGTGTTCTCTCTGTCTTTCTCTCTCTCAAATGAATAAATAAAATCTTAAAAAAAAAAAAAGGTTTCCATATATTGCTAAATTATATTCCATAAAGATTCAGGCAAATTAGAAAACCATTTTAATGTGTGAAAATCACCTATATTCCTATAAAAATGTTGTCATTGGATATTGTCATTTAGAAATATAAATATATCAGGCATATCATTGTTTTAACCTGAGTAATTTAATTTGGATAATTTTAACTATTACTTAGGCCAATTTTTTTTTTTTTAATATACCTTTTGAAATTTGGCATTTCTCCCAAGAGGCACTGTTTCATAGTTCTTAGAAGCCTGAACAATGGTGCAAGACTGAACCCAGGTCAGCCACCTCCCAGCCTTATGACCTGGGCCTATGTACTTAGCTATCATGAGTACCTATTTTCCCTGACCGCACGAAATAGGCTTAATAAAAGTGAGAATTAAATGCAATAATATATATTTATATTACTTATATTACATATAATTATATATATATATAATATACATATTTTGTATAGAAAGGCATATAGGAATCATCATATAAATACTATTATTGTATGTTCATGGGCACTACTCATATTTAGGAATTTATCTTTTGTTTTTCTATTGTAAGAGACCCATAGAAATAAATAATATTGATTCTTTTTCAGTCATATACAGTCTAACCTCACCTCTAATTCTCTCTTTTTAATCTCTCCAAGTACAGCAACTCCCCAAGTAGATGCTCCCAAACACAATGTGTTTTCACTTAGAAACCTTCACTTGAAATTTCACTTAGAAATTTCAAGACTCACTGCTTAAATGAACAATGCCTTATTTTATCAATCTAGAGATTTGCTACTTAGTAAACCTGTTTGGCTAAAGGGAAGTTTTACTTGGGCTGATGATTAGTTGTTCTGATTAAATAAAACACTAGATTGTTTTTGTCTGTATGTAGAGACACCCACCCTTTCTTGGGAGGTCTAGAAATAAAGACATGGCAGCTGATGAAAACAGAGGCTTACTTCGCCAGGGCTTTTAGATAGATGATCAGCTATAAGGAAATGCACAATGGTGGCATTAGAGGAAATTTCCAGCTGATAACATTCACTGTCTCTCTTTTCTGTAAAGAATGGGAATACTTCAGAGGAGAACTGGTTCAGATTCATTCTCACCAAAGGGGGGAAATATCACCTCTGGCTATGTGACATTCCCAAATCGGACAGCTATCTCCACGTCCCTGGCAGAAACAGAGATAGTGCAGAGGAGTGCTGCGGATTCTGAATTCAGAAGGCAGAAAGGACAACAGATAAGGCAAAATTCAAGCAAAGAGTTTGACATGAAAAGTAACTTGACAAAGTCAGAATTGCCCTGTATCCCTTGGCTCTTTGATGATGGGCCCAAAGGCTCTACCTCCACACGGACTCTTCTCGCAATAAGCTTCTGAATTTAGAGACATTATCCTAAAAGTTTCTGCAAGACCTAAACCTGACCTCGTCCTCACCATCTGAATAGGAAATCATGCCAGCTTTGTGTCCTCTTGTTTCAGATCAGGCAGTGTAATTAAAAATGAGTCACACTTTGGGAACCACAGAAAGACACCTTTTCTTGAAATCCAGGTACAGTGCTATTTCTGGTAGATTCCAGGGGTCTAATTTATTCAAATGTTCAATAATAACCCAGCAGGGACAGTGCCTGGGGTCCTATCAAGAAGTTTCTGTCTCTCAAGCCTCTTGTTTGAAATAAAAGAAGCTATGGAAATGATCTTCCTGTGGCCTTCTTAGTCCTTCAGTACAGCAGAGAAAAACAAAGTTTGTTCCAGCAGTCTAAGTATGGATATATTGCTATCTCTTTACTGTAACAAGGTTACCTCCTTGCCTAGAACCAGACTATGTTCAATTTAGACTGGAAGGTCAGCACAGAAAAGCAAAAGAGGTAGAATCAAAACTGTAGAAAAAGAACACTCTTCCATAATCAGTGTATTTCATATACATGCCTCTGTATATTATATATATATATATAAACATGAAACTATAAAATATAAAAATAAGTAACAAATACCTCATTATAATATATTAGAGGCACATATTTTATCTTTGCAAATGCATCTCCCAAATGTCTAGTACTGATTCTTCTTTGAAAGAACTCAAGAAATAATAATAATGAGACTAATGGACACTCCTTAAAATGTAACGTGGTTGACAAAACGAAACCGCAACATAAAGAGATTCTCAAGAACACAAAGAAAGCAAGTATATCGATGCCTGCATTCAATTACTGTACTATAAAGCATTCATCCCTTTGGAAGAACCTATTATTTTTCAAAATAATGTGAAGCCTCAGCAGGTGCCATCGTAGTTGGCTGTGAAAACTGTAGCTCCGCCAAACTCCAGTAATTATTTAGACCAGTCAGACTCTGTGTGTGCTCTACAACAGAGTCAGCATTCACCACATCATTTCAAATTGTTTGTTGGATCTTATTGTTAGGATCGTGACATTCATTACTGGGGACTAAACCCTTCATTACACAGTTTGTCAAAGTCTTCAAGCAATACAGTATTTGCAAAAGAACAAGCAGAATTAGTTTCCTGTGGGGAGCTCTCAGAAGCAAAAACATTAAATTAAAAAAAAAAAAAAGAAAAAAAGAAAAAAAAAAAGAAAAGGATTTCCAAAATACATGTTACTTTGTCACCAAATAGTGACAACTAACTCTTCTTTCACTTACATGTCACTCAGATCAGCAAAAGTACACAATATTTAAGAATACTCAATAAACTTCTTTTTAATGATAGTATAGCTTTGGAAGTTCACTTTTTCAAAATACTACCTTTCCTACAGTTAAGTACTACCTATTGTGTGCACTGGTATTTTGTTTCTTTGCATGAGATACATGGTTTGAGGAAATACGTAATGATGTTGGAATGTAACATTAATTACCATATAAAGCTCCTGTAATAACTTATTTCAATGTGTCTTTGGGTGTATGCAATTTTATCAAAGTCCTAGTGAAGTTAGGAGAATAGAAAAAAATTATTATAAATAGATTTAACTATTGATTATTGGAACTTTCTTATTTTTTTTATGATTTTATTTATTTATTTGACAGAGAGAGAGAGAGAGATCACAAGTAGGCCGACAGGCAGGCAGAGAGAGAGGGGGAAGCAGGCTCCCTGCTGAGCAGAGAGCCCGATGTGGAGCTCGATCCCAGGACCCTGGGACCATGACCTGAGCTGAAGGCAGAGGCTTAACCCACTGAGCCACCCAGGCGGCCCGGAACTTTCTTATTTTTAAGAGAAATTCCGGAGCTTATTTCCTGTTTGTTAGTCATGTTTACTATGCCCTTCAACCTAAAATTAGAATAGCAAACTAAATCAAAATTTGAGGCAAAACTTTGTTCACACTTTTTTTTTGTAATAGATCTAAGTTTCTCTTTAATGAAGTATAAATCCAAAGAAACTTGGCATTCTCTGACAGACAGTATATTTAATGTATACCAAATACATTCATGGCCAAGAAAACCAACCTACATTACACACCATGGTGTAGGACTTTACCTTCCTCAGATAACTATTTACTTTTGAACGATCCAGCCTATTAAATGATACTGTAGCCTGTCTACTACCTTGAAGTCTCTCTTTCTCTCTCTAAATGGGTTTGCTGAGCTTTCTGTTTCCTTTCCTTTAATTAAAATTTATTCCTCAGTTCACATACCAAGATAGACCTAATGAAACGAAATGCCTTCTACTGATTTCATTTTTGTTAACATTTCCCAGGTATTGTTTCTTCTTCATAGGCATAGTCTTCATTACCTACCTTTATTTCTGACTGTTTTCCTTTGTGCAAATACTCCACTGGAGTTCATGTTTCTCCAATTTCAACTTCTGCATTCATTTTGGCTTCTTCCCACCTATCTTCCTAGAATTTTTATGGAACTTTCTGCTTACAAATTGTATGTCATTAGTTATCCCCAGAAGGAAAATGGAGAACATAAAAGTCAAGTTACCTATAAAATAAGAAATCTGAGACCAAATTATGATTCAAATCAGTAAGATCAGCTAGGTTATACAATGTGTGTGTGTTAGGGCACCCAATTCCTTCTCCTTCTTTTTCTCCTCCTCCTCCTCCTCCTCCTGCCCTTCCCCTATTCCTCCTCCTCTCCTCTCTTCCTCTCCTCCTCTCTTCTCCTCCTTCTCCTCCTCCTCCTGCCCTTCCCTTATTCCTCCTCCTCTCTTCTCTTCCTCTCCTCCTCTCCTCTCTTTCTTCTCCTCCTCCTCCTCTTCCTTCTCCCACCTCTTCCCCCTCTTCCTCCCCCTTTCTTCCCCTCTCCTCTTTCTTGTTTTTGTTCTTCCTGTTCTCCTCCTCTCTCTCTCCTCCTCCTCCCCCTCCCCCTCCTTCATCTTTAATTTTTGTAGTCATTTAAGAACTCAGGTTTCTCTATAATAGGTATGGTTTTCCTGATCTGGTGTTACTGAATTCTGAGATTTCATTTCAAACAATATAAAATAGGCCATTTTTGTATGGGTACTTGACTTTTTTAATTCATTTTTTAATTAATTAAAATAAATTAAATAACAATTTTAATTTCTGTTTTTTTTTTTTTTTTTTCTTTTAAATATACTATCCTGGGGCACCTGGGTGGCTCAGTGGTAAGCCTCTGCCTTCAGCTTGGGTCATGATCTCAGGGTCCTGGGATCGAGCCCCACATAGGGCTCTCTGCTCTGCGGGGAGCCTGCTTCCTCCTCTCTCTCTCTCTCTGCCTGCCTCTTCACTCACTTGTGATCTCTCTCTGTCAAATAAATAAAATCTTTAAAAAGAAAAAAAATATATATATACTATCCTAACCACTCTTTTTTTTTTTTTTTAAAGATTTTATTTATTTGACAGAGAGAGAGAGATCACAAGTAGGCAGCGAGGCAGGCAGAGAAAGAGAGGGAAGGAAGCAGGCTCCCCACGGAGCAGAGAGCCCAATGCGGGGCTCGATTCGGGGCTCGATCCCAGTACTCCGGGATCACAACCCGAGCCGAAGGCAGAGGCCTTAACCCACTGAGCCACCCAGGTGCCCCATTAATTTCTGTTTCACAGGTATGCAGAGATAACAAATTATCTTGCCCCCCGGCAGTTGTCAATTATTATGGTTTACATAATTTAAGTTAAACCCTGGGCATCAGTCTGCCATAAGAAGAGAGCAAGTATAGGTTTCTTTCTTTGGCATTTCAAGACTAGGGAGAATGGGTCTGAAACCCAGTGCAGCTTCAGACAGGGAACAAATTATAAGAGCCAAGGAAAGTTGCTTCAGTCCCAGGAGAAAAACCCTTTGTAATCGAGCCAATATTCCAAGAGTAAGATTAAGTTTGAGGAAGAATTCCTCTGTTTTATATCCCAATTTGACTGTAGATTAAAGTGTCAGTCACCACAATGCAAAGCATTCTTAAGGCAGAAAATAAAGAACTGCTGAACACCAGACTTTCAAGCTGCTTAGCATTGAAAATCCACTGTTAGTAATAAGATATAAGTGCACCTAAATGTGACAGATACGATATTTCCTATTAAATTGTATTCACCATATAATTTAACACCTCTTTCCAATTTCATTTTTTTGGTAACATATCAAAAAACAAACTGTCCTTCTTGTCTACTAGTTGACAAATTAAATGTTTGAATTCTAGTACCTCAGATATAGAGTGATAATGAAGATTGCATATTACCACACTATTTCTCTCCACTGTCTTCTAATCCTTGGATCCTATCTACAGTATTCCCAACATGGAATTGTCCAGGTAGGACATGAACATATCCGATATTGCATGTTGCCTTTCCCCAGTGATATACGGTAACACCAAGTGGCCTGTTATTTTAGGGAAAGAGTAAGAAATAGGTGTGGTTGGGAAACAACCCTCCATATAATTCTTATGGGGTATTTTATCACAAAACAAACAAACAAACAGGCAAACAAAAACTGATTAATTATCTATGGGCAATCAGGTGTTTCACCACAAAAAGATGACTACCATTCAGTCAGTTAATACTTGGAATTCTTTTCTGGCCCTCTCTCACCCTTTGCTCCCTCTTACTGATCTATCTCACTGTCAGGACACTACCAGAGGATATTCCTGTTGAGTATTTACATTGTTTCCTCATGGAGTTCCCATATTTTCTTTTATGAGAGGACTTAAGGGGAAGTTAGTACAAAGTTGTATTTTCCAGAAACAGAAGTATTTCTTTTTCTCATTCAATTTGATATGTAAGAGCTATGTTACAGCAACTAGCTTTGCTTCCTAAGTAACTCCTTTATATGTAAATATGTGGGAATGCCTTCATTGTTATTTTCATGGATTATCATCTCCAAGGCTAGAAAAATAACAAAGCTCCTACCTACTGGTATAGGATAGATGTTCCACACCTACTGAAAACCAGGGTGACTAGATCTGAGACTGTCGGAGAGAAATAAACCAACATGAGAAGGGAAAAAGAAACTCTCTCCACATGTGAAAGAATTGAAGGAAACTAAGAAAAGATCAAGGAGATTAAGAAAGATATTGGCACTATTTGGTGCCACCTTAGGCAGATAAAATTCCAATAAGGCCTTCTGACCCAAGGGACTTGAGAAAAAAGTCAGGGCAACCACTAAGGATACAAAATCTAAGGGAAAATTCTGAAAAGAAGAGAGCCAAGGACCAGGAACCTATAAATCTATGTATTAATTCTGCTGAAATCTCTGCCTGACATCCAAACCAGGTTAAATGTAAGGAAGACTTCATACATTCTACTTAAAAATTAAAAGAAAAGAATGGAGATTTGAGCTGCCACCTGAGGGGGAATCCAATCAAGTTAATTTTCTTCTAAAACCAATAAGCAAAGAAACACACACACAAAAACACTCTTCAGAAGAACAGAATTTAGAGTCTTCTAAAACCAATAAGCAAAGAAACACACACAAAAACACTCTTTAGAAGATTAGAAGTATCCATATAATAATAATCACAATGTCTAGTAAATGATAAAAAAAATAGTGAACATGAAAAAATAGTTAAATTTTCAAGAGAAAAGACATGTAAGGAGACCCACCTTGGAATGACCTAGACAAGAAAATTATCAGATAAAGATTTTACTCAGCTATTACAGGGATACTCGATGACATAAAAGGGAATTAGGTACATAGTGAATAAAAAGTATGTCTGAGTTATTCAGCTGAGAGTAAGAACTGAGGAAACAATTTCAAAGAGACCATCAAAGGAGAATATGAAGCCAGAGTGAGAAATGGAGTGATTCAATAATGGGAAAAGATTATGTATATATATATATATATATATATATATATATATATATATGAATATTCAATGTTCAGATTATATAAAATTGATACATGACTTGAATAGGGGAAAATCAAGTAAGCTTTTGACAGGAGAGCATGTAATTCCTGGAAGAATAACTTAAAATTGTACTATAAAACAACTGAAATTAATAGACCAGTGTTTAATAAAGATAACTGTGCAAAGAGACAACTATAGCTAAATGCATAGGAACCTGTATATTTCAGGGTGAAGGAAACTAAAAGAAGTGTGGAGAACATTTATGCAATTTTCCCTTAGCTTTTGCATCCCGGCTCTAGATGATGGGTGGTAGTGGGGAACTATTTTATTATTAGTTCAGTGACTTACGTAAAGTATCATAAAGACAAGATGGCATCTCAGATACATCTAAGACTTTTAAGTCCCTTAGTATGCTGTGCGATTTCTTATACTAAGGAAATGTTTTTTGTTGGAATTGTTCTCTTGTTCTGAAAGACAGAAAAGGCAGGCACTATGATTCGCTTTCCAAAAACAACAAATATTTTAATCAAAATTAAGTCATAAATATTTTTTAGACAGTATGTATGTGTTAACTTACAAAACAAAACCATGAAAAAGTACATCTCTCTGACTGGCTTTTCAACATATAGATATATTTTCTTAACCTGTGTTCCTTGGCAAAACAGAACCCAATACAAAAACTTACAATCATGACTCCACTGGGGATGTAATTCCAGAAGCAGTAGTTAGGCTGAAGGGCAGTGAGTTAGAAATGACAGCAAATAAATAAAAATGCATGTTACTGAGGTAACCACTCTATGGTATCAAGCAAAAAATAGCTGCTTAATCTCACAGTCTCACATGTCAAAGAAATTCATTGACTTTTCTGTAAATAGGGGATCATTTTAAAAATTGGCTTAATAAAAGTAATTATAAAAATTATAAAAAGGTAATATAAAAATATCTGGAGATATCTATCCCCCCAACATATAGTTTCTTTACTTAATGTCCACAGTTCCTTAGGGAAGGATATGGGGATACTTATGACATATAATTGGTTATGGAGTCCTTCCCCAAGCTGAACAGGGTTATTCTTGAAACATTTAGTTCTTGGACTATGAACTGTCTTAAAACCAGAAACTACAGACAATAGCTTTCTATTGTAGAATTTACTTTTCCTTTCATTATTCAACTTGAGCTACATGCTAATATATTCTCTATCCTTCTTACCCTGAAGATCATTATAATTTATTAGCCATAGATCCCTGCAAATCATGACAACATAAAGTAATTTCCAGGTTTTGTTTTGGTTTGGTTTGTTTGTTTTTTTTTTTGTTTTGTTTTGTTTTGTCACCTGATGGTTAAAGGTTGTCATCTGTTCTCTTCCACTGTAACTACTTAGTCCCCAGTGATGTTCATAAGACTGTCTCCCAGTATCGGCCTACACAAGACAAGTATCACTAAACTTTTCACAGCTGGCATTGCCATCACCAAGGCATTGCTTATTTCTTTAGTGAAGGGATGAACTTTGGACCTTCCCATAAGTATTTGTCAAGTGCTGAGCTCCCAGATCTTACATAAGATCACCAAGCATTCCCACATCCTTGATGCTGTTTGGTCATTTTCTCAATATTATGCCAATTAAGATTGAGTATCTCAAATTAACTTGCAACAGGCCATTTCAAGTCTAAGATTCAAAGACCCATTGTAGGAAATTATTGGAAGATCCCTCCCCTATTTTCATGAGTTCTTTCAGGAAAAAAGCAATGAAGGGAAAAGGGATTGAAACAAGGAGGAAGGGAGAGCAAACACAAGGAACACTACAGAGCTAACCACCACTTGGTGTGAGGCATTAAATGATCATTCAGGCTTATAGAGCTTTCTTCTAAAAGGTTGTGTGACATACTGCATTCTGGGATCATTAGGAGAGGAAAAAGGAAGAATTTGTTCCCTATTTCATTAACTATTGGCTAAATTTTCTTCCCATTGGGTTTTATTCCCCAACAGTTCCTCATAGCTCACGTATTGTTCTTACGCAGGTACCATGTTAAAGCATTGCTTAGTAGCATCAGGAGCAAGTGAGATGTACACAGAATGGGAAATAAGTGGGTGAGGCACCATCACTTATTGCCCCCATGAGGTAATGTCACAGCCTACATGGTATGGGTCATAAATATACTAGCTGGGCTAGAGTAAGTGGCCAAAAGCTATGAAATGAGTTGAAGAGAGTGCGCAGTAAAGCGTCAGAAATGTCTTGACTGACTGTACCCAAATTGATATCCAAATCTATAGGAAGACTTGGAAAAAGACACCGAGTTTCTATGGTACTTGGAATATTCTATTGTTAGCCTCCAGGTAATGTGAGAGACCTAAATCACAGAAAGTTTAGATTAGTAGTTTTAGCTCCGAGATGCTGTTGAAAGAGTCAAGCTTTACTGTGAAAAAGCTACTTTCCTGTATGCTCTTATACACCCACTCCCATTAGTGATTTGAAAGTCAAACTGAAAAACTCCACACAATAAATAGAATAAAGAGAAAAATGAAAAAGAAAAACAAAACAGAATAGTATCAGAACCCGAGCCATCTATAGAAATTTTGTTGAGCTAAATTTCAAAATTGAAAAGGCTCTCTAAATTGTAAACTAATTAGATGAAAATACTGATATTTGAGTTTGTCCTTAAAAAGTTAGACTCAAAAAAATTCTATGAGTACTTAGACTCAAAGGAGCAACTTGTATCCTAGAGATAAACAAAAGTGTGGTTGCCTGTATCTCTCAAATAGGATATCCCAAAGACAACAGATTAAGCTATACAGAAATTGCTTATGCATACAGGAACCTCCAATACGTATGCCAGTGTCTAGAGCAACGACTGATGCATATCAGATGCCCAATAAATACTTTTTTAAAAGGATAAATACATTTTGATAAAGGAAGAACCAAATGATATCTCATTACTGACGAAATATATAACCATAGTTTTAAAATTCCTCTGGTATTTCTATACCATTGGATATATTTTTTGAAAGGAATATATTAATTTTATTTTTTAAATATCCACATTTATAAAACAACAGAAGTTACATTCTATGCAATTACTTAAACTCATGAAAAATAACTACACATGCTCCTAAGAAGTATTCCCTTCTATTACATAGCTTGGGCAGTATTTTAAAGAGTATATGATCAAAAACATATAGACACGACTGTTTTAGGAAAATACTGATCTTTAAAATGCAATGGAATCCATCTAATCAGTTCTTTGTTCATTCAGCTCTGAGCCTTCCTTTTGAACAGGCAACGTGATAGGCATTGCTTTTGTGGTGATGGGCATATTAGACTTGGCCTTTATCTGACAGAGCTTCCGGTTTAGTAATAAAATGCTAATAATATTTAAGAAATGGTACAAGTATGAGATAGAGCGAATTACAAATGTTCTCTTCAACTCAAATAAATACTTATTGAATTGAATGAAAAAATATAAATCCTTATGCATCCTTACACAGCATCCCATTTTTTGCAATAGTCCATTATAAAATCTCTTAATTTGGTTTATAAAATTCCCAATCAAATATATAAATATATGCAAGTGAATATATATATATAAGTTCACTTTATGTGATAAGGCAAATATGAGCTCCTATACTCAAAATGGGTAAAAGAGTTAAAAAAAAGAATGTTTTATTATAGTAGATCAAGCTTCTATCAAAGCCCAGTGCTTTGGGGCACCTGGGTGGCTCAGTCATTAAGCATCTGTCTTCAGCTCAGGTCAAGGGTCCTGGGATTGAGTCCAACATCAGGCTCCCTGTCAAGCAGGAATCCTGCTTCTCCCTCTCCCACTACCCCTGCTTGTGTTCCCTTTTAAATCGTGTCTTTATCTGTCAGATAAATAAATAAAATATTAAAAAAAAAAGAAAGAAACTCATTAACCAACAACAATGAATAAAATTTGTCTAGCCTTAAAGTGATAAATTAAAGGAATGAAAGCCAATGTATTAAAGGGATCTTCCAACCAAATTTTATTATTTTTTCCTTCATATTTGTCTATAACATTTCCAGATGTTTTCACACCATCTGGAACATCTAAACTTTCTGTTTATTAAAAGGTAGCTCTTTATTTAAGAACAAGCTGAAAAGTCCAGCAACCTCCATTAAGCCTTTCCTACCTACAAATATCAAGGCATATATGTTCTTCATAATTTTAAAGAATTTAATGCCATGTATTTATGACATATTCTTCATCATCATCATCATCATCATCATCTTATTTCTTATTTTATTTTTTTTAAAGATTTTATTTATTTATTTGACAGAGAGAAATCACAAGTAAGCAGAGAGGCAGGCAGAGAGAGAGGAGGAAGCAGGCTCCCTGCTGAGCAGAAAGCCCGATGTGGGGCTCGAACCCAGGACCTGGGATCATGACCTGAGCCGAAGGCAGCGGCTTAACCCACTGAGCCACCCAGGCGCCCCATTATTTCTTATTTTTTTAAAGATTTTATTTGTTTATTTGACAGAGAGAGATCATAAGTAGACAAAGAGGCAGGCAGAGAGAGAGAGAGGGAAGCAGACTTCCTGCTGAGCAGAGACCCCTGATGCGGAACTCGATCCCAGGACCGTGAGATCATGACCTGAGGTGAAGGCAGAGGCTTAACCCACTGAGCCACCCAGGCACCCATCATCATCTTATTTCATCTTTATTTTCCATAGTTATGTGTTCTTTGAATTTAACTATGAGTTTCTCATTTCTGTTATTTATCAGAGACTTGCATATCCCAAGGTTTATGTTGCTAAAGTTTTAATCTTTTTGATCAAAATATGTCTAATATAATTAGCACACAAATATGTGTAGATCTTCATTCACATAATATCCTAATATTTCATTTGAATCATAGTAATTTGACTGTGGCTTATAAACTCTACTTTCATTATCACTGTCATGTTTGCTTATCTTTATCTTGAAGGTGAAAAAAATCGGATGAACTTTATATGGCATATTTTAAATAGAAATATTGCCCCATCTAGATTAGATTCACAATTATCCTGCAAAATTGAATACTATAAATAGATTAAAAAAACATTCTGTTAGGAATCACTTATGTTATTTCATGAAATAAGTATGGCTTTGAACAAGAATATGAAGTTTGTATTTTGGAAATTTTTTTGATATCATGTGAGAGCAATATCTAGGAACAAAAAGTAAAGTAACATGTTAATTCTACTACAAAACATAATTTAAATGCATTTATTAATTTACATTCTATTTTAATAAAACTATTGCTTTTTTTAAGATTTCTAGCTCTCAAATTAAAATGATATTTTTCCTGGATATTTCTCATTATTGTTATTTAATATTTATTAAAAACCTATAGCATTCCTGGAAAGATAAATTCAATAACTGATACAATTGCTGTGCCTAACGTGATTACAAAATGCGAAGGAAAAACACCACAGAGAACAAATCTAGAGTAACACCAGGTACATATAGTTTGCTATTTCTTCTCCATGGAGATTTTTAAGCTTCACATTCAATGGCAAGTAATGAATTGTGTTGATACTGTACATTGTAGGTTTATAGTTGTGCTGATGCCGGCTGAAGGATCCCTATTACACTATTCTCTCCAGAGGGAGTAAAAATCTTTTTACAAGAATCCCTTTCTTATTTCCTTTACACACAAATGGTTAAGCTTAGAGCCTGTAATTCTACTTTGTTGGTTTGCTTTTTACTTTTGGGGAACATGTTGTTCTGGACCCAGCAACTGCATTTCACTTTCTCTCAATCACTCTATCTATATTTTACATTACATCATGCATCAATGCAGGAGACATTATAGTTCTATACTCTTAAGCATCTCAGCAGAAGAGATACAAAATGGGGGGGGGGTGCTTGCCTAATACAAGATTTCAGAGTTTCTATGTTTGTGTGCTTTTGTTCTTGAAATGTGATTGAGTTTCATGAGGGATTTGACATATTTTCAGAAAGTAGTAAAATCATTAATGAGCTAGACTATTAAGAAATGGTATTTATTGAAAAACCTGTTTCCTGCCGAGCTGCTAAAGTGCACAAACCCTTGTCTAGAAGATATGCCTGTTATGTGGTAGTTTAGCAAACAAAGGAACTTGCCATATTTCTGATTTGAAAGCATACAGAGGAATACAATAGGGAACACTTAAGCATGCAAAGTGGAACAAAACGGGATTGCATTGTTTCTAGTAAGTGTTAATGCTCCATATACTGTCAATTTATAGTGGTTTTCCACATCCGGGAGTTATTTTAAGTGAATTGTTGCTATTATATCAATCACTGTGAGCCTCACATTTATTGAGAAATACTGATCAAATAAAATAATTTTGTTATCTTCAACCGACACCTTTAAGAAGTAAGGGCCACAAGGTATTTAACTGTGACCTATTCAAGTGTTTGGAAACATTCACTGTGTTGCTGTCTGATTTGTTTACTCTTTCAGAAAGATAGTCTATAGGTGTTATGGAACCTTTCTTGAATATTTTGCCGAAGTCCTGCCTAAACCATTTTATTGGTCTATTAGTAAACTGGTTAAGTTGAGCAGACAGAAGTAAGCAAATCTGGAACCAATAATAGTGCAAATATTGACATTGAATGGCATACAGCAGTGTTTCAATGCTGGTTTTTAGACAAGCCAGTGTTTTCTTAGACAAAACCTCAATGCTGCACACCTTCCCTCCCTTTGGGTCTTGGCTGACCCCTTGTGGTCACTATGTCTTGGCATGTGTTGAATTGAATCTAAAAAAAGTCTCGTTAAGTAAAGCAAAGTGGTTCTTTTTGATTACTGCTTTGTGTTAGTTCCCATCTGCTGTGTACTAAGAAAAAAGAAAGAGGAAAGGAAAGGAATGGAAGGGTAGGGAAGGAAAGAGAAGGGAAAGGAGGGGAGGGGAAGGGAAGAAAGGAAGGGGGAAGAAAGGAAGGAAGGAAGGATGGGAGGAAGGAAGGAAAAGGGAGGGAGGGGTGGAGGGAGGAAGGAAGGAAGGAGGAAAAGAAGAAAGGAAGTAAAGAAAGAAAGAAAGAAAGAAAGAAAGAAAGAAAGAAAGAGAGAAGGAAGGGAAAAAGAAGGAAGGAAGGAAAGAAGAAAGGAAGGGGGAAGGAAAGGAAGGAAGGAAGGAAAAGGAAGAAAAATGGACAAAGAAAAGAAAAAGAAGGGGAAAAAATAAAAATAAAAGGCATACTCTGGAAACTTTCCCTAGTATTGTCTTTGTACCTATAGATGGCTATCCCTTAGAAAAGAAAAATATTGACTAGTCATGCAATAATTCTGTACTGGAAGGAGAAATCACTGAGCAGCTCCATTAAAATAAATTCTGCTGCTTTTATTGAAAAATCATAAGACAGGCTATCATCTATTTATTAAAAAAAAAAAAAATTCTTAGCCCAAGCAAGTTCTTAACACTAAAATGTACAAAGGTGTGCGTGCCTCTCTCCCCAACACATACACCTATAAACCTCCGCTCTTGTCTGCAGAAATCATGGATCAAGAAATCAAGTAACCATGGATTCCAATATTGAATAATTGTGAATTTAATCATGTATATTATCATCTTTTGTTCTCTGTTTCATTTCTAAAAAGGGATTTAATCTATAATATTCTATAATTTGGCCTTAATACTCTCTCTGTTTTAGTTTCCATATACTTGCCTATCTGATCTACAATGTATTCCTATATATCCCTGTTCCACTGTTAAGATTTGTTCACACCATTTTCTTGTGTTTTTTTCATTCTCCAGGCATAACTACCTATATGGCCAAAGTCTGTGCAAAAGTATCTGTAAGGCCTTCTAGTCATTAATAAACTTTCACTTATTGTTTCATGCCTATTCAATGGTTTTATGTAAGCTGCAATAAAAGAATTCCAACCCTTTGGCCTGAAAATCTAAACTACTGTGAAGAAAATTAACACAGATGCCAGAATTTATTTAATCCTGTAAAGCTCTGGTTCTTCATATCCTCATTTACACTTCATACCACCACATTTTGTACCCCAGTTTATATTTATTTGGCAAAGATCTGAGGTCTAATAAATGGCATTTGTTGCCTACTGTATGAACTATTTGAAGACCAGAAATACTACCAGGATTCATCCTTGCAGATGTGAAGATGAAACTTAATGTTTCAGTTTAAATGGTGGGACAAAAACCCACTGTGTGTCCATTCTGCGTGCTCACCAACTAAAATCCAAGAAGCTTTGTCACTTGTTCTCTCCTTTCTGTACATATGTGTACTATTCCTGCAAGTATCATGTCTACCTTCCTTTTCAACTGCACTGCATGGACTTGCAACTCTGTTGCAAATAAAATTCACCTTCTGACTGTTCACTGAACAAGCTCTATTCCTCAGTCTTAAATGATAATGAGCTCATTCCTTGCCAAGTAAATTAATTAAATTAAATGTACTTGTTTATTATCACAAAAAGAGGTCAACCTGCAGTGGCTTCCATGGAACTGAAATGCTTTTGTCTGGCAAGAAATAGTGCAGAACGAGGTAGAACTGAGGCAGTTGGATTGTTAGGACCGCATAGCACAGGGTTTATATTTCTGGGTTTAAAGCAGCGCCTCCAAATCTCAGGAAAAAGAGAATTTGAAGTAGAGGGCAATCTGCACATTGCTTGTTTCATTTCTGCTCACATTGCTTAAGTCAAAATATGGCTCTACCAGGTTGCAAAAAAATATGGACTATGTTTTTCTAGTTGAGTAGCCATATGGCCAACTAAATCTCAGGGGGGAATCTGTAACTAAATGAAAGAAGGAGGTAATGGATATTTCTGTACATCTTTTTTTCTGCCATTTCTGCCATATTATGTTTCCCTTGCCCACTTTTCAGTTTCCACTCACTACAAGTCATAGAAACACTCTCCACTTACTTCTAAACCAGTTCTTTTGGTTAAGGTCTCAAATAACTTTTGTTAGATCTCAAAATGTTCCATATAAGAAATGTGGAATATGTTTCCAAAGGTGATACTTACTTTCATATTTTATCCTTGTTAACTTAAATATTTGGCACTGCATTATATATTTTACTTTTTAAATCAGTTCTTTTCCCCCTAAATTTATGTAATAATCTTCTATCCATGAAGGAGAAGCTCTGTCACCTGTTTTCAATCTGTACATTTGATCACTATAACTTCAGACTTCAATCAATTCCTCAATCTTCTCCAAAACAACTTTTTCATAAATAGTGATAATAGGTGAAAGACCACTTCAGTATAAAAACTTGAAATAACTTGTAAGCATTGAGTCAAACTTGTGTCCATTTTAGACTACTTTACTTGAGAGTCAAAAATCCTGAAATTTAATTATTGCATTTGATTATTCAAATATTTAACTCAAGGGCAACTTGGATTTGTAAATCCTGATTTTGGGAAATCAAGCAGAGTAACACACACCTCACGGGTAGTGGTTAGCTTTTGAACTGACTGCCAAGCTCAGCCAATTTTTTAGACCCTTCTTTTTGCTCTCTTCCCCCTTACCAATCCTCCACAACCATTCTGAACTAAGTAATCCTGCCTGCTCCCTCCTTCAAAATTTACTGAGCTACAGATGATGACATAGTCCATATTGGAAGGGTCAGCACCTGATATGCAGACTTTCTGGAATGAAATTTGTGGAGAAAAATGTCAAAACGAGATGGAGGGGGATAGAGAATCACTGTGCAACAAAGCACAGGGAGACAGTTCACAGAAAAGCAAAATGAGTATATGACAAGAGAAGCAGAAATGAAAAGAGAAGGTAACATGTTCTAGTTTCCCATTCAGGTCTTTTCAAGACTTTTTGTTGTTGTTGTTGTTGTTGTTGTTGTTGTTGACAGAGATCACAAGTAGGCAGAGAGGTGGGCAGAGAGAAGGGCGGGCAGGTGGGCGGGGTGGGGGGTGGTGGGAAGCAGGCTCCCTGATGAACAGAGAGCCCGATGTGGAGCTTGATCCCAGGACCCTGGGATCATGACCCGAGCTGAAGGCAAAGGCTTTAACCAACTGAGGAACCAAGGCACCCCTAAGGGTTCAGGTCTTTCCATTGTCCTGACTGCACCTTGAGAACGCTATGCCTTCTCACAGTAAATGCTCATCTTTTTGTTGTTGTTGTTGTTCAGGTTCATTTCTGTAACCCACAAGTAGAGATCCATATAAATCATCAACATTCTGTGTTTAAAATTTTAAGTATACATCTCTACAGATAAGCTAAACACAGAACAGATATTTAAATGGAAATTTCTGTGTGTTTTGGTTGGTTTCAGCACAAAAGACAAAGAAACTTTTCAAACCTTTCTGCAAAATGAGAGCAATTTATTTTAAAAAAATAAGGTAGTTTATAGCAACTGAGTGTGTTAACAATGAAGAAAATTTACATTTTTTCAAAGAGTGGGTATTTTGATGATGTAATTGAATATTATGTATCTTATAGAATGATTATAATAAATCAAGAACTACACCTCACAACCTATTACATAGATTTGTTCAATTCTGATTAAGAAAAAATAGTGATTTTTTCTTCTTTTTTTGTCACTTGTTTTGGGAACATAAAACATGATTTCTGCTTTTTCACTCTCTTATGTTATAATACCTCTTTAGCCTATGATTTTACACTAGACTAGCCTTATTTTATCCTGGTGATCACCTCAGCTTTCGCCATGTACAGCCACAATTATGGTCATGTAATTATTAGGTATAACAATAATTACGTTTTGCATCAAAGCTGTCAAGGGAAATCAAAGTAAGATGCAATAAAAAACATTACTTTTTTTCTTCTACTATTGCTTTTCAACAACAGACCTTTGTAATATCAGATAGATGGTAAAATATGCAAGCTAGAAAGGAATGACAGCAGTAGAGTGTGTGTGTGTGTGTGTGTGTGCGCGCGCGCGTGCATTTGCATGTGTATGTGTGTTTGTATGTTGCAGAGAGAGAGAGAGAGAGAAAGAGAGAAAGAGAGAGATAGCAATTAGAACTAAGAAAGGTTACCAACGAAGAGGATAAAACCATAATGGCCATGGAAGGTTATAAATATTCTGCGACATCTTATGTAAAGATTATGAAGACTACTTGCCTTAAATGATAAAATATTCAAATAAATCTGTGCCACTGAAAATGTAAGTTTCCTAAAAACAAGTATGAGATAAATACATTTAGTTAATTTTAACCAGACCATACTGTTGAGACTGTTGTATACCTCCAAATGATTAACAGAATCATTTATTTGAAATTGGAAATACAGTAATTGCAAAAACTAAAGCATATGGTTTAAAGATTTCCACTGAATATGGACCTAGGGAAAAAAAAAAGTAGTCATAGTCATTTACTATTCTAAATAAGATGTAAATCACATCTCTTTTGCTCCTCGTAGTTACATTGTATAAGCTTTTATTGGTCATGTCAAATTCATCCTTTCACACTGATGCCGTCTAATCATAACCTTATCCTGGTGCAATCCTTGACCTGAGACACTGATCTGAACATTGGATAACTTATACAATACTGTATATTTAAGAGTGCCTTTGCAGCAATACAGTGTTAATGGGAATAAAACTGTTACTAAACCACAAGTCTAGAAATTAGTATCTAGATTGAACAGAAATTTGGTCTAAAGTTCATAAATTTCAAAGGTATGGAATCCAGTATTTAAATATAATAGTGTCTTTCAACTGAAGGCAAAATGATGAAAGCATATTACCTAAGAATAACAAATGACATAAAATAAATTACTTTGTACTCTTAGCATGTTAAGTAAATGGCAAAACTCCAACTGCCTAACCTCTGGTGCAGCAGTATATGGTATGCCTTCCAGTGGGGGTGTTGATTATACTTGCTAGAAAATGTAAAGGCACTCTGGAGCCCATATCCCCACAAATTACTCCCTTGAGGACACTGCGGTAGAGTAAAAGCATGGAAAATGAGAATCTTTCCCCTT